>NW_024498685.1:1373078-1894936 GCF_017590055.1 Onychostruthus taczanowskii
CTGATGGCTGATGGGCTGGCTGGCGGGCGGGCCGGGGCCGGCGGGGCCCGGAGTGAGGCGGGGCCGTGCTGTGTTACAGCGCGGGCGGCGGGGTGCACATCCCGCCGCGGTACCGGCAGTTCCCGGAGCTGACGCGGACGCAGGTGATTCAAGGCGAAATGCTCAGCGGCTTCATGTGGTTCTGGATCCTCTGGCAGTTCTGGCATAACTCGGACATGGTGCTGGTGAGGCCGGCGCCGCGGCCGGGGGCGGGGGGTGCGGGCCGGGCCCCGGCCGCGCTCTGACGGGCCTCTCTCCCAGGGACACTTCCCGTATCCCGACGCTTCGGCCTGGACTGACGAGGAGCTCGGCATCCCTCCGGACGATGAGGAATAGCAGCACACCGGTACGGCTCCCGTCGCCTCTCCCCGCTCGGCCCTGAGCGCGGCCGGCCCCTGGCTGCGGTGCAGCCCCGGGCAACGTGCCCGGCTGTGCCGCCGGCTGGTACCGCTGCAGGGACCCTGCTCCCAGCAGGTGTTTGTGCCGTGCCCACACACTGCCTTCTTGCGCAGCCTCTGCGGTACAGGAGGCAGTGTCTGCACTGCTCTGCCTTCACACACGGCTGCCCGAGACCAGGTAGCCCAGCTTTGGCAATATAAGTGTGCACTGTAACAACTGACTCTGTTAGGAGTTGTAGCTTGGTACTGGTTCTAAATTATTTTATTCATGCAGTTGTGTAGACCCAGCATTGTCTAACTTCGAAGACATGCTCTGTTTCTAGAGACATCTGTCCAGATGTCCCCTTAAACGTTTGAGGCTTTTGTTTCCAGTTCTTTAATTACTGAGTCTTTTTTAAGCTCTTGGGTCATGCATTACAGCTCTAAACCAAAGGTTCATCTACTGCTGAAGGCAGCAGTGAAGTCCTTCTTCTGCTCTGCATAGTGGGAAAATGATGAGCGAAAAGGTTCTCAGGTTTTTCTTTTGTTATTTTCAGGTTTCTGGAACTAACTGAGGCCCCTGGAACCAAATCTTTGTCTCCTCGGTCCTTTTGTGAATAAAACTGTAAACAAAGTCTAAGCTGAACTGTATTTTTTTTCTATTTTAAGTAGAATTCTTGGCAAATTACCATGACAGCTTTAAAGTTGTAGTACTTGAGTACACATGAGCTTCTGTAATGCCTGCTTGATAGAGAATGTGCTTGCCCCAAGAAATAAGGTCCCTGATGCATGGCAGGTAACAGTCTTCTCAATAAAGGCCCTGCCAAATAAGCAATGAAGAGGTGAGGGGAAATTGCCATAGAAGCAGGATAATTTACCCAGAAGAGAACCCAGACCAGTTGGTGCCAGGCTTTTCCCAGGATGAAGGAAAACTCCCCTTGGGTATATAGAAGTTCAGAACAGTAAAGGTAAAAATGCCTTAGGGCTCAGCACAGCAGTGAAGGAGGCAGTGATCCAGCTTAAGAAGATGAAGGGAGGGGGGTTACACTGCAGGAGTCCCTTGATTTTATTTTCTTTCTTCTCCCCTTTCAGAGTTATATCCTAAAGTAACCTTTTCACTCCCCTTAACCACCTGAGTTGCACCCCTCCAACTTCGTGGAGAGGAGTCATGCATGACACAATAAACAATCTCCTTCAGACTTTTCCATGCAGTCAATCTTTATTATAGCAGTATTCTCATATTCACATCAAGTACATAGAACTTTTTGCCTTTCATATAATACAGAGTTCTTTAAATAACTTTACACTGAAATAGTTTTCTTCAATCTGAATTCAGCTATCAAATTTTAATATGTTTTAAGTCTCCATGCTCTCTAACCAAACTGGACAATATTTCCCATTGTACAAATTTACATGAGAAAAACTCCAAAGTACAAATGAAGGGACAACAAAAGTAAAGGGAGAAGGAACAAACAAGAAAAATAAGTTGTATTGGCAATTACAGGGGAAACTTGAGAAGGAACAAAGGGGAGTTGCCATGACCTACCTAACAGGAAACCAAAAATAAACATTTTGTTATGAATTAAAAAATAAATACGAGTTTAGAAACAATTACTCCATTGTAGATTTTAAAAAGCAGCTATGGAAATCTACTAACACAATGGGTTGTTTTTTTTTTTTTAAGTAACCAGACTGGACCTTCTACTTTGCAGTCATAAGCCCCTTGCAAACCTCTGGTGGTCAATTAAAAAAAAAAAAAAAAAAGGGAACACAGCTGAAAGGAATGTGTTAGCACAGAGTTTAAAGTGGTGGGACATACATTTCATTGCACTAAGGAACAAACAAACAAAAGAAATCAAATCTGTATATAAATTTCCCTTTCCTCTCCTTACTGTGTACTTTGCCTCTCATAATCAAGCCTCTGTATTATGAGGTAATGCCATTGTCTTGACTATATATAAAAATAATAAAGTTTAAAGGATATAGATCTGGGTATCTATAAACTTAGATCTGGGTATCTATAAACTTTAAACAAGCCAGTCCTCTCTTACTCCCCCAGAGAGTCCAGCCAGTGAGTGCTACCCCTTCTGTCACTGCTCAATGCATGGCGCTCTCCTGGGAAGCCCAGGACACCTGTGCCCCTTTCCTGATCAAGGAAAAGCAGCCTGTGCTCAAGTAAGAAAGTGCAAGTAATGCACGACAGGTTACACACACCTACACCTGCTCCTGCAAAACAAGGCAGAGTCACAGAAGGCAACAGTGGCCAGCCTGCATGTGTGTGTTGGGTCAAGGAAAGGGGATCCCATCAGGCAGCTGATGGCTGATTCCTTTTGCAACTGCTTGAGAACAATGTCACTGCCCAGCCCAGGAGAGCCTTCAATACACCCACAGGGAGGTGGGGAGGAGGGTTCCACCTGGAGAATGGAGGGCCAGGAGGAGCTCTGCATTTGGAGTCAGGATGACACAGAGCAGATGTGCTGGCTCCTGCATCCCAGGTAGTGACAGACCTTGCTCTAGAGGCACAGGGCAGTACTGGAGCCCAAGAAGATTTCAAGAGTGGAAGAGAAGTAGGGGGCAGGACTTTCCCCAAGCCCATCAATGAGAGCAGAACAGCAATGTTAATTTGGGTTGCCAACACATGCAAGTTGGCCACTGTCAGGTTTCTGTCAGTTGAGAAGTGTGGAGAGGGAGAGGAAGGGGAGGCAGGTAGGACACAAGGCTCATGAAAGAATGATGTGCTTTTTTTTTTTTTTTTTTTTGGTTGACTTTTTTTGTATTTTTTTTCTAAAGGTTCACAGCTTTGAATAAAAAAAGCACATTTATTGCACTTTATTTTAGACAGAGTTATTTTAAATTATGCCCCCCCACCATCCCCAAATAACCCAACACCCAAGTTTGGTCCATTTTTCCCCCTAAATCCAACATCCATGCCCAGATGATGGGCTTCTTTTCTTCTCCTAATATTCCACTGAACTCTCAAACACACCGATGGATTTTCTCTTCAACAAGGGTGAATACACAAATGCAACACAGAATGACACTTACCAAACCAAAACCTGACCATCTTCCAAACCCAAATAAACAATAAAAAAAGAAAACAAAGTTATTTTTGTAGTTTACTTGCTCAAAAGTAAATATCACACTAGGCTTATTCTAAAGCACAACTGCTGCAAACATGACAAACTCGACAAAATGACTGGACAAGCCACTGTTGGCTCTGGAGGAGGCTGGGTGAGCTGAACACACTGCTGCTGGATGCTATGAAGCAAATACTACGTAGTTTAGAAGTTCCTAAACAAAAAAAAATCAAAACAAAAGCAAAACCCAAAAAACCCACAACTCCCCCTGCAAACCTAAAAGCCAACTCTCCCTGCCACCCCCCCCCCCCCCCCCCAAAAAAAAAAAAACCATCACATGTACTTTTAGTGCAGAATTTGGGGTAGGTAGAAAGATTCCAGATAGTTCCTGGAACATAAGTAAAACATTTTTACACTTTGTTTTCTAAAAGGAACAAAGCCAAATTAAAATTGGTTTGATATCTCATAAGAACTGTGCATTTAGACAACTTTGTCAGTTACAATTATGCCAAAAGTCTTACCCCAAGGAAGAAAAGGAAAAGATCTGAAAAAGCATTAATATCCAAACACATTATTTTGTCCTTCATGGACAAGTAGGTTAAATATGACACTGATACGCAGGTACTGCTAGAAGTCTACGTAACCAGTTTGAAAGCTGAACAAATCAAATTCACACCTACTGGTTGTCCCTCAGCTGACAAGACACCTACATTTCCCACAGTTCACGTGCAAATGGGATGTGAGCACTGAACAGCAACTGCAAGAGGCCCAGGGAAGCAGTGAGGAAACCTGCTGACAATCCAGAAACAAAACTTACTGCATTTCCTGGGACAAGGAACTAATTATATAGGCTGATACATGTGAACCTTGATTACATGAATGCTAACCACCAGTTTCTCCTCATCTAGCTCTCACTCTCCATCTACCATCTCATTCCACGGTGCTATAAGAGTGTAGCTTCGGGCCTCTTTGGAGCTTTCTTTAACAAGAGCTGTGTGTCTTTGGAAGGGAAGGAGGGCTTGTTTTTAAGTTAAATGAACCTCACTGCTTGTTGATAGAGCAGATTTCCAGCAGCAGGATTACTGTAACTAAATTAGGTTTCCTTCAGTTCTTAGCTTTGAAATGCTAACAGGTATTTTGGGGAATGCTCTCTGCCCTCCTTGCTCCTTTACAGGAGCTGACCAACTCCAAACTGCCTACCTACAGGGACAGCTATATACAAAACTACTGCAGCAGATGTAAACCAAAGACACTGCTCTAGTTACAAAGCACCCGGCTTACATTCTGTTGTACTTTTTAAGGTTGCAAAGGCACATGATCATTTGGCAAACGACAAAAACTGTTTTGGGGGATCCCTATGTAAACCATTGAACAGAGGGTCTTGGTAACTCTTTTCTAAAAAGAGAGAAGTTAAGTTTGCATCTGAATTCACTCTTGGTGTAATATGTATTCTGCAGCTTTTAAAGCTTCCTCCTTCCACAGGTTCATAGTTACTGCTGTCATGGTGCTGACTTAGTAGCTTCTGTGTCAGCATCCTTGAAACTTAAATGCAAACTTTTTCATTTTAACAATCTGGTTCTGCTCTTCTGATAATTTGTAAGGTAAGAATCACAGCATCATAGAATATGCTGAGTTGGAAGGGACCCACAACATCATCGAAGTCCAACTCCTGGCCCTGCACGGGACACCCAAAGAATCACCCCATGTGCCTGAGAGCATTGTCCAAATGCTTCTTGAACTCTGTCAGGTTTGGTGCTGTGACCACTGCCCTGAGCAGCCTGTTCCAGTGTCTGACCACCTCCTGGATGAAGAATCTTTTCCTGATATTCCATCTAAACATCCCCTGATGCAACTTCAGGCCATTCCTTTGGGTCCTGTCATTGGTCACCACAGAAAAGGATCAGTGCCGGCCCCTCCTCTTCCCCTCATGAGGAAGTAGTAACCGCAGTGAGTTTCCCCTCAGTCTCCTGCAGGCTGAGCACACCAAGAGACCTCAGTTGCTCCTCATATGGCTTCCCCTCCACCATCCTCATGGCCCTCCTCTGGACACTTTCTAATAGTTCATTAGTAATAGTCTAATAGCAATAGATTTCTTACACTGTGGCACCCCAGCACTCGAGGTGAGGCCGAGGTCCCAGCCCAGAGCAGAGCAGGACAATCCCCTCCCTTGCCCACCTGGCCATGCTGTGCCTGATGCCCCCAGGACAGGGTTGGCCCTCCTGGCTGCCAGGGCACTGCTGGCTTGTGTTCAGCTTGCCATCAACCAGGACCCCCAGGTCCCTTTGTGCTCTCCAGCCTCTCATCCCCCAGTCTATACACACAGCCAGGGTTATCCACCTCAGGTGCAGAATTCAGTACTTGCCCTGGCTAAACATCATATGGTGGGCATGAAGTTGGTATGAAGTAATGAAGCAGTGAAGACAGGCCTTTCAAATGCATGCCAAAACAAACACCAAGTGCAAATGCACAGTAACAAGGCTGCAGTAAACAAAGTTTGTTTCATAAACTTCTACGTAACATGCATCACAGAAAACCAGAACACTCAGCACCTTCAGAGTGATGCCTTAAGAGTCCACTCATGCAACTGCTTTTTAACTTGACTGTACCTAGAAGCTTTGCTTGTCCCACTGTGCTACTGGTGATACATTTTATCAACAGAGGACATGTCTACAGTACTATGAAGAGTTGGTGCTACAAATGCTGCACTCACAGTCAAGAAGGGAATGAATTCTAGAGGCTGCAGAAGCGTGAAATGTTTACATGCTTCTTCCCTAAATTTAGTCTCTGCAGATATCAAAGCTTCAATCTGTACTTGTTTGTGAGGTATCTGGGGATCTGTCTTCCCTCAGCCTTCTGTAAAATGCTGGATACATTTACACCCCCAGGCAAACACAGAAGAAAAACTATTTATGTGTGATTTTCAGGGTACTTTTCCCCCAGTCTGGGCATTTATGTAAATACATGGTATTTATCAACAATCAGAATTTCACTCATTTTATGTCACAAAGGCCAAATTCTGCCTCCAAGGAGCACATACTAATCCAAGTGATGTTAAGACACCACGGTAAAATGACTGTATTTGTTCTCAAACATTCTGCATCATTATCAGCTGCTAGAGTATTCAAGTACAAGAAAAGCTGATTTTGGGTAAGCATAAAAAGCAGAAGTGGATTAATCTAATGATTAGAAATGAAATTTTCTAATGAGTTTAGGAAAAAAAAAAAAATGACTGGGCTAATTGTATCTGGGGCTATGTAGGGCTTAACTGACACAGCAATTACTTTCAAAGTAACCTGGCCTCTATATCCCTGCCATTTGGTTTGAGCTCCACCACCTGCCATTTGGTTTGAGTTCCACCACAATGCTGCAGTTCTGGCAAATATGCCAGGGAAAACAATCACATACTGAGCAGGAAGGTTTAACAGGTAACAGACCTCTGTCACCTCTATGGAAAAGGAAAGGCAGAGGGGAAGGTCTGTGCCTGGTTGATAGAGACATGAATAGCTGGGACTGGATACTGGTACTTCTGCAAATGATTATGAAATACAAGATACTATAGAGCTAAAAGAAGCAGAATGACTCTCTAGGTGTTTGTCCCAACATGTGCACATGAAGGATGTACTCACATTTCCATACTGTGGCATGTGCCCGTGGTTGGGACACCACGAAGGAGCTTAAGGAATTTAGGGTAACAGGCATGAATGTATTGGTCATTTCAGTTTACTTCCTTCATCCCACTGCTACAGAGAGCACTCCTTTCTCATCTATTCTTGATTCTCCATATTCTAAATATCTACAGGGCATCTTTAAGACTGGTTCTGATGGCATGCAAGACATCCAGAAAAATTCCTGAAGATAAAACCAAAAATAATCCCAATTATTTACAAACTACATTTCTTTCAAAGTTTTGCATGAGCATTACCTGGGAACTCTTACAGACAAACACACATTACTACAGCTATCTGGAGGGAAACAAACAAGAAAACCAGTAGAAATGCATCCTGAAAGGACTTCTCTAAACAGCAGCCAAATAACTTGCACATTCCTCAGGGAAAAAAACAAACAACCAAAACCAGAAATAAAAAAAGAAAAACAAAACTACAAACAAACAAACCCCAGTAAAAAAAACCCCAGAGATCATGTGTTACTTATAAAGTGCTTTGCATGGACAAGGATAGCAATTTTCCTTGTGCTTTTCCTATGGGCTCAAGAAGCATATTGTAGACTAATGGGTAATGAATCTTCACCAAAGTAAGTTCTTTTTAAGCAAAGATAGAATGAAGTTCCTAACAGAATTTTCTGCCAGCATGACTTTATGGAAGGAAACAAGAGCTTTTAACAAGCTCTGTGAAACAAATGAGTGTTGAACCACCTGTCCATACTTGCTTTGTTAACAGCTTCTTTTGAGAGAACCTTGACCTCAGTATCCCTGACATGTACAAATAGGGCCACAGCCCATAAAGGGGCTGGAGCCAATCATGGGGAGAAAGGGGAAGCAGGGACTCCTTTCCCCCTGGGAGCCTGTATCTGGTAAATGCTCTCACCTGCCTGCTGCCACCATGGCCCCAGGCTCCCTCCACCTCTCAGGTACGGGCCTCAGATGATCACCAGGGAGCACTCCAACTGCTACCACTGCTCTGCATCAGCTTCTCCACACTGGAAAGTGGCTATTGCTACTGTTTAAATTCCTGCCAACCTCATTAAGGTAAAAACCTTACAGCATCTGAAGACCCACAGCAGACAAGAAAAAAATTTGTGCTTTTTTTTTTTCCTTCGTTTTTAAAATGTGTCCCATACACAAAATCAATTCTGTTCATGTACCAACATGAATCACTTCATTCTTGTAGTGACTATTAAGTCATTCACTATTGCTATCTTGCTAATGTTTGTGGAATTAATATGAATACACAGTATTTCAGTTTTAATTCCCACTTCAGATCAGTCAGGTCCCTATAGCCCCAGTAAATATTTACTGACAAAGGTAACAGACTACCAGCAACACAGCAAAATTCCAGGGTATTAAAAACACCTTCTACTTCCAATGTGCTTTTCTCCCTTCATCTGGGAGCAACCTTCTGCAGACAGGAACAGTCCCCTTCCCCTAGGGAGGGAAGGACAGCCCCCTCACTCGGTATATCCACATTTAGCATGGACACCGCATTCACACACATTTAACTCCTTCATTTATTTGTCATGATTTTGTTAAAAACTCCCCACCTCCTCCCAGCAAGAACCTCTCTGCTAGAGGGGGGTCAGTTCTCCTGCCTCACCTGGAGTGGCACAGGGCTAATATGAATCAAATTCTGGAAACTTCTGTCTGAGCTTGAGTTTCTTTCCCATGTGGTCTGCCTTGCCTTTGTACAAACAATTTACAGGTAATACCACATACCAGAGAACTCTGCAAGCAGATCACATCACGAGATATTCTACTAGAGGTAAATGATGTGCAGAACTCTAGGAGTTGTTGTTTTCCCTGACTGGGTAACTTTTCAAAAAGCTACTAACCATTTGAAAACCAGGACTGGAGGACAGGAAAACAAAGCACTCTAATGGAGACACCGCCACCTTTGTCCTAGTTTGCAAAGTGTACAGAAGGGAAAGACAAGCAGAAGGGAAGAGATTACAGGGAGGAAAGCAATGAGAGGAGGAGTAGTCAGCGTGGATCCAGCAAGTACCGTTTTGTTTTGATCTAACAACTTGCCATTAGGACAAGATGCTCCACATTTACACAGACACTTATCAGAGGACGTTTAGTTAACAGGATAAAAATCCTTTAAAAAAAGCTCTTGAAAGTACCAAAACATAATTTTTGGAATGTCTAATTCTAGGGGGGGATTGTATTTGAATTCAATTCAACCTGAGAACTTTTTTCCTCATTTATGAAAACATTACATATTGGTAAGGTACCTGGCATTAACCTGCACCCTCGTTTAAAATAAAACTTTTAAAGTAGGTACATACACCATTCACAGTCTGTATCAGGATGTCTACAGACTTTAGATGCTGCAGTAGCATCTTTGATAAATACATTGTATCATGTGATACAAAAAAAATAAAAGAGGACAATCTTGCTACATTTTTTTAAACTTCAGTTTGTTGCTGGACCAACAAAAGAAGGATCAACCTAATCCTTCAAAAAGATGCTGTGTATGCACACACCAAGGAAATACTGGAAAAGGAAAAAGGTTAAGGTGGTGGTTGTTGCTTGTTCTTTTTAAGAAGTGGTAAAGTAAATCTGAAAAAAAGGTGTGGCAGCATCCCCTTTTCCTTCAGATGAACCTCTCTGCCTTCAGAATAACATCTCCAGCTCCCACTGCCCCACACTTTTAATTTTAAAGGAATAAACCCCAGCAATACAGACAGATTGAGGTGTTTGACACTGTAATACAGCGAAAAGGGGATACTGCGTTGTCCGTAAATCAGTAAGTACACCAGGAAAAAAAAAAAGGATCAGAATGGAAAATGATTCTTTGAAATTAGCACTCATCAGACATTCAGCCTCTGATGGTTACGCTGTTAGAGGGAGAAAGGCGGCCGGCAGCCCATCCAAAGCAAGTCTCCTAAGGTCAGCAGCAGCAGCTCCATCCCCTCGCGCCCGAGCACCACAGGCACACCATGAGCGCCCTCTCCTCTCTGCTGGGAGTGATGCCAACGGCACAGGCAGCCACTGCAGGTCTCCGAATGCACGTGGTGGTTTGTGTTGAAGGAGAAACACTGGCAGCAGAGGACTCTGGTTCCCAAAAAGGTACTTTTTCCCATTGTGTTGGACTGGTGGTTCCATTCTGCTCCAATTTAAGCCTATGGATATCTTTTCTAAATTACTTTAGGTTTTGCGGAGCAGAATGGGGTTCTGATGTTAAGAAACTGTAGGAACACAAGACTTAAATAACAGAGTGGGTGCTGCCATGGTGCTGTGGCTACTTGAACGCTGCAAATTCTCCTGTAGAGGGAGGACAAGAGCTTGGTTTAAAAAGGTGATTTCAGTTACGAGACTAGTTGAACATCAGGTTGAATATAAAAGATGTTAAAAATGCAAACTGTTAAAATTAAAGCACAAGAGAATACATGGTGAAAGAACATTGAATACAGACCTAACATATTTAACCAACAAAGGATTTCTTGAAAGCAAGCTGTACCCATTCTTCCCAAGAAGGTGAGAGTTCAAGCAAAGTCTAATTCATCATGCATTTGAAAATTAAATGTCAGCTTAATTCTACTTTAAATTCCTTATTGCACGTATGTCCTCCTGAGAAGCACCAGTTTCAATAAATGCATCCAATTGCAAACCAGTTCTGTTCTGTAGTAAAACTAATTAATAACAAAGAACTTTATGAGACATCCATTACCCTTTAAAGACTATATACAGTAAAGTGCCTGAATAGAAAACCAGTGTTACAGAGTGCTAGAATTTGGTTTACAGACCAACACAGCAACCCACTGACAGAAATATAAGAATGGAGAGATTGTCTACTCAATCCCAGACCAGAAATTAGGTCTCACTAACAGGAAGCATAACAAATAAAGCAACTCCATGCTTCCTTCAGAATTACTGAATAAAGAACAATTATATGCAGTGCTTTCATACGTGATGATGTCCTGAAATCCTACATAATTTATTTAGAGTCACCGTGCTGTGAGACAGACTTGTAGTCCCACTTCTGAGGGGTTTCAACTATGGCACAGACTAAAATTGCTGTCTGAAGTCTTTCAGGAGTTTGACAGACGACTGAATAGAAGCGGAGTCTAAGATATTAATACTCTTAATCCTATACTTTTGCAAAAAAAAAAAAAATGCCCTGCCACCCACAAAGAAATTGTGTTCTACAGGATTTTTAGTGAGGGGTGTCTAACTAAGCATAATCAAAAGGACTCAGGAGAAAGAGAAAAGAAACCTACATATAACTTCCCCATGTTGGGTTTCATATGCATTTTGGGTTAGTTTATGCCACTTTCTTGACAGCACTTCTCAGAGCTTCTCTAATACTGAAGGAGTGATAAGCAGGCACAAGAGAGCCTTTGTTCTGTTCAACAGAAGGGTTTTGAATGTCATTACATTCAAACAACTGCTCCCTATCTGGTGTCCTTCCATCTTTTCAAGAATGATTGTATTGTTTCCTTTGTTTTTGCTCAAGAGTCTTATTCTGAATACTGGAAACAAAACAGAAACATCCCTGAAAACAAAATTATAGGCCTAAAGTCTTAATTCTGTGGAATGTCTTGCTCTACAAAGAGTAGAACCAAGAAGAGTGGTCAACTGTCTGCACTAGGAGAAGGAAGAAAAGGCATTTAAAAGGCCTGTGAGGAACAGCTAAGGCAACTTGAAGAAAGCAGGAAAAGGGCTCTGTGCCTCATAGGAAATGAGAAGGGAGTACACCTGAAGTGCAAAGTAAGAGTGGCACAGGGAGTTGTGACAGGGCTCAGGCTCTATGTGTCTTTACAGACTGTGGTGGCAGGCTTAAGTTATAACAACAATAGAATAAAAGCTTCATGATGGATCTAATTGCCTAATTTACTAGTTCTACCACCAGATGAAACTCTTGCTCTAAATATTGGATAGTTTTTTCTTGCCTTTTGCTACATTTCACTGACTTCCCAACTCTCTTCACAGTATCTTCTAGAAACACCTCAAGTTTTGTACATATTTTCTTTTAAGAGAGACAAAAAGTGACCAAATGTTGCCTGTGAGGTCAATTTTTAAGCGACATTTATGCTTAGCTATACTTACAAAACATGCTCTATTTAATTTATTTTTCAGTCTGCCTTTCTAAATTGGTGATTAAAGATAAATTTATAAAAAAGAGATGGCTCCCTCATTACTCATCTTGTCCTTCTGCCTACTTCTGGTAATAATTCAGATTTTACGAGTAATATAGGGACTTTCAAGGGAAAAAAAAAAAGAACCTTTAGTTGGGAAAGAACAATAGAAAAACAGGACCAGAAGTAAAGACTTCTTTGAGATAGAATGGTAGCTTTAAAAAGGTAATTTTCAGACTTTGCTGCCATTTAAACAAAACCTTAGCAACCATATTTTCTTTGACAAGCTAATGCTAAATCTCCCCTTTCAAAATTCCAGTGTTAATCTGATCTCAAATCAATAGGAGACCAAAATAGGTAACACAGTCATCTAATAAGGGGATTATGTTGACTGAACATGTGTAAAATGAAGTTGCCAGTAACATCTTTCCCTAGGTGAGGTATGTACATGCCTATACCTACCCCTACCAAGCTATGAAACCACCATGCTTAGCAACTTTGTATCAAAAAGATCCCCAGATATTTATATTCATTGTGAGCCAGACATCTGAGGTGCATTTTATCAAGCAGAACTGCAGATATTTGCTTTGACTGGTAGCAAAGCAATTTCTTTCCAAAGGATGGATAGCATCTGAAAATATATACTTCTTACAAATCCCTTTCAAATCAACTAGTACAGTCTTTTCAGGCTTGTCTCATGCAGAGCAAGTGAAAACCATTTTAAATGCACACTTTCAAAAAATCTGTACTGAAAAGATGATCAAGGTCTTTCATGTTGCCTCCAAACAATGTATTACAAGAGCATGTTCTGAGTAAACCTGCTACCCCCAATTCCTGGAAGGATTTAAGATGCAGCTACCATTCTGTACTCTCACAAATTTGTAAGCTACCTGAATTCATGGGGTTACTAAGGTGTACACACATCATCTGAACTGTACTCCTTACCCTAGGGTAGATGCCATATTTCTCAGAAGAATTGTAAGGAGAAGAATGGTTCACCTTCAGGCTGTGCCAGCCTTAGCTACTGAACTAGAGACTGACTGATTTATCGTTGGCAAACACCAGATTCCAACACCATGTCTGGTTTACATTCACAGACACAGGAAAAAAAAAAAAAGGAGGTAGTTTTCTGTTGGATCTTGTGCTGATCTTTTGTATGGATACTATCCAGTGGGTAAGTAAAAATTTGGAACATGTTGAAGGTACCAAGACAGACTTTGTTTCTGTATTGATATGTAAGGAAGTAAAATAAAAAGGAATCTCACCTAGTATAAATTACTCCTCCAGAAAAACCTAGGATCCTACAGGCATGTTTTCTGAAACAACAGATATCTGTTTCTAAACAATATAGCTGAATTACACCTTTGAGAACTCTGACCCAAATCCACAAGTGTAGTTAGGCACCTTCATCCCACAGATACTCCCAAATCTCATTGAAGCAGCAATTAGAGAAATGAGACCTCTAAATACCTCTCTGTCAGATAAAGTTAATGATCCACAAAACAGCCTCCTTTTAGGCTTCATAAAATGGTTAGTGTGAAGCTAAAATCACATTATGGCCATGGAACCCAAAATGCTCAGTAAGAACAGGTGACACAAGAAGAATGCACTGACCATACAGCAGGAAGTGGGGCCAAATGTGTCCAAGGAGAGCAGCACTTTCCCCCCATAATTGTAGCTCTGAGAGCACAGATGAACAATCTAACAACAAGAAGGATAACACTACTCCAAGGAATAACTGGTTTGAACTGATCTGGCAGACCCGAACAAGAATAAGCCTGGGCAGGGCAATGGGGATGGATGGTTCTGCACTCTCTGCAACTCCCCGTGTGGGATGCCCCATTTCTAGATTCTGCAGGAGACCCAGTAGCATCCTTTTGCTCTGTCCTGAATACCACACCCCACAGCTTTGGAAACATTGCTCATCACTGCTAGAACAGATACATAAAATAAAGAATGAAAGAGGAAAACAACACTTCAGTCCTGTTTTCATTTTAAGATAAGCCTGCCAAAATGAGGTGAAGCTACCAGGAAGATGGGAAACTGATTTTATAAAACAATAACAATTTTGTCCTCTGTAACTATTTCCATAGAGAGAGATTTCAACAGCTAAATTTTCTTGACTAAGAAAAGGAGAAAAGTTAGTTCCCAAACTATTCCAACAGCAGAAGCCAAAAAGACCATTATAATCCATCCAGAAAATGTAAAAATTGCCTGTATTTCTTCATGCTCCCTACATCTGCTTCCCATTTTAAAAGGCTCAGTTGCCAGACAGCAGTAAACCAAAACATTTTGGAATTCCTGATCTATTTCAAAAATGTATTGCTAGCAACAGGCAAACTTCTCTGTGAGTATATAAATCAGAAGCCACTAGGAACACCCCTGGGCCTTGAAGTCCTAACAACAGCAGCGGCAGCATGTTTCCAATGCAGAGTAATCTGTGAAAATTAACAGTTCAGCAGTTTAAACCAAGTAAAACCACATAACTCATCTCAAAACATACAAGAACACTGTCTGTACATATTTTTTTCATTTCTGACATTAAAGATTGATATAACCTAAACCACTACACTGATGCACTTGTTCTAGAGAAACGCTCTAGAGAAAATCAGTCTCTGAAGTGAGGAGGATTTTGGTAAGGTGTCTAACTTTCTCAGTTAGATATCTATTCCAACTGATTCATTTCTGCCTAGTCAAACTAGCAGCTTTTCCATGGAAGTGGAAAAATCAATTTGTCACTGAAGAGAAGCATGTTCAGTGTACTCTTAACAACATTAAAGTAATTAACACTTTTCATCTTAACAAAATTTGTAGTATAACACTGATTTTCATGAACAAAACTGCTTTTTCAAATCTTCTTTTCCTATTACGGGTGTTAGCAGCATTTGTCCTTTTAAAGCACTTGGTCCTGCTTGAGATTTAAAATGCTTTTATATATGTTGAAATCCGTACTAACTGAAGGATACAGGCACCATTACCAGCAATAGCCTTGTAGCTTAGCAAAAGCACATTCAGAATTTCTTCCTGTTGCATTGTAACAGACCACTTCAAAATGGTGTAAACTGTATCAGGTCAGAATATTTCGAGAAAAATGTAACAAAAAACCCCATTCACCACTCTTCAGTAGGAGAAATGTTTCCTACACAGTGCTAATTTAAACTTCCACTTTCAAGATAAGAGTCACATGTTATTCAGGGCTTTCTTTGGATTCTGTGTTGTATCTGCTTACTTCTGCTGACCACAATAAAGTTTTGACTGTGTTCAGCCTTGAATCTAAGTTTATCTTTCCAAGTGTTTCCCACATGAATAGCCTAACTAAATGAAGAATCTAAAGCTTCTTGCTCAAATATAATGAACTTAAATGAAGTAAAAAAACCCACAAAGCCCCCAAAACAACAGACAACCACAGCTTGAGTAGATTCAAATCAAATGTACTCCTGAGTAACTAATTCCCATCAATAAACTAGGCAAAAATTACACCCGATGACCTTAAGAAGATTTTTGCTTGTTTTGAAGTTGCTTTCCCATCTCTCTAATGTGACATTACACATCTTGTGCCAGCTGTTCCCAGGGCACTAGTTAGCAACACAGACTCTGTGCTGGGAACACTCAATGCTGGTGTTAGGAAATGAGTCTTTGTTCCCTCAGTAAACCTTACGGTCGGAGCTGGTAGGAACTGAGAACAAACACCTTGCACTCACAGGACACACCAGCACACAGACACACAGGCACATGCTTTCACATTTTGGTTCAGTGCACTGGAAACCCACCGTATCCCCCTGCTTGGATGGGTGTTTTTGGAGAAGCACAAGCATATAGACTAAAATCCTCTGTCTGGAAGCCAGCCCGGTTCAACGAGGGCTCAGATGCACTGCGGTGAATTTTTGGCAATGACCGGGCCAGAAGCTCAATGGAGGCAAGAATCTAAAACATAGAAAATACATGGTCAAACCTCCTGTTCCAAAGCTGTGACTTTCTCTTAAAACTAAAGGCTCAATATCAATTAACTACAGAAAAATATTTAAACACATATTAAAAGAAAGATTTTTAAAATATAGTTTACTGCACTGCGCTCTTAATTTTTATATGCTAAGGAAGCTGAAAAATGACAGTGGGGGAATTTTCCCCTTTTTAAAGGCACACTGATTCCCTCTAAGCACAGTGAAAACACTTGCTTTTTATTGGACTCCTTGTCTATGCCCTAGTACCTGTACCTGCCATTGCTGCAAACAAACCCAGCTCTGCCAGCATTTTCCTTAATAACATTTACCAAAAAGTCAGCAGGGGGAGCTCCTTATCCTTTGAAAACGATTTGGTTACATTCAAAACAGGGGGAAAAAAAAAATCAGATTTTTGCCTTCCTCCCCCTCAAGCTTTTTGGACCCAAACCTTCCTCAGCAGGCACGATAAAAATCGAGCTCTGTGGCAAAACTGTCTGTTTACGGTCATGAAGCTTGGGGGAGAGCAAGGAGGGCAGTGTAAACATTTCTGAGTACATATACCAAGTACTAATTTGCGTGTCTAACTGTAACTATTACTTTCATTATCTCCCAGCTGAAACTTTCTCCAGTATGTAAATACTTTTCCAAATACACAGGTCATTTTAATACCTGTGTTTTGAAATTAAAATGAGCATTTCTAATTAAACAGAACTAACCAGGTATTGAACCAGGTCTCTTATGAAACCCTGCCATAGCACTAATAAAAAAAAAATTGGAACTGGCCAGTGAGTTCACAACTTTTAATTGTAAAGTCTGTTGAGAGCTAAAGAGAAGCATTTCTCACCTGTGGAAAAAGGGGTCTCTCATCTCTTTTCTTTTTTAAGCATTCTGCCATTAGTCTCTTCATAGCTTTGGGACAGTTGCTCCGTACTTTGCTGAGGTCTGGAGATAGGTATCCTCGTCCCACCATGAAAATTATCTTTATTTAAGGGGAAAAAAGATGAAAGAGGAAGAAGCTGAATTGATAAAATAAACAGTCACAAAAGGTGAACATTTTGCTAGACTATTTTGGTTGCAGCAACAAGATATCTGCTCCCAGCAAACATTAACTGGTATTGAAATTGACAAATTTCTTAGAGCAATGCTTGTTAACCTATTCAGTACAGAGAAAAAATTAGATCTCTCCTCCTCCTCAGAGAGATTTCTGTGGAACTTGAACACTAGTAAATGGTTACCATTTATAGCAATAAACATCTAAGGAACAGTTCTTCGGTGTCAAAAACTGACAAAAACAAGAACAAGCAACTCTGGGGCAGGAACAGAATGTCTAAAAATAAATATTCTGTAAAAAGAAATATTCTGTTTTATATTACAAATCAACAACAACTTCACACTGAAAGGTATTTTAAGAAACACAAGGACTTTGGATATTAAAAACCTTTTCTGAGAATTGATTCCGTCACATACTTTTCAAAGACATAAGCTTATTCTTGACATCTGACCACCTCCCCCACTCTCACAAAAAAAACAAAAAAAAAAAAAGAAAAAAAGAAAGAAATAAAAGAAAAAAAGCACCTCAAAAGAAAAAGAGAAACTCCCTCCTCTCTGTAGAAGAGGAGAGAGGCTTGGTATTTTTACAGTAATTCTTTCAAAATGGGAGGCCTATATTTCCCTAAGGATAAAACTTCAGCATAAAACCAAGTAAACTGACAGGAAGCAGAAAAACAAAACAAATATGGTTAATCATCTTTGTATATATAAAAAACCATCAAACATCATCATGTCAAGCCAAGGTCATTTGCAACGTGGTTTGAGTACTGCAGTAGCACTAACACTAAAAAGCACTTCCAAACCAGCTAATCAAAGATCCATTCATGCTGCAGCAGTAATTACTGCCTTTGCTGAGAACTCAGACAACCCAGCAGGTTTATCACACCTTCTCTCTAATGAAGTGTAACTATTTCACGTCTCGACACTGGGGGGGAAAAAAAAAATCCACAACAGAAAACCCTCACATCTCAAGCATGCTACACATGTTATTTATACTAACACAGTCCTAGTCCTTTTTTAACTCTGCTTCAGTCACATCTGTGTTGGCATCACGGAAGAACAGAGAATTTCCATATGGTTCCTTTAGAAATCCTCAAGTGCCAAGCAGGATTTTCTAGTAGACACTTGTGTACTGCATCCCTTACCTCTGCTGCAATCAGACTTCCCATTATCTAGCAGTTGGTATTTTCTAAATAATGGTACAAGTTGAAATTATTCAAAATTCATTACTCTTTATGTTTCAAATAGTTTCTTTACAAATAATATAAGGGCTAATCTTTTATTTTAGACTAGAGAAAAGAGTATCACTACAAGAACAGTCTAGAAAAATCTGTTGAAGTGAGAGAAACACTCTGAGGTATAACAAGAATTACACTTTGTTCACTAAGAATCTTGGCTGTGTCATAGTAGCTGATGTAAATGCATCAGAGAGTGAGGAATATTTGCAACTTTTCATACAATAGACATGGAGCGACAGAACTCAAGACATCAGATCACATATGTTGGCTTCACCTACATTTTAAAATTTGTTTCGGCACTTCACTGTAAGCACCCACATCACTGGGTTCACCTTTCAGCTCTCAAAAGGTAAAAAGCTAAACAAGGCCAAATACTGTTTTTAGAAGGTTGGATCCATCTGGCCAGGAATCCAGACATTAAAGGCAAAACCAAAATTATAAAAAAGAAAAAGAAAACTAAAAAGGAGTCACTCCAAATTTGATGAATTGGGATGAAGTGTTCTGGCAGATAGGGAAGCAGCCTTATAAAATGGCATTCACAGATGAACGTTGCTATGGTTTCAGTTCTCAAGTACTGACAGTGAAAAAACAAGGGATGAGGACACAGAAGCAACAAATACATCACTGCTCAGACAGAGAATAGTTTACACCGAAGATCTTGATGCACAGATGCTATTTTCAGGTTAGACAGAAATAATGAATCAGGTATGCCTTCCCAAACGTGCCTATCCCATGGAGATGTAGTATGGCGTGTGGGATCATTAAGACTTATGGAATATTTGTTCACAATTAAGTAATCTTCTTATAGGATCCCCAGACTCTGGGAAGTTACATTGTCCAACAAACAGGATTTGAGAAATGCTGGTATCCTGCAATTCAGTTAGACGGTGCATGCTCTCTCAAAGTTGAAATGAATATAAACCACTTGGTAAAATGACTGCTCTTCTGTTTTGTCAGTCCTGTAGCTGCACTATTTGTTATTCACTGCAAGTGGAGGGGTGGGGAGAATGAGAATAACTGAACACACATATGGGGGATCATTCTGCCTTTGCAGAACTATTCTAAACTAGATTACTATTAAGTAATCTGCTCTCTCCCTAATAAGTATCCTGGCAACCAGTCAGGAAGCTGAAAATCTATATTTGAATTAAAAAGAACACAAAAAATACCTCAAGATAATTAAGTAAATTGTGGCTATGTGGCTGAGGCAGTTCTAGAAAATGCAGAAATGTCATCTCACAGCATGAGAATCAGAAACTTGAAACACACAGAACATCAGAAAGTTGACCACCCAAGTCTGAACCAATCTCTGTTTCAGACCACACTTGACTGAAGTCAGCGCTTCCCCTTACCTGGTCCCTGTTGTTGATGTTGGAGTATGGCAATTGTCCAGTCATCAATTCATAGAGAACAATCCCAAATGCATACACATCCGACTGAAAACTATATGGGTTTTTATCTTGCATCCGAATAACTTCTGGTGCCTGTACCAGAAAAGGCAAGAATTAGCTTTTATTTTTCTCCATTGTGCTGCACCTCACCTACCAGGAACAAAACATGCACTTGTCCAGGGTACAGGTGCAAGGTCCACTCTTGCCTTCAGGCATTACTGGGTCCTAATATAGAGTGGATGCTGACATGAATCTCAAAATTCATTGCTTCATTTCAGCTTGGTGATCCCTTTTATTCCTCTATGATAGAGCAAAATTACCTTGGCCAGGCTGAGAACGTATTTAGAAACTAGAATTCTAATGACACTGAAAATAATGCCAGCTAACAGAGCTTTAAGTTTTTCCAGGGAGAAAAAGAGAAAGTGGAGCTGCACAGGAGATTGCAGTATGAAGCAACTCTTCTTGAATCCTTAAAACTTAAGAGCATCTTACTTTTTGCTGAGCTAGTTCCTCTACTCTTTTGCAGGATGTTTTGCAAGGCTTTTCTCACCTTCTCCTCAACTTTAGATTAATGATACATAATTAATTAATGATAATAATTCATTAATAATTCATTTTCCTTAGCCACTACTTTCACTTCAGTATAAAGCTCAAATAAAAGATGGAGACACTACAGTTTTTCTGCTGACTACTGGAAAACACACGCTTAAAGAAGAATTGGAAAACATTCACTTACTACTTCGTATTACTGCTTGTCTTTTCCAGCTTAAGCCAACTTTTATGTTATTACGCTATGCTTATGTCAGTGTGCCAGAGGGAGAGGAGCAGGAAGTTTGGCCAAAGGTAAATAAATTTGTTGAAACAAGCTCACCACTTCCCCCTTGCTTACCATCCATAGAATGGAACCAGACAACTGTTCAAACTGTTGGGATCCACTCCATCGTGATTTCACTGTAGCTAGACCAAAATCACCTATTTTTACTGTGAGGTCTTCATGAAGAAAAATATCTAAGGGGGGAATGTTAAGGGAAAACAGACAAGCAGTGCTGGCCCTGTCTTAAAAGAACAATGAACAGCTACAAATATACAACATGAACATGACAGTTTTAACCATTCAGCATCACTGAAGAAGGTCTCCACATGACACAGGTTTTAAGCAGCCAGCATGGTGAATTATGGTATCTAAGGGTTATGTAAGTAATGACTGGGCCAGTGGTGCAGAACAGACCATGGCCAGGTGGCTTTCATGAAGTGCCAAGTACAAGAAAAGCTGAAAATGTTCCGTGAGCCAGCTCACAAAATCTTTCATTACAGGAAGAAACCAAAGGATGCAAAAAAATCTTTGTGATACCAACTAAAATTCCCTATGTTATTGCAATTGAATCAAAAGACATAGTTAGCATCTCCTATGTTGTTCTTAGTGATATTACCCCTTCTCAGTGAAACTTCTATTTGGCAAATATTCACACACCAACAGCTTTTCACATCAGTAAGTTAATTTCTGGCAGTAAAAAACCAAAACCAAAAACCAGGAATGCTTTCACTTTCCAAAATCTCTGGGAAAGGATACTATTACTCTTGAGGTCTCTGTGGATGATTGATTTGGCATGCAAATAACTGAAAAGGAATATCACAGATTAGGTGGGTTAGATAATACTTCATCAATCAACAACTCAAAATTCACTGTACTACTGAAACGAATTCTGTTGACATTCAAACTGCACATTTATGCAGGCAGTAAAACTTCAGTTACCCATGACAGCTTCTGCAACATTCACAGGAAAAAATAAAATAAAGCTTAGACTTCCAGCTCAAATCTGATGCTACTGCTGAATAACAATTATGCTCCAAATTCTGCTTTTCAATTCTAATTCAATATTCACAGTAAAAAGAACTTTACTTATTTTTTTCGTGCTGCAATTTCTGCCTCCCAGCCTTAATGGGGACTGTCAAGACTTTGTGAGCTAGTCACAGCTTTAGAAAAGGTGTTTCTAAATTGCAGGAGCTAAATGTGCTTCCCAGTCTCATGTGTACTCGGGTACACTGACTGCTTTTTAGTAGAGGAGTGGAAAAAAGATCCCCTGATTGCAGCCTGGATAAACAGATGGCAGGGAACACAGAGGAAAGTACTTGCCCCACAGCAGACACAGCCTGAGTTAGTTTCCCATGGCTCTTTGTTTAGTCAATGAGATTGGCACAAAACTGCTGGAAAAGCCCCAATTTGTGTCTCTGCTTTGAATCGTGTTCACAAAACAGCTTCTGCATCTCCCCTACCTACAGATGGAGCCTGGGGAGATGCACAGGCTAACAGAAGGCTAAGGCTGGTTGCTGCAAACACCTCCACGCCTCTTGACTGAAAATGTAATGGAATACTGAGTAGAAAAATCATCATAGTGGTTTTTCAGCTGAAGTGCAATTTCTCTGTTCTTACAGCAGTGTTCTCATTTTGACATATAATATTTGGCTGGTTTTGGTAAATTCTAACTCGATGGCCCTCTATGGGAGTAAGGATTATTTACAATCCTTAGAACAAAATAGGGATGTTCTCTTCAGATGTTGAAACCTGTTATTCAGAGAGCTCTGATACTTTCACCAAATGCCTTGATGATTGAGACAGGACCCTGGGCTCAGCAAAGTGAGCAGAGAGCTGGCCTTATTTGCCAATGTCAGCCAAAGTGTGAAGGGGATAAGTAAACATTGTCCCAGTGCCCATTTGCAGACAAGTAATTCAATACTTACTCCATGCCTTGTGCAGTCTGTCGTGCAATATCAATTAGTTTGATCATTTCAAATTTGGTCTCAATGATGTGTAGATGGTGATACAAACTGGACCCTTCACACCACTGTGTAACAATAGCCAACTGGGGTTTTGTTGAATAACCCATGAAAAGCAAGATATTCACATGTCGTGTTTTCCTGTTTACAAAAACATAAGAATCAGGAGGAAATCAGATCAAGAAATCAGGAAAACCCAGGCAGATCTATCACAGTCTACATATATATTTTCAAACAGAAGGTGTTGGGTCAATCTCAACTTTTCCTATGATAACCTCTTGCTAGATTAATTTAATGAATTATTCTTGAAGTTAGCCTTGCTTATCATACTAACATGGAATAACTACTTTGGGGTAACTGAAAAATGTCAGAGCTCTTTTATGTTTTCTTTTACTAAAAAATTAACACGGGATGCCAGCGTGTGAGCCTTTGTCCTTGCAGCAATGTGGACTAGGACAGTTCTGTGCTATGTGACTGTGCCTTTTTCAGGTTCAAGAATTTGTCAAGTGATGCTGAGAGTAACTGCTGAAGAAACAAAAAACAAGAAGTTTCTTGCAAATCCTACCATAAAGCTAAGTAATGATGAATCCTAACGGAGAAAGCACAACTATAGGTAAATCTGCCTTGTCAAAGGATAGAACAAGTGACTTTGTATCAAACAGGCTGGGCTTCATCGAAGGGACTACCAGCAGAAAGCTGGACCAAGATGTTTGATTTCATTCAGTTCTGTCAAAATTCTGTCAAGAAAATTAAGAGATACCCAAAATAGCACACCTCAGAAAGACTTTACTTCCACAATCATGAGCTTAGAGTTTTTGGAATTAACATTTTCCTAGGGTAAAAGGCTGACCATTCCCTTTCTCCTCTTAGCTTATTTGGGATGCTTCCACAGCACAGGTTCCCAGCTCAACCCCTCAGGTTTCCAGGGACAAAAAACTTCTTGCTATTTTGTTTCTTAAAACACAATTATGCTCATCACTGCTCCAGATTGTATTTTGATGTAATGTTTCTTCAAAATATATATTCTATCATGTCATGCTGACGGATCTTTGTTCAAGACCTGAACTCAAAACAAATACCTCCTCTGAGATACTAGAAGCAGCAGACATGAGAAAAGGAAATTATGAAATTACTTTATAAGAATTACATTAAAAAAAAAAACTCAGAGAAATTAATGTTACTGAACAGAAACTATTAAACAACAGATAATATGGGCAGGACTGTAGCTGAAAAACCAACCATCAGTCATGTTCTCCTTCAATTGCAAAATGTGAATAGAGGAAAGGAAGGCCTACAACTCACTCTTTGGCTTGACTGAGCCCTGGGGACAGGACATTGGCAAAAACTAGTTCTGAGTGTTTGGACATATATGTACTGACAACATAGGAGTGCAGACAAACACACAGTGGGTACAAAGAAATATTTTTAAATGGTCATTTTTTCTACCTGAGGTATCATCACGTAGGAGTGAGACCAATGTGTTCCAATGGAGATCTAAAAATTCAGTGATTAATGAAGCACAAATCTACACACATTATTTCATGCCATTAAAAATATTCTTACCTGAGCACTCCTACTTCATTTTTGAAAGCCTGTAACTGTTGAGGTGTGGGTGCCGTAACATTCAACATTTTCACTGCCACATCACCTTTAAAACAGCAATTTTTAGTAAGTACCATTGATACATATTCCTCTCTTGAGAGAATGTTGTACAGGGCATCAGAAATTTTGGGATACACTTTTTTTAGCTTACATGAAATAAATCACTACAATTTTAAAGTAAGTCAATATTCAGTAAAATGTAGCAATACTATTCTTACTTTACTCTGAGAAATCATAGCCAGGCCAAAGCTATTAAAAATACACGTTTGAAATCCTCATTCATCAAGATGCATATTTCTGCCTTTCAGAAGTTTCATCTTTACCCTAATAATTTCTCAGTTCAGAACAACATGTAAGAATTGAGTTTCTAAGCAATATGAAGTTCTTACATTAGTTATTTAGCATACTACTTATTAATTTAAAACTCTTATTTACTGCCCTTCACTGCAGTCTCCTCATTATGTCCACATCTCTCTTGCTCCGAGGAGACCAGAACTGGATCCAGCATTCCAGGTGTGGCATCACCAGTGCTGAGGAGAAGGATTGCCTCCCTTAACCCCTAACCCCTGCCTCCCTTAACCTGTTGGCAATGCCTAGTGCAGCCCAGGAGGCCATCTCCCTCTCTGTGGCATGGGCACACTGCTGGCTCAGTCTGGTGCCCACCAGAATCCCAGGTGTGTTTCTGGGAAGCTGCTGTCCAGCTGGGTGTGCCCTGGCAGGCACTGTGACCTCCTCAAGAACAGCTGTTAGACATCATGGCCACATACCATGCCACTTTCCTTTGTAGACTGTTCCAAATGATCCAGACCCTATCCTTTGTCCAACTGTGATCTGTCCATCTGGTATCTCCCAATCATCACTTGAATCCCGTCGACCAAGAGTTTTCTTCATATATGTGCAGAAACAATAAAAAGGAAGAAAACAAGTGCATTAATGCCTCTGAAAACAGCTCCTTTGTTAAAAATTTCTCACCATCAATAATGTCCTGATAAAATGTTCTTTTTCACATGTTGATTTTTGACTTCTAAACTTAGCCCTACACAAAACCTCAGGACACAGGTATGCCAAATTATTACCTGGCATGAAACATTTGTAACAGCTTTCTGCCAGTGTTAAAATCCGAAAATATTAAGAAAGGCTTACTAAAAAGAAAGCATACTTGATTTTAAATTGTTAGTCATAATACTAAACTATGAATTTTTTAAAAAGTGGATCTTTTTATGTTTTCATGTATTGTTACATAAAAATTTGTTACATTTGTTACTTTCAAAGTTTATGAATCATGGTGGGAAAATTTAAGCTGTTACATGAAGGGAAAGTGGCATTACAATATGAGTCACACTAGTAAAAGTGAGTTTAGTGAATTATTTAAATTATTTATATATCAGTCCCACAATTATTTATGGGCTTAAAGTGGATTATCCCACTCTATTATTTATCAGTTTCAAGTTCTTGATCATTGCCATATTCATCTTCAAAATAATTTATAGAACTTGGATGAAAGAAAAGTGAGAGGAAGATGCTTGTGTAATATTTCTACAAAAGAAAACAGCTGATCTTTCCCTTACCATTCGATTTCTGTCTTCTGAGGATGAGGATGATTTCCTTTCCCGTTGGGGTCCTGGTGATTTCTGTAACGCTTTCACATTGGTTAGTGACCCGGGCAAAGAAGCGGGAGGTGTTGCAGACAAGCCTGCAGCTGAGCCTAAATTTCAGAAACAGAATAGTTTTATCTGTAAGAATCCACCTTCCCTTAATGTATTGACATTAGGTGCAAGAATTGTGTTTAAGATGCAGTATCTCTAAACATCAATGTGAATGTTAAGAGAGAACAAACATATACAGGAATATTGTCCTAATATTACATTAGTGCTCGTGTCTCAGATTTCAGGAAGAGACAAATCTATAGCAAACATCCCTGTATAGATATCTCTTATTCAAGAATTAACAAAAGGACAATGGCTTTTTAAGAAAGAAAAAAATACTTTAGGATGTATTTTTAAAATGGCATCACTTTCTTTGAGAAGAACAGTAGCATTTTAGTTAGCACCATCTACCTCTGATATTTCTTGTAGCTAAGCTTTTAGGAACCCAACAAATAGCTGAACTATTGTACTTTGGAATCAAAATAGACTAAATGTAAATAATTGAAATGTTTTCTGGTTGAGTCTCCAAGCGCCACCTGAAAATCATTTGGCTGTTTTAAAGCTATCTGTTAGCAGAGAACTATTATTTAAAAATAAATATTAGACTTTAGAAAGCATTAAAAAAGCACAAGTACTTTAGTTAGCTATTTGAAGCATATTCTAGGAAACACAAAAAGAACAGTATGTCTGTAGCCTGTAGGTTATCTAAACAAATCTATGCAGGAAAATGTTACTAAGAGAGCTCTTTCAGAGCCCCAGTGGCCCTTTTCAAATAGAGCACTTCACCTAGACACTGCTTTTTAAAATACATCACAATTATTCCTAACAAGGTTATGCTGACCCTTCCAATGCAAAGGACATAAAATAGGGTCAACTGTTAATTAAATTCATGTTGCTTTGCTAAACAATATATGTCATTGAACAAGACCTCTAACATTCCACAGCCTTCTCTCACATCAGTGCTCTGGGAAGTGGTGGAAGACAATACTCCTCATATTCTCTTAGAAGCTCCCCTCTTAAGCAAAAAGTGTCTCCTAATGGCAACTAGGACTTGGTGACTTTTTAAACTGCTGCTTAAGTTCAGTCACTCAGTGCATGCTAATTTATTCAGACTATATGTATTCATCACTGGACTCACTAAGCTAAAATCTATGCACTTGGAAGTGGATGCACAAAATTACATACCAACAGATACAGATGCTGTGTAAACAGCATCTGTAAACTGTCCCACATACTAAAGAAACAATAATGATGTATATTGTGCATCCTAACTAAATTTATAATCAGCTGGAAGCCAGTGACCTGAAGGATGGATTTATGTTCATGTTATGACCATGACATCGTCATTTATTTATTATACGATTCATCTGAAATCAAACATACGTAGAATCAAATGTATGATGTTCCCAGAACATGAGCAACTTCCTAAAAGTTTACTGGGTTACAGATTTCCTCTGCAATAGCAAAGATCTGGGATACATTTTCTTTGACCAAAATCTTCTATTTAAATTTTAATACCACAATATGGGAACGCTAGTACAATATTCACCCTTCACCAAAAGTGCTTCCTGCACATGGCAGAACACTGTAGTTAATCTGTTCATAATAATACCAGATGGCCTGTTTTCAAGTTATTAGAGTAGAATACTTCAGATAATGCTGGATTTAAGTCAATAGCTTGGACTCTGAAGCAGTACGTAACATATTTCATTCTGCAGCCAGTTTGCTTGTTGGGAGCACCTGTCTTCTTGCAAAGACTTCTGGAAGATCTTTACAAGTGCAAAAGGTGAGCTGTTCTTGATATATTCTGAAACAAGAGTCTTTGAAACAGCCAAGACGGTAGCATTTGAAAACCACACTACATGCACTGAACTAACCATTCCTACACGTATTATGTAGAGACACAAGTATGAACATTTCATGCTATTACTCAGTAGTTGGTTTCTCCAGCATACGAAATCCCACAGAGTTTTTTTGGGATTTTGTGCAATACAACAGATCCATTGACAGCTCAAGGCCTGAATTACCCCCACGGCCAATGACATGAAAATCTAGAGTGTCTTATTTTACCTAGTATGGGACAGAAATGATGTTTCAGTCAAATTTACTAACTAAATAAAAACTACTAAAACCATCCAGAGCCCCGATGTGGTGTCACTAGCACACTGTCAAAACGAAGTATTTGTTGAAAGCTGACATGA
This sequence comes from Onychostruthus taczanowskii, assembly GCF_017590055.1. NCBI lineage: Eukaryota > Metazoa > Chordata > Aves > Passeriformes > Passeridae > Onychostruthus > Onychostruthus taczanowskii. The sequence continues at coordinate 1,401,170 of NW_024498685.1, forward strand.
CACATTACTTGAAAAGTTTGAGACCTAACAAGATATCAATGGAAATGTTTGTAATTCACATTTGATTTCCTACATCACTTTTCAAAACAGAGAATATTAAATACAGACGACTGCTATAGCACTGAACTGACTTAAATTGAACAGTCAAGGAAATTCTAAGTTAAGGACATAATTTCATATTTAAAATCACTGCAATGCAATCCAGTGCCCTTTGTTTAGAAAGATTAGGTTAAGGTTCACAGAAAAACCTCAACTATGAAATTCCTTGCTTTTGGAGATTTAAGTCAGACTTCATTTATAATCATTTTCAAGCGTGTAAAGGTGAAAGTGAGTATGTGTGAAAAGCACATTCAAAGCATTCCAGCCAGGCCAAGCAAAAAACAGAGGTGTTTTGATAAACTCACACACTTACATACACACGGTGTGAGGGTGAGGCACAAACAGCATCTGTGGTTTTACTTATTTTGTTTGGGTGAAAACAAGAAAGAAGAGCCCAACTACCTCTGAACACTGGGCCAGGCTCAAAATCAAACACTATTTCACTGGGGACAGAATGAAGGAGGGGACTGGGAGTCCGGGATTGGTATTTCCGAAGACAGCGCATCAGCTGGTTCAAAGGGGCTGTTAGAGAGAAAGAGACGGGCAGGCAGAGACAGAAAGACAGACACATAGAAGAAATGAAAGAAGTCATGGGAAATAACTAGGATGCTTTGACTCCTAATTATAGATTTCTTCTGTACTTCGAAGGAAAAAAAGTCAATTCCCAAGAGCACTCTTTCAGGACTGGAAATAGCCAATTGTTTTCAGATGCCAAGCAGACGGTTTATGATCGAAAGTTAAAACCAACATGATCGCACAACATTTAAATGTTGAACAAAATGGGCAAAACTCTGGAGAGCCACACCTATCAACACATACAAAAACAGCTTAAACTGGCAATTTGCAATTAGTAGCTTGCAGGGCTAAAGGAAATTTCTTTCTTTAAAGTGCCTATTGCTGGCATTATTAAAGACAGCTCCATCAAACACAACACATCTTACCAAATACCAGATTTGCATGGCAGAAACAAAGTGAGTGAAAGTCGATAGCACAAAACCTTTGAGATCAGGAAAGGGTGCACTATGGTAATTCAGACCCATACTTATGGCTGAAGCAAGTTATAATCAGTAGAAACCAATTGTGTTACTGATTTGGTGTTGGAAAAACTGTCATATGCCCGCCCTACTTAGTATTTCTCTGTTTTCAGTATTTCTGCTTTATTCTTATATTCATAGGAATAAATACAGCACATAAGAAACCCTCTTCAGGACCTTGACAACCAGTGGGAGAAATAACTTAAGAGGCCCATGCACAACACGTGAAGAAAAATAAACCCTCTGGCACTAATTCTGACTTAACTGTGAATTAGGGCAGTTACTGAAGGAAACATAAAAAGACCTGGCTTTAGTGTAAGATCCTCATAATCTGCTTCCAAGAGTAGCACAGGCATGCAGTACAGCAAAGCAGCAACTTCAGCAGGGGTAGAGGGGGAGAAGAACTGGAGTATTTCAAGCTGCTTTAGGATGCAGCAGTTCCTATGGAAGGCCCATCTACCATGATGGTTTTCATTCAAAACCCCTGTTGTTTCCATGTGTGAAAAGGTAACAACAGGCATAAAAATCTTTGGGAAGTTGTGTATCTATGTGCAGCCATGTGAGTGAATAAGTGTGTGTGTGTGTGTGTGGGTGGGTGAGAGAAAGAGTAAAAAAGTAATTTAAAACTAAAAAAAACTAGATACTACTTCAAAACTTTTTCTCCTTCTGTCTCCCCCACTCCCAGAATGACCAGCAAATGACTCAAATCTTCATGAAACAAGTACTAAGTTCATGGACAAGCAAATGTAAATCCACTTTTTTGTTCTAGTCATATTTTGCATTGTGGCTGTGTTTTGTAGAAGGAAGTAGGGTAGCGGGAAGAGACAAAACAGTTGTGTAATTAAAAGTAACACAGTAGTTTAAATGCTACTTACCTCCCTCTCCTCGTAAACTCTGGTCTCTAATCAAGTCCTATAAAAAAATTTAAAAGCTGTGTTTAATTTAGGTATTAACATTTACATTCTGGAATCAATTGAGACTGATAAGTTCATGAATTCATAGTGTCATATGTTGCCCATGAAATAAAAGTGGTTTCCTACCCTGACTTACTAATAGCAATGACTCAACTACTACACTTTTCAAAATTAAGTTGCTTTAAAACACCATCTCTCTGCAGTAAAGTGAAATGTACACTACCCAAAAGAGATGCTGACAAGAAAATATTGATTTAAAAACACAGCTGTCAGTAGCAGAAATGGTTTGAATTGTCATATCAGAACCTGGGACATGAATTTTCTGTACTGAAGTACATGAGTCAAATGAATCCTGCTTTGTTTTTTCTCATAACAATATACCTGATTTGCATAGCCAGGCACACTGCTCTTCTCAGAAATTACTATCTGCAGAAGGCTTTCTTCACTTGCAATCCTCTGTGAGCTGAAACTATCTTTTGCAACATGCCCATCCAGACTAAAAGCAAACTACACTAAGGACTCTATAAACAGAAGGAGAAAATTCTAGCAGTCTGCTTCTGTATGTCCTTTTTTATAATAAAGCGCTTTTTTTATTCTCTTCTTGTTCCAAAATTATATTTGTTTCCTTACACACCTGCACTTTGCCAAAAGCGCTGGCTATGCCTCAGCTGTACCACTGCCATATACCACATACAAATACCCACATAGCCACACTCTTAACATTTCACCTTTCCCTCAGCTCACATGCCAAAACTGATTTTGTGCTTCAGTGTCCAGGCAGATTTCAAGACTGCTCACCCAACAAATGACTAATTTCTAGACAGCAGATTTAAGGATAAAATACAAACTGTGTATGTTAGCAAAGTTAGCAAAAGGCAACATCTTGAAAGGTCCTAGCTGTCCTTATGCTAATACCAACCATCATTATTAGTTATATTAGTTACATCACCCAGAGATTTCAAAATTGTGGAAAAAACCTTAATGCAGCAGCTTCTGAACATTCTCAAGGAATGCTCAAAACAACATGAACTGGGCTCTTAAACTCTTAGGGAATATCAGAATATGTGAACTCAGCTTAATTTAATTATTTAAGTTTCCTTCAATGCCAAAATTATTACATGGAATACAAATACTAAAAAGTCTTTATCTTGCATAACAATGTGTTTAACACAGAATGCTAACAGCATAAGCTGTGGGACTAAAGGCAGAAAAAAAAAAAGGCAGTTGTTTGGGGCAGAATGTTTCTTTGAAAATTAAAAGGACAGAACTGCCAAAAGGCAGTTCTGCTTTCAGAGAATGGATTATGTTCTTACAGCTCTCAACAGCAAAAGAATCTATTAAAAAAATGAAAAATGAATGATCTTTGAAGATTATGGCAAATCATTGAGGATTATCTCAGAAACATAGTGTACATTGTGTACACAATGAACTCAACACACTGACATTCACAAGGAACACATCACATCTACTATTCCTGATCTAATGGTCAGCAATACTCACATCAATATTGACTGGCTCGATTGTATTGATGTGAACGTTGGGAGCTGAAGAGGATCGGTCGCGTTGCCCAAATTGATTCCGATGGTCTTCATCTGCTGGTCGGAGGGGCTGTGGGATTGGAATGGATTTTGAAGGAGAAGGACTAGGGAGAATTGGTGGTCTGAGAAACAAAGTCAAGGAAAAAGAGGATTTAGGTCTACAAATGGCTTCAAACACTGCATAGTGGGTGTGGTAAGTCCTTTTCAACTATAATAATACATAACAAAAAAACTGATCTAAAGCCCTGAATAAAAACAATTAATAATGAACAGTCTCTACTCCCCTATGATCAATTCCAATAACTCTCTGTTGCATCAACTACCTGATCACATGGCTGTGAAGTGTTCTGAGTTAAAACAATGAAAACTCTACCCTACAATGCCAAACTAGTAATAATAAATTCTCATCTGAAAAAGTCCTGCTGCCCTACATGCATTGCAGATATCAAGATACTCTGCAGTTTCCTCACCTCTGAGTCAATGCAATACACTCATTTTAATAGTAACCAACTGAGAATTAAAAATGCTTAACATCTCATATTAATGTTACAGTCAGAAAATGTCATAAAACAAAACGTATGGATGGGATTATTTTTCACCAAAGAAAGAGTGAAAATTACATTTGGTCATTCAACCTAATTGATTAATAATTACGTATTATTGATACTACAAACAATATGGCCAATGTATCACTGACACTAAAAATAAACATATCACCCTTTAACCTCAACCTTTAAGAAACAACTTTGAATAGCACATAAATAACATTTCAAGTGTTATTTATGGTGCTACAATGCAATAGGTTTGACTGAAAAGGTAAGTCTTCAGAATACACAAACAAGCTTCCTGAAGAAATGCAAACACTGCCAGTCATAAATGTAGATAAAGCCTTTAATTATGGCATAATGAGTTGAATATTCAAAAGACAAAACAACTAAATACTTGGGTTTTTTGTTTGTAAAAAGGCAGAAAGTCACTTCTTCGGTTATCCATTACTTTTGTTAAAGTGCAATAAACTGGCAATTATCTCTTACCCTAGTCAAGGTCAGTCACTGCTAAGCCTAATAATTCAATCTAATAGATGTAAGGCAAAAGGCTAATGAAAACATTTGCCACCTCTGTCAAAGAAAACTTTATGGTAAAATATACATGGTATCTGACAACAAGATTTTTAAGAGCTGTTTTTTTCTTATAAGTTATAAAAGAGGAGTGGAGTCCTCCAGCCGTTCAATGACTCATGGATTAATTATCAAGCCCACAAAGGCAACGTCCACAGGGAGAAGCCTCAGAAACAAAATCGACAGTAGCATACAGCAGCAATAGGTCCTGATGCCACCTCTTGTAACCAATGCTCCTTGGCCTCTTTAAAAACCTTTGGGGAAACAAACATTTTCAACAAGACATCTTGGCATTTTTTCAGAAAGTGGTCTGTTTTATAGCCTACTATCCTACCTTTCATTGAAAAATTTATCCAGTTTGGCATTGATCCCAGAAATCAGTGCTATTTGTATCCTAAGTACCTGTCATTTTTTCCTTCCTGGTCAACAATCTCACAATTGAAAATGGCAAAACAAAGCGCTTGTGAATTAATTCAAGTAACAGTCTAGTAAGTCTTCCAATGAAATACCTGAATGTGTTTGGGAAGTGGGGCAGGAGAGAAGAGGCAGAGGGTTTAACCCTGCTTAACTTGAATAAAAAAAAGCAGTTACCTACTGTCACATGACAGGATATAGATATTGGGAAGATACTGGGAAGCAATGAACTAAAACTACCAATCAAATCTCTGAGAAAGGGCCTTGAAAAACTCAGCATTTCAGTAGCTGTTTATAATTTCAGAACTATTTTTTTAAATGCAGTTGTTGTACATACACATAAGCTGAAGTTTTCATTCACTGCTATGCAAGTACCTACAGGTAAAATATTGCAGATGAGGAAGTTTTGAACTCCTGAATGTGTTTGTACGTAAATCATGTGACTAGAACACACATCAGGAGATGGGACACTGCACAGATCCTAATGCAGGATTTGACTGACATCCAAATGCACTCCATTTTCACCTTAAGTCAAGTGTGTCAAATGCTGCACAAAAGAAGTATCAGAAGAAAAGTCTAAAAATTGTCTAAAAGGCCAGTACTGTCATTGCAGGGATAGCTAACTTCTGCTTAAACTTCCTGAGAGTTCTCAGGTAATAAGGAAATTAAGGGAAATACATCACAACAATCACCAGAACATTGCGCCAGGACTGACTGTGACAAACCATCTGAGCTCTGCCACATGACAAAGCCAGAAGCAGTCAGACATTCTGTGATCATGAGTAAGCCAAGGGAGAGAAAACCAGATTGAGGCAATATTGTTTCAATTACATCCTCCTTTGAGTGATAAATGGTCATCTGCTACTTCTGTATTTCTGGTCACAGGTCATCATGTCCTCATGTTACTAACACAGATAGTGTGCTACATCATACCATGTTTGAAAACAACTTGAACAGCTTTTTCTACTCATTCAGTTCTTACTGGGGGAAGTCCACATCTTTAGAAAATAGGCTGATAAAGAATTATCTTTTTTTTTTTTGGTCTCTAATCTATTACTTGGAGGATCTCTGGGCTTTAGACAACAAAGAATCCAGAGATTGGAACCTTATAAGCAGTTAGCCACGTGCTCCCTCATGATTTTATTAATGGGTGTCCTTGAGACACTCTGAAAAAATGTAGGTTATTTCTGCTAAATAGAATTTTTTCTTGAAAAAGATAACTAGTGAAGTAAAAGAGCCAAAGGGTTTGCTAGCTAAGACAGCCTACTGAGATCACAAGCTCAGAAAAATATTACCACCAGCTTCTCCCTGTGTGTGGCAAAAGCTGGATCCTGGCCTGCATCAAGATCTTGTTCTATCAAAATCACATCACCACAAAGAACATAGTGATCCTCTGAGCTACCAAAAGGCTGTTCCTACAGTATTCCTACAATGAAATGACTCAAGAAGAGTAGAAGTGACACTGCAGCTAAAAGGGCCAGATATCATCATTTGGAAAAGGGTGACATAGTCCATTCCAGGCCAGTTCCAAAACTAGTTCTTAGGTTGTGGAAGTACAGTGCTGACAAAACACACTGCAAAAAGCAACAAAAAAAAAAGCCCCAAAAAAACAAACAAACAAAAAAGCCCCCCAAAAACTCCAACCAAACCAAACACACAAAAAACCTTAAACAAACAAAAAACCCACCCTGAAAAAAATAACTGGCTGAGGCTTAAATGAACATGCAGTTTGAATATCAGGATCTGAGTTTCTGTTGCTCCTGTGGCCTTTATAGCCACCTTGCTAAAGGAGACCTTCTACAAATAAGCAGATAAATCACTTTCTCCCAGCCTCCGAGATATGGGCATCCTTTTAACAAATGAGTCTCTGAGGCAACAAGCTGATGTTGTCAAATCTCAATCTAATATGCTATAACCTTTCCAGGCAGTATGACAGAACATGCTTTTACCCTGGACCATATTTTGGGATTAGGAACACATTGTTCTCTCCCTTTTATCAGGCAAAACAGAAAGATGTTTTATCAGGAAACAAGAATAACTTAAACCCTTTACCAAGCATAGCAAGTGCCCGTGTGTCCACAGATTTACTACCCCACAAAACTGGGTCCACAAGAAAGAGTAAAGTAACTCAGAAAAGTGTCTGCACATGTTATGCTATATATAAACAAACAATTTTACAAAATCATATACCCATAGACATATCAGTATGTCTATGGGATTTCAGAACTTGCAATGATTTAAATAAGTTCAATTTACAAGTGCAAAAGAAAATTTTAATACAGATTTTCCTTAATGTCCTTTACTCATCAATGTATGCTTCTTAAGTGTCTAAGAGCTGGTCTACACAGGAAAGATTTTTCTTGAAATTTTTTATGATAGGTCTATTTGGGCTTCAAATTTCTGTTGACTGTATTTTTATTTTTCTGTACTCGAGTAAATGCTTGAAAATTCACATTCACCTAGCTTCAATTATAAGGTGTGCAACCATTCCTTTTTAAAATGACAGCATCTCTCCTAGACTGAGATTTTCTTCCTCCTCCTCACACCCTGAACAAGTCCATCTCAGTTTAGCCACTGGGCTCAGTGCTGCACACCTGTAAGGCTGCACACTCATATCCATATCAAACCTAAGCTAAAATGCATATCAAGGCTTTTTTGGACTGTTTTTGTTTACACCAGAGCATTAACACCAGACTGGATTTGTTACTGCCCTTAATGAAGAAAACAGTACACTTGCAGTTCCAAGCAGTTTCTTAGGACTGCGAAGGATCTGGGACACAGAAATTAAAAAGTTAGGTTTTCTGGCAATGTCTATGGAGTACCACAATAATTAAATCAGAACCTGTTTAGCGTTTACAATTTAAATTTACCTGCTTGCTACTATAGCTGAGATACCACTTTCCCTATCCCTGCAGTCTGGAAATAGTCAATAATCCCAAATCAAATGAAAATTTGGAGAAAAGGACAATACCAGTTTGTAACTACAAGCTAAATATCTTTCTTGCAGCATCCTCTGAAGTCAGTCTAGAAGCATCATGGAACAGATCTGTAAGTCATTACCCCACACAAATTAGTGGTTTTTTTTATACCATGACAACTTGTTTTCATTCATGTTGGCTTGTAGGTGAAAAACAACTGTCAGGAGTATCAAAATGGTGTGCACTCATCTATAATGGCCTTTGGGCCCAGATCAAAGCTGATGAGCCTAAAATTCCTCATAGCTTCATATACCAGGGGTTATCAAGAGAACCACTGTCACTGTTAGTCCTCCAAACCAGGTCCAGTTCACTAGCAGGTTTTTGCAAATAAAGTTTTGGAGAGTAAGAGGTTTCCCTCACCTGTTGTATGGACTGAGAGTTTTTTGATTCTGATGTAAAGATTCTGATACCAAACCTTTTCTGCAAAGCAAGAATGCATATCAACTCAACTTGTATATTGTAGGAACATAAGGAACATTTTCATGGAGGAACCTAGAAAAGGCCTGGTGCCAGAACTTTAAGGGTGAAAGTTCACTGTTTTATGAATTAAAACACAAAGCTTTTGCTCACTTACATACCACAGGATCTAAATGGCATTGTAGCATAAAATGTAATATTTTAAGACTGTATCTTCGCTTCCTTGGCTTTTCAGAAGCTTTTCTACACATTCAAGTATCTTCAAGATCGCAGAATGATCAGTGAACAGTTGGAAACAGAAAGGAAAGCAGAGGTGTTTAATCACAAGCTGGAGCCTGCTCAAAGGCAAGGACTGGCAAGCTTCCAAGAACAGTGCACCAGACATTCCCCTTTTCTTCCTCTAGCTTAGGAGGCGAAGCATATTGGGAAATGCTGTTTTTCAAAGAGCAAAGATGTTGCCAACTTGCTTATTTTCTCTTTTTCATGTATATGAGACTGAGGGGAACCAGGTTCGCAGGAATTCGGTGCTCATATTTTACAAGCCAAGATGGAGAAGAAATTTCATGACAGTGCAATGAACAAAACAAATACAATGTCTGATATACAGTTTCCTTACTTCAATTTTATTACAAATGGCTCTTAGCAGGGAGCCCTTCACTTTTCTTTCCATTTAACTGCAGGTTGTAACTAAAATGGCTGCTCTGGCACAACAGGATAATGCAAATGGAAAGAACTAAAATAAGACACAAAACCTAATTGCTAGACACAATTTTATAAGGGGTTCAAAAATGTTAAATGGGACCATATGTGCTCCCACACCTTGGGGTGGAAAACCTGGTGGGACTGCGTATGGCTCACAGTTGGAAGAATGAAAGGCTACAGGCCTGGATTGCTTTAGGATGTTGTACATGAGCACAGTGAAACAGTTCTCCAACATGTTTAGCAGCTTTTGCATCATGTCCAAGGGTCTTTATGTCCCTTTCTCTTCCAAACTTTTCCATCTGCTCCCACTGCACACTTTCACTCTTGAACTTGTCTTGCAACACAAACTTCTTTCTTTTGGGCACTTGGCCTGCTGCTGGGATCCCTTCACAAGGCTAGAGATGAAGAAGGATGTTTGCCTTCTCTTTCCTCAGGCTTACCAAACGATTAGTAACATCCCTTTCTCTGTGAGCTGTTCCATGAAAGATGCTAGAACAGAGAAATTAAAAGAACAATTATTAATTTAGGAAGTGTTAATAAAGCGCTATTCCCTCATATTTTCCATCCCATTGTTCAGCTCTCAAATATTAATCCCATATTCTCCTCCCAGACAATATAAGCTCAAATGTCAGCCTTTTTTTTTATTCCAGTTGAGCTGCTGTCCCATATTGCAACAGTCCTCTTTAATAAAACCACAGATGAGTACATGTTTTTATAGAAAAGGCCAGCTTTTTAAATTCAGCTAGATTAATATTTTCACAATTATGTTCTTAAAAAGCAGAAAAGTATGATTAAAGAAAGGCATGAAAGATAACTGGGAAAAGGTACAGGAGAGAGCTATATGCACATCCAATAACATCTGAGCTACTTCTGGATACGAAGTGCTACATACACAGATGCTAGGGGAACACTGTATGACTAACATGCATATTATGTATGAACACCAGCTGATAATCATAAACCATTTCCAAAATGAACAGAATATGGCAGGCATGATGTATGCCTTTGTTTTGTTTATCAATAAAGTGGACAACAAAGCAAAAAAGAAGAAAGGAGAAAGCTAGAAATGTTTTACATCTTCTGCAACTACACACATTTATAGATGCAACACTTGAGAAAAGCTCCTAAACAGCAACTAGCAAGTGTATTTAAATGTTTTCATTTTTATGTATGTGAAGTTAAAGATCTCAAGGCATTAACCAGCTTTGGTCTCATTTTTTCCTTCTGTTTTCACTTGGCAAAACTAAGACTGCCTGAAGTAGTGTATGTATCAAGATAATCCATACTACTGTAACCTCACAAGCTGGTAAGAATGGACCTATGTGATGCAAAGGCAATTGAAAAGTAGAACAATTTAGAATGTTAAAATTAGGGCTATATAGTGTCTTTGACATCCACTAGTGTTTAACACAATTGGCATGAAGAAGTTGCTTCATGAATTAATAGTTCTAGCCCAGTTACAATTTTGGCTGTAGCACGACAAATACTTGACAAGCAGCCTTGCCACAACCTGCTGTACTAATATCCACAGCATCTAAAGGCAACATTCACTACCTTGAAGACGTCCTTCTGAATTCACTTGAATCTGCACAAAATAGAACAAGTAACAACATAATCTCTGTACTTACCAAGTGAGGTTCCTTCCTGCAGAGGACTGTCAATTTGTTTTCCTGGGAGGCATTTTATTGGGTCTTCCATAAAACATTCTTGGCTGTCCAGAAAATTTATCTTCTAGTTAAAGAGTCCAGAGGTGCCTGTGTGGCTTCCAGTGTGTTTCTGCTTTCATTTAGGCACAATTTGCACTAATTCAAGAGATCCTCTCTGCCACATTCAGCTCAACTCCACACAGCACACATGTCCTGGGAATGGTTTTCTGAAGGCTTCCGTATTTGGTGTTCATAATAAATATGCACCAGATTTCTTGAGCGTGATATACATCCCTGAGTTACTCTTCCCTGGACATTTGTTCAGCTACCTAATGGTGGATGGTGTCACTGATCTCTTTGCTATTGGGAACATAAATAAATATGGGCTCTTATCTCTTCATGGAGAAAGGGTCCAGAATCTCTGTTGGAAATGGTGAGTTTTAGAGGTCTACTTTTACAAAACCTGGAGCTGCAGCAACAGATGCTATTGGTATACTCCAACATGAACAGGAAGAGGACAGCTGGTCTGGAGGATACTAAAGCAGTGTATGTGGAAAAGCTACTAAAACAGTATTATGAACCTGGAACTGGCACCTGTTCACATCAGCCTTACAGTAATGTGGTTTATTCTCTAACTGACATATGTCACTTCAAAGCATATAAAATATAATTTAATAACCAACTAAAATAATTTCTGAGGATATAATTTTGGTTTATATTAATTTTAAGTATAAAATCTTTCCAGTTTAGACCAGGTCTAAATTATTAGTGGAAGAAATCAGTAAGAAACAGGTAATACCCCAATTCTACAGACAGTTACACACACATTTAACCTAGGCTCATTACTAATTTATACAATTTGTGTGAATGAAAACATTCACTTCTTTTAAGTTAAGCATAGGTGGGTATATTTGCATGAGAAGCCAGATGACTACAATGCAGAGCTGCAAAGCATTACTTCCAGTGTTTCTTAGCACAGTACTGAAAAGTTATATTATTAAACAGTAGGAATAAGTTCATACCCAACTGAATCTGAGGGGGGCACTGAGGGGTATGATCCAGATGCTGGGGTGGTCTCTCCTAAGGAGGCCTCCTCCGGTGGTATGGGGTGATGTTCAAAGAACTTGGAGACAAACAGCAAACTGTGAGGCAAGAACAGAACAAAAACAACCTAACTTGTGCAAAACCCAGAAGTTTCACAATATAACACTCAAAAACTACAAAAAAGATCCCAAACCCCAAAACCTCATTGATTAAATTCTAAATTTAAAACTAAAGATCATACACATTAAATCTGCAAGATATGTTAAAAGTATTATTTACTTCACAGATGATGAAAAGATCATGCCTTAAATATAAACTTTGTGGAAATTAATTTTTTAATCTTTTAGATGGAATTGTAAACATCTGGTTCTTCAAGAATAAACAACTTCTATCTATCAGTACATAAACTTACACCCTGAGCACAAACTCCAGAGATGCCAATGGAAACAGTTAGAAATACCAAAATAAACTAAAATTAAATCCATTCTTGGTGAGAAAAATAGCATTTTAAATTATTCCTTATACAAAAATCTATTTAAAAGACTTAATAGCCTCTGCTGAAACTAATCAAATAGAACAGACCCAGTTTACATGAGATCCTAAATCTACATCAAAGACTTGTTTGAACAAATAGTTCAGTAACTCAATCCAAGAACACTGGACTGCTTGGGTCATTGTCTTTTATGGCTCTTATCTAGGCATTAATCTTGCTAGCAGATTTATTTTCAATTATTGTAAAACCAACAGCAATTTCACTATAATCAACTACTGTCTCTTAACATTTTTTCAGGTTGAAGAGAATAAACCCACAATTAAATTTTTAACATGGCCCTAACCATCACACAATAAAGAACCAGTTTTGATTAATAATAACAACTGTGCACAATGAGCGGTCTGTCCAATACAGTCAAGTGCTCAGCAACCCTATTCATACTTCAAAAAAAAGTACTTCATAGGCCAGCAAAGAAATATGAACTGGTTGTCTGAGCTAGCACAGAAAGAGTATGAATTAAGCAGTGTCACAAGAACAGCTGAACTCCTATTTTTTTTTCAGGCACCTCCACTGACTTCCTGAGTTACAGATTTAACACAAGAAATCACTGACAGCTGTACACTTGTTAAAAGGCTCAACTTGAAAATGAATTGTGATTACTTACTCAAGTTGGTCATAATTAACACACATCAGTGGCACTTCTGTGCTACAGCGCTGGTGAAATTTGTAGCCACAAGTCTGGCAGCGGAACCCCTGGAAAAGCAGCTTCCGGCAGAAATCGCAGAATGCTAACGTGAAGAACGTTTTCCGTACCTACATTGGCAAAAATAGTCAAAATCACCTCGAGTCCTTCTGTAAGCCCAACATAGGCTATTTGCTTTTACCTCCCTCAAGTGTACTTAAAAGTCTCTTTTGTGATGCTGGAGCTACAGTTTTATGTACCAAACAGATTTACACGGAAGATTGTCATCTCCTTTCTGAAACAGTTTTCATGCACTACAACATTCTTTCAACTGTTTCTTGGAATTAATGGTTCACATCACTAGCAGTAAGAACAAGAGCAAAAAACCTGAAGCAAAACTTTACTATTATCATGCTAGACACAAACATTGAGAATTTTTTTGGATACAACCTATAAAACCAAAAGCTGCTGAAATATTATTTCATATTCTAACTTTTCCAGAAGCCAAAGAACATTCCCATATAATATCACAGGACTGGAAATACACAGGCATACATATATATATATGGCTTCAATGTATGGTTACAGATATAGTTATAATTTTGACTACTAAAACTCAGAAACATTCAAAATCACAGAAGGATGATCACGCATTCTCCCCAGATTACAGGGGGGAATTTATTTATTTAATTTTCAAATTCAGCAATACCTAGTGTAAAAACACATTCTTAGTTCTATTATTACATGTAATAATCAGAATTTCAGTGGGATATAAAAAATGTAAGCCTACTAGAGTTCACCTAACTAGCCATAACCCAAACTGCCAGTTTGAGCTAAATAGGTTGAAACAGCTTGCAGATAGAATTTTGCTATGTTTTAAGCTGAAATAGAAGGTCTTTCTTCCCAATGTGACACAGGATTTTGTATGTAGCTGGAAGCATTTAGACAGATTCTGTTTAGTAGCTTCCATTTACTTGGTGCCTTATCAGGTCAAAACATATTTGTGCACTGCATCATTGATGATGTCAGCACTGCTCTGGGAATAGTTAGTTCATTAGTTAATTGCTGCTGCAGAGCCAGCAGGGAGGCCCAGAATACATTTTATAGATACAGCAATACAAAAATAGTAGATTATTACAGCTCTGCAATGCAGTACTGATATGAACCCCTTACATTTATAGATTTTAGAGGGTGTATTCCAACAAAACGTGAAAGTTTTAAGGGTGATCAAGTACTCTAGCATCACTTATTTCAAATACAATTCTATCTAATTCACTTAAGCTACTGTGATTAAAAACTTCTTTTGCACTCCTACCACATCCCACAAATGCAAAATATTCAAAGTTGGTAATTTGAATTTCAAAGTATGAAGTTGATGTAACCCCACTCAGCATCTCACAAAACCCAGTACATACGAAATTGTGTGTTGTGAGTGGCACATTCTCCAAAACTTCCACATGAAGCTCCTCTCCTGTGAGCCAGGAAATGTCTGTGTCCCAGCCAATTGGCTTCTTCTCTCTAAAGTGCAAATAAGCCTCTCATTAGCATCAGCACACAAGCCCTTACATGTCTCTTGCCAAAGTTGTGAGATCAGCTAAAAAGTTACACTGTGGGGGATTGCTACCCAGTCTAATTGCAGGAAACTTTAGAACAAGACCTTACGCTCAGCACATAGCACACAAAGCACACCTTCCCTGGACAAACTGCAGGAAGGAAATGCACTTTTTCTATCAGCTCCAGTAGTGGCCAATTCCTTGTTTCCTACATGGCAGATGGCTTTTTGATCAAATAAAGTGTTTGTGAAGGTACCTGTTGTGTAAGAGTTCCACAGAGATAGCTAATTGTGCACATGAATATACAAATTTTTAGGGCTGAAAACTCTTTTTTCTCATCCCAAGGAACTATGTCTTTCGTTAAGAATGCATTATAGCCAAATGAAATAAAACCAAGAAGTTAACACAGCCTATTTAATACTTGTTTGGTTAGCACGAGTTTAATTAAATGAGTGGTTTGCCATAATTTCATATTACTGAATATTACGTCTGAGCCTTTTCCTAGGAGTAAGACATTCTTTCCAACATGCCTGCAATCTGCAAATTCTTTAGCGCAAAGTATCATAAAATTCTGAACTCTGTAAACAATCTCTGGATAGAACTGCCCATTCTGGGTAGCTCCAACAATTGATTCCAAGAGCAAAAAACCATCCCACACAAACCATACCCATCTTGTATTCTGTAAACAGCACAGCATTCTGGAATAAGACCTCTCATCATCAGCGCTTTTTTTAGGCTGTCTCGCACTGTCACTCCACATCTTGCTGGAACCTAGAGGTCAAATACAAAAGAAATTAGTTAAAACAACTTCCAATTTATCCCCCAAAACGGATACAAGCGTTTTGACCCTCAAGTGCTAAAACTCACTCTTCAGGATGCTTTACAGAATTGTACGTCAGAGTTATCCAAACCCTTTTTTGTACTGAGAAAAATTTTATTGCTGAATAGTATATGAGGAAAAACGCTCAGCTAGAAGAGTCAACAAGCTCTACACATCTATTAACATTTGGAACAGAATCTTCACTCGACTCCAAAAGTGAATTTCCAGCTTTCTCAACTGGAAGAAATTGGAAACACAGCACACAGATAGCTAGTACCTACATACAGCTTTAATTTCACAGGCTGGCCTGAACATAAGTGGGGAAACATGCCAAGTGAAATTAAGTGAAGGAACTAACTTGGACTGCACTCAAAAAAACATTACTATAAAATGTAAATATTTTATTTTCTATTTCTAAAACAGAAGATAAGCATGCAAACAAGCAAAACAAAACAGTCATCTGACTCATGCAGACCATCACCTCTCACTTTAACCTGTATTTGTAACTCTACAGACATGTCTTATATGAAAATATATTGCTCTCTTCTGTTTCCTAGCTTGAAAAGTTTAGATAACTAACAGGATGGGAAGAATGGAGTAGCACATTAAAACTAGCCAAATCAAGAACTTCATACTATGTATTTTCCTCACTTCTAATTGTAGGCATATCTTATACGAGTAAGCAGATCATCTCTAGGTATACCTGTGCTTTAACAGTGTATAGTGCCAAGCCATAAAAAAGAATACATGATCTGGTGATTAAGTATAGTTAAGGTATTGAATATTATGTACTAACTATTTTTAGAACTCAGTAGTGAAAATATGTAAGGCTTCAGGCACTGTACACATTGGGATATCACCTATAATCACAGACAGTACCTTGAATACAAATCAGAAGAAAAACCTACAAAATTAACAAACCTGACAAGTCTGTCTGAACACCTGAAACTCAAATCTAGCTTGCAAGTGGCTTAAGCCAGAGCACTCAGTAGCCAAAAGCAGTCTTTTAATCAGCTTCAGCTGGCTTTGGATCTGAGCCTAGTTTTTGTTCCCTGCGTTTAAATTTCCATGGGTATTTAGGGGCTCTATGTCCTACTTAAGCATGATAGTGCAAAGTAGCAGTCTGTTTCAAGTAGCTTTGTGAACACTACTTGAGGTTCCACTAAATACAGCATTTCTGGAACTCAAACATATGCACTTTCAGAAGCCACAAAGGAATATTTTGCTTCACCGTCTTCTTCCCATTAACACAAGAGGGCCTCTTAAAAGGATATTTGTGCATTTCATCTGGTCAACACAAGCATTTAAAAGAAGATTTTTATGAATTCCTTGAAAAAAACATCCTAGAGCACACTACTTTACAGTCTTGACATTCAGCCTTAGGTGACTTTGGTTTACACATTGTGTTCTTTTTTAATACATCTTTTTATTACTCTAAGTAACTCCTTAGAAAGGAACTCCTTTCTCCAAGGATGGAGGGTGTGACTCAAATTATTTTATACAAATGTTGAGTCTAAATTATGATTGTTGTATTGATACAGCAAAACATCTATTAAAAATTTGTCTTGACCTGCAAAGGTGATTAGAAATAAGTGAAGTTGTATTATAAATTCTGTATTATGTTACAAATTACACAACATTGATTCTGCTTGTAGAACTCATGTGTCATTCTAATAATACATTCTGTGCTATGCTAATCATAATATCTTGTTAAGAAAATAACTCTTTAATGGTCCCTAGGATTTAGTGCTATCATCATTCTGCCAAAGACCCCTAAAAGAACCTGTCTGTCCCCTCAATGTTCTTCTCTGTGCCTCCAACATATATATTTACAAATAGAGAGAGAGAGACAGAAAGAGTAAAATAAATAGAGAGTAAAATATTTTTAAGAATCTGACTGAAGTCTCTGAGGATTTCAGGTGCGCTTCAACCTCCCCCATACATTAGATCTGCTCATGAGCCATTTTGATGGAGGAAGCAAGTGTTCTTTGGCTCAAGGCTATTTTTCCTCCAAGTATAGCTCCTGCTGGATCGAGGTTGAGTCCTCACAGACAATTCAGGACTACCTTCCCAGCAACCTCAGTCACTTCACCACTGATATCCACAGTGGCAGAAGAAACTGAAATACTGCAAAGGTGGCAGGCAGCAGGTGGGGACAAAAAGGGGAATGAAAAGAACAGGAAAGAGGTAGGGCATGAAGAAGAAATGGGAGAAGAGGGTCAGGACAAACTTCAAGAACTGAACATGCAGGGAAAGCATGTGTATACTGGGAGAGGGAGTTGTCATCAGCAGGTTGGTGGGAATCAAACAAGCAAGACAGAGGGAGGACAGACGAAAGAGCTGAGGCTGAGGGCAGGAAAAAATGACATGATGAACCACCTTGCAGGGAGAACTGCTTGCCAACACCTGGGGAAGTACTGCAAGTACATCCTGAACAGGAAGCTTTCAAGCTGTGATTGGGAGAAAAGGTGGCTTGTTTTGGACAAGAACTATCAGGGGAAGGAGATGCCTAAGAGCAGCAACAGAACCCAGCACAGAGCAGGGGGAGGTTCTAGCTTAGGCAGAAAACTCCAATGGAGTTAAGTACTAAAAGAAACCAGGTTAGTAAAATCTTGACATGTGTGTGGGAATGGAACAGGACAAGGTGGAAAAGTCAAGCAGTAGGAAGATTACTAACATTAAAGAAGAGATAAACAGCCTTGCAGTCATTGGAAAACATTTTCTTCCTCCAGCACTGATCCTCCATAAATGATGACAACATACTACAGTAACTCATGAAGCAAGGAAATGCTTGGAACCTGAAATCAGGAACCTCAAAGTTCCAATGCTATTAATTAATTAATTACACCAGTGTAATTTTTTTCCTTTTTATTTTTGTCAACAACAAGATTTATGAAGTTACAGGGTTTCTTTTAAGAGATCAATAAAGTTGGAAATACAAACTCAAAATTTGGGAAGTGTCAGAATGAAGGTTACCTACAAAAGCAACAAAAGTGCAATAGGACTACAAAATATGTGCATTAAACATCCTGCTCACTAATCATTTGCTATTCCTCAGTATTATTATCCCAAGTCCCGTTCATTAAAATCCAAGCCATATTTATGCAACTTGCAATTAGAAACATGGGTAGAACATTTGTCCTCTTCACTGCCATTTGCATCACGATCCAGCTAAAACCCAAAGAACTGCTTTTATTGCTTTCAAAAACCATCATGACGCTGAATCAGCATCACATTTAGAACGTTCTCTTACAGAACTCCCAAGCAGAGAAACATAAGGCCAAATTAAAAGAACCTATTGCTAGAATAAGTCCCTGTAGTATTGATTAATCATTTTCCCAGACTGGTACAGCATGGTCTATCACCATCTGTGCATGTAGCCCTTCAGCCCTCTCCTTCAGTCCCTACTAGCACCTGCTGTAAAGCAGAAATCTTACCCTGCAAAGCATTCCAGCTGAAACTTCTTTTTGTCCCCAGCTTCTTTTCACCCCCAAATTATGGCAAAGTTAAAGAAAAAATCTGGTTCCAACAAAGTGATTTGGAGACCAACTCAGTCTTTAGAAAAACAAAACCCAAAACCAGTTCTTTTTTCCTGACTAACAGACTCCTGCTGATTCCAAAGCAGGAGTTTTGGAACAGCTTCTTTCTCAGCCCCAGGCAGAGGGAGGGTGTGTGGCCCCCCAGGCTGGGAGGGGAGCAGAGGGCAGGAGCCCCACATGATGCAGCCCCCGAGTGCCTGCCAGGATCCGGCAGCTCCAGCACGGCAGGAAGGCACCAAGGAGGGTTTATCAATTCCATCAAGAGATCTGCCAAAATTCCCACAGAGCATTTTAACTGAATCACATCAGCATTTTTTAACAAAATCAGTTCCCCAGGAGAAAATTTCTCATCTACTCCAAAATACACAGAACTCTTATGCCTGCAACCCAATACACTGAACAAAGTTGGCATTTTATTGAAACATAGAATGTTTAATATTATTTAAAATCCACTTTGTTTGCACTGATCCATTAACTCTTGCTCCCTCTGTTTTATAACTAAGAGAATCCAAGTGTTTCACAATGGTTACCACCTAGAAACTCATGTTACTAAGCTAGGGGATTTACTTCTAAATTGTGATTGTTAAGGGCTTTCTTTTCAGGCTACTTTATGTATATAAGATTTGTAGATCAGAAAAGGCTTAGGTTTTTATAGCAATTAGTAAGTTGATTCAGCAAGCAACTCGCAAAAGTGAAGAGTATGAAAGTGTGGGCTAATTAACACTAAGAAACAGTACAGAAGCCGCTAACACAGACTGCAAGGTGTGTTCATTGTGTAGATTAATAATAAACCAGAGAAGACAATTCACTTGAGCATCCTAAAGTGGGTAAGTAGCAATTCAGGGCAACACCAAAACACATAGTTAAGTTTGCAAATGTTAAGCCCCAAGGAAAAAAATTGAAAATCATTCCAGATTACAGAAATTCTCAGCAGTGTTATTACCTAAACAGATTAAACAGAACTATAGCCCTCAATGTCCTCATTTCTTTTACTCACCTTAACTATTTCTAGGGACAGTAAGTATTTGCAACAACATTATTGATATATATTTAGTACTGCAGCCACAAGTATTTAAGCAATGCATAATAAATCATTTATTTCTGTAAATCAGGTCATTGTGAATTCAGTAAGAAATTCAGGGCTACGTCCCTAAATAACTCTTACATCACTCTTCTAGCATCAGACTAGAAACTGGCATAGTCTCAGTAAGCTAAAAATGCTTCCTTACACCACTGTAGTTTCCAATGTTTTAGAGCAATAAATAGACAGAGAATCACTCCACAAAAAGCAATGCAAAGGTATTCTCTGGAGGTAGAAAGGCTAGTCAGCCCTGAATATCTGGTATTATACTTCTCAAAACTAGTTAGCTGGCTTTATTTTTCCCCCAGCCTAACACTGTCATTCAGCTCACTTTGGCAAAGTGTAACATATGTACAGTATGTAAGGCATGTGTAACATAGCTTAGAGCTTCAGAGCAATTCCAAACAATCAAGCAGACTACTGGGTACAATAGTGGAAATATGCCAAGTAGAATGGATTTGAAATATCACTTCAAAGTATTTATTTGCTTACCACAACACATACCTGAAAGATCATACTTTTTTTCCTCCCCACACCTGATATCCAGGACTAAAAAAATTTCAGCCACATGTTCACGGAATTCCATGTGTTGGGAGAAAATCAGGCTAAACTATACTTGTTCCAAATAATTAGTTTGGCCTTCTAACACGGAAGGTTTTCTGGTAAAATCCAAACATGAGATCCACATTTAATTTCTCATCTTACTTACTTACTTATGGAGATATACTTATATTTCACCAAATCAGTCAGCTACTTTTTACAGCACTAACAGATAAAATTACCCTCATTTGTGGCAAAAAGGACATAAGATGGCACTGAACATCACATCCTCTAGAAAAGAACACAGCTTTCAGAAACAGCTGTTCTGGATATCAGGACATGAAGCTCTGTCGAGCTTCCAGGAGAAAGCAGCAAGAAAATACATTCTTAATGAAGCATATTAGTGAGACAAATGAGAGGCAGTTTCATTGCATTAAATCTTGTTTCCAAGGGAAATTGAACAGAATTTACCCATTTTACAAAGCTGTTATACCATTCAATCAAATGCATTCCATTTAACTTGCAAAGACATGGGTTACTAGCATCCACTGGCACCTCCAATGCAATTAAATGTAGAACACTACGGATTGATTTATGTCAGTGCAGAAGTATTTTCTCAAGAATACAACATCACTCAACCACACTGGATGAAACCTATTGTGCCTAATGAATGGCCTCCACAGACAATTTTTCAAACTTTTGAGAGACAGCTGCAAACTGTGTTAAGAAGAGGTTATTTTAAAGAGAGCAGATCATCCTCAAATTTTTGTTAGGGTGAATACCAGTGGCAGAAACAGTGAAGGCTGACAATGACCTACTAGTAAAATAAAGTTTGGAAAATATGGCTTTAGACTTCAGACTTGTGAGAAATGCTCATCTAGAAAAATATCTGTAGCCACTATATGGGCATGAAACCCCAGGACCTTGTGGTTTCTGTTCAAGAGACAAAGTCAGTTGGCTGTTCTCCAAACCAGAACCCACATGCATTAGAAATTTAAGGTACAAAACAGTTTAAACAAATTTTTGTAATAGAGTTTACTTTTGTGGAGTTCTGTCTCAGCTGGTCACACTCCAAGTGCTCTAAAAGCAGCGTGGGGTCAAGAAACTACAGCAGAAGGGCTAAAATTCACATCCTTCTCTAAGCTGTTGCAACTGATCCTAAAACCAAATGGGTACTTCCATCTACAGATAGTATACACATTCTCTAGAAATATTAAAACTCCTGTTGGCTAGTTTGCTTAAACAACACAAGAAGCACAAATTTAAGTATGACTTACTAGACATGGAATTAAAACATTTATTATGAACCATTTTCAGATTTGTGACTTGCATTCCATTTCACTGAGTGCCCGCCTAGCACATTATGAGGTAAAGAAAGCATGCTCCAAACAGTATTTTTTTCCTAGCATTCATTACTCTCTACAGCCATACTTTCCATCTCATAAAGAATCACTAAACACTCCTTACTTGATTAAAAACCAACAATCAATGTTGCACATGGCATTCCAGATGACAAGTCATCAGTTTTCTAATGGCAAGTTTTCAATATTGTTTCACTTTGCAATCTAAGACAGTGTGTCAATAAAACTGTAATAGATTAAATTATTCTCTTTTCAACACATATGCCTTTGAATTTACGTAGTATTTGAGGGTAGCTTGTGTTGAATTATCCCCAGCAGGCAGCTAAGCACCACCCAAGCTGGTTGCTCACTCCCTCTTCAGTGGGAGGGCAGAAGAGAATTCAAGGACAAAAGAAAGAAACTCTCAAGGAAAGAGAAAAGACAGTTTAATAAGTGATGGAATAAATTTTTCTAGTGATACAGAAATATCAAGTGACGTTTACTTGAAAGTAAACTACCATTTACTTCATATCACCAGACTGTTAATAACATGCATAACATTCCAAAGTATTCAGATATATTCAGCAACCAACCACTGGCACAGGCTAAAAATAAACTCAATTTCTCCTGCATGTTTGATAAAACACAGGAGGTTTTAATTGTATTTTTGATTAGTAAAACCTAATCATGTCAAACCAGGTGTGCAATTAAAAGCAAGAAACTGGTTTATTCAGCTGCCTGAACACCCCTTCTCTGAATTTTCCTTATACTTGACAGGTGAAACTGGTAGGGCAGCTCAAATGCCTACAGAGATCCAGTGCTTACTACTCAGAAAGCTTGAGGCACAAACTCACAGCATAAACTACAGAAAGCAAGATGCAAATCTGAACTCAAAAGAAATGAATCAAGTACCAGATTTAAAAACAGAGCATTTGAAGGATCCCAGTTGTGCATGCATGATGAATTAATTTATGCTAAGAATTTACATAGAATAAAAATAGCTTATTCTTCTAGTCTTCATGACTGCAGAGAACATCACATGATTGCTTGCCTAATTAAAAGGCAGATGTACTAATAAATTAAGGTGTGACAAGAGTGAGACACTTCAGAACTGTCCCCATGCACAGCATTCTCAGTACTGTTTAGTTCCTTTAATGCTTAAACATACAAATTGTCACTTTTAAAAACTCACTCTCACATTCATATTTTGAGAACTTCCATGAACTTTCCAATATATGTCTAACTATGAGAAGAATATGAAGCATAAGAACACAAAACCAAGTGAAAAAGCTTTACTGGGCCAGATTTATGCTGAGTTTTTACACAAAGCACCTCTAATTACTCTTAAACTTCAAAATAAACCAAAACAAAGAACAACCAAAACCCACACAATATTCTATAGTTTAACATAGAAAAAAGGGCAACTTTTTTGTTACCTGACGTATTACTTTTGGTTTAGAAGCTACCATGGAAATTTTTTGACCTTGTGGTGGGTGATAACACACAATGTTTTGATCCTATCTGCAGACAACTGAAGTATTTGGAGACCACCAAGCTTTCCCAAAACATGTACAACATCTGGTGTTTTTTGTTCCTCCTTGCTTCACTGTCCCCACTCAGACCACTATAGACAGCTATAGAATTGAAACTGACCAAATCCACAGCTTGCTCATGCTGACAGAGAGATGGCACTGGAGCTGGGAGAGTATCCTTTATAAATGCAACTGGGGAGGACAGGGGAGATTCCTTACCACCCTCACTCCACTAAGAAAGCCAGAAGACATGAAGGGAACATTTTCTTTGGAACCTGGTAACGTGCAGAAGGCAGCAACAGACCACAGAGATGAAGAACAAGACCAATCACCACCTGATGCCTTTCAAATGTCCATCACTTCTTACACTTAAACACTGTTTTCCTCTAACTCTCCATGCTCCATATTATCATTTAGGAGAGCTGATTAATTTTCAGACTGTTTTTTCCCCCCACTCTAAGTACTTGACCAGAAAGCATTTCCTGGGTAATCAAAATCATTCAGGGCTGCTATTCCTCAAGTTGTATGATCTTGTTCATAAAGTACTTGAGCTCTTAGAAGCCCTCTTAGTGCAGTCTCTTCTTTCCTAGAATTCTCTCATTCTTTTTACTAGGACTTCACTACAACATCAAAAACATCCTAATATTGTTCCTCTGCAGAGTCATAACCAGTTTTAGCTACTTGTTTTTATACCAGGTCTCGTGTTAAATGCCTTTTCTCAGAAGCCCTTATTTCACTTAGAATAAAGTAGCATGTGGCAGATTGAAAGACCAACACAGAACACGATTACTCATGCTCCACATAACCACACTCAAGGAATTCTAACCACAAAACAAAAATTTCCAGTACTCAGAGCATACATTTAATGGAGGCTGAACAGAGGGCTTCCAAACAGAAAACACTTAAACTCATAAAATTCCTGAGTAACAAATAGCTCAAATTTGGAAGACGACCCACGGAAAATATCATACATACCTGACCTATTCTTGTGCTCTCTCATTGTGACAGAGAGATACTCCAGATATGTCCACAAAATGTTTACTCCATTACACGTTTCAGAAAGTTTTCCTCCAAGAGAGAAAACCAACCTCACCTGACTGACCATGGGAGAACTGTCTAAAAATTCTTCCTACTGCCTTAAGGTCTACAGTGGGCAAGCAATCTAATTGGAGAAATCTCTAAATAATTTCAAGTATTTTGTCAGCTTTCACAGAGCAAAAATCGGAACTGTTCTTGCAATTGGAAATGGAGGGTTTTTCCTTATCCCAAACCTACCAGTTAAAATTGATGTGCAAAAGATACTTTACCCACATCCTCAAAAATCATTCCCCCACCCCTCAAAGAAAAAAATTAGGGGAAAAAATAAAAATCACACAACTCGAAACAATCACAGAAAATGCTTAAATCTTGACCTACATGCCAATACAATATTCCTGTATTTTTATGCTAATTGCCCAAACTCCTTCAGTTCATTTTAAACTTTTTCAGTGTCTTCTTCCTCTTACATAAACCTGAAGTTATCCTATTTGTCCCGTACCTCTGCATCAGTTGACAATCACCATTCTCCTTGAATTACTGTCGTGTCTCAACAACCAGGTATGTGTCTACTTCTGTTCATCTGCATGAGCACTGTCTTATGTCTCTTTTTTTTCCTCTGCATGCACATTCAATCATACAACTTGGAAAAAAAAAATCCTAATCCACACCACAACTAAGAATGCCCAAGGCTGTGTTCCCTGTCAGTTCCATGCATTCTTTCAGAAATCTCACCAGTAAGTATCAATTATTTCCATTCGAGACTACCTCCCTTCCACCAAAACCAAATCTTAGCATGTAACATAATTTCTCAGACTTCTGGCAACCAGCAGGAGATCAGAGTTTTTATACTTTCCTTCCACCTCCAAAAGCTCTCCCTTAATTAGCAGATTTGTTACTAGGCACACCACAGACATTCAGATTCCTAACCCAAACAAGCTTGAAACTAGTATTTCCCAAAATTCTGCCACTGCTTGGATAAGCCTCATCAACTTGTTCTACAAAACAGCTTTTCATCTCAGGAAGACTTGCACCATCTTCTATTTTTATGATTTCGGCATCCTTCTCTCTGGCCTAGAACAAAATGAACAGACCCACCTGCAGACTTATCTGAGCGACATTTGTGTGGAATGCTTCTCCAAAGGATGTGTGACTTGCCAGCTGAACAAAGCCAGTAAGGAAAGAAGTACATGTTTTCCTCTCTGCATTATAGAGGATAAAATTACCCCAGTACAGAGAAGAAAAAACAATCTGTTGTTTCTTCTAGGAAGTTGTTCACAGAACGAAACTTCTCTTCATCCCTTTCCAGGACCACGACAAGGAAAACAATCTTTTATTTCTGACACTACTTATTCACTGATTCCCCTCCAGCTAACCAAGCCAACTATTTGGTTTTGCTTTAAAAAAAAAAGTTACTTTTGAACCCTGTCCTGTAGCCAGATGAATCAAAATGCTGACTTCAAATGATCAGCAGCAGTAGGCTCTGTCTGACACAGACCCGTCAGGCTTTCAAACAAGCACCTTCACACCTTAGGGAAAGGGTTTGTCTAACCTCTGCCTTATCATGACACACACAAAGAAACTTCCCCTTAGCACCACAATTACTTACACTGAACACCATGGTCTCATTTCTTTGCACTCCACCAGTTTCCTTAAATTATATTTTGAACTGGAGTCAGCTCCAACAGATGTATTTACTTGATCCTCAACGAACAATAACACGTAGAGAACTCTCAACTAACAAGGCAGTTGCTAGTCAAAAATGTAAGATATGCAAGCAACGCCCCCAATTTCCTGCATTTTTAGCAGCTCTAAACAAATAGCAGAAGGCTGTTGTAGTACTTGGGGCTGCTTCAGAGTGATCAAAGAAAAATAACAAGGTTGGCTCTCCATTACCAACTCAATTCCATTCACTTTGTTTAAGAAATGTCACGGCATTCCCAGACAAAAATAGACTCCTTAGGGTCTGACAACATTTCTCCCCTCCTGAAGTGAATTAGAAATAGAGACTGAAATTATTGTTATGATATTAACAAGATTTTCTTTCAGAAGTAGATATTAATTGAAAGCAATTTAGGTTGAGGTGGGGAGGAGACTGGTGTGACACTGCAACTTTAACACTATCTCTCCCAGCCACCTGCTTGATTGTAGAACACATCAGCCTTGCTTTAACAGCCATATGAAATGGGAACTAGGGCAAGGCGAAGGCTCTAATGGCAGGTACCACATATTTTCACAAGGAAGCTCCTTCCTGCTTCAACCCATCACAAGCCACCCTGTATACCTTAGCATCCTGAATTAACAACCCAGCTACATAAGCAAATGGCTCAGTTAATGGGCACAAGTGAGACACAACCAGTCTGCTTTAAAAGCCAAAGGTTATAAAGGAAGACAAACATGTGCAACACTTCTCAATCCACTGAGAGAATAAAGGAAGCAGTCTCAGTGTTCACTGAAAAATGCTGGATGCCTTTTTAGGTTAGTGACCGATCATCTGACTGCTGGCTATTAAAACTGCACTGTGGATCACAGAATCTTATATTGTGACATCCAAAACTGCACACAGTTCTCAAGGTGAAGCCACACTTGAGTAGAGGAGGAGAATCACCGCTTCCAACTAATTAGTGATGCTGTGCTTGATGCACCCTAGGATTCAGTGAGCTGCTGCAGTTCCTTCTGGATTGTGATTGCTCCTGGCATTTCCTTAGTTTCCAACAGATATATGTAGGACCAATAAATACTGAAAACAAAGGAATTACATTAAGAGCCACCATACAAGAATTTCCTAACTTTCTCAATAAAATGTTCACTGGTTCAAGTTTCAGAGAAATGAACTTCAGCTAACAAGGCCAATAACCCCTACACTCAAGAGCTCCTATAAGCACCATTTCTCAACTCTAAACCAGAGATACTTTACTAGTATACAAAAAGAAAATAAGAAAACTAAGTTCAACTTAGTAACACAACTTGATCCAAGCAGTGTGTAAAACTGAAATAAAAAGAACCAAAGCAAGCTGGAAATTAGCTGCAGAGCTGGACCTGTAAGGCAAATAGTGTTAATCCTTCACTAGAAAGCTGGGGACAGAAGCAAGAGCCTCTCCCTGACTACACCCAAGTTAAACCATGCTTGCCTCCCATAGCCCAGAAAGAGCATCTAGTGCTGCAAAAAACAAAACAGAATTGAGGAGGAGGTAAAAAGGGAGAGACAAAGAAGCAGAACAAGAGTATGGCAGATGAGGCAGAAGGAATAAGAGTAAAATTACACTATGTGGGTTAGAGGACAGGAGAACACAGAGACAAAATAGCTAATACACAGAACAGTGCAGGAAGTGATGTGCTGCGATCCTTTACAGCAAAGAAATAAAACCAACTTATGACCCCCATGAGAGGGGCTGCAAATAGCCAGACAGGGTGGGACAGAACACATGAAGAAACCAGACTCCCTCCAAAATCCAGGACCTTCTCTCCAGACTTCACTCTGTGAGTAGTACTGCGTGCTTACTTTCCTCAACAGGCAGACAACGGAATCACCTGGCTTTACACTGTACATTCTGGACAGTGGTCACAGGCTACATTAAACTCCCACTCTCTAAGTCAAAACCCAAATATTACTTTCCATCTTCAGCAATATCTTGAACAACTAAGCAATACTAAACAAAAAAAAAAAAAAAAAAAAAAAAAAAAAAAAAAAAAATTAAGCAATACTAAAAAAAAAAAAAAAAAAAAAAGTCAGGTGAAAACAACTGCCCTCCAATGCTGTTTCCATCTCAAGTCTTTTGCTCAGTGAGGTGGGGAAGGGTGAGGACATGGTCCAACACCCAGAACTACTCAGTTGATTTTTTCTTCTTTTTACCAGCAACTCAAATTCAACAGACAGTAACAATCCAGAGATAGCTGACACCTGACTTGACTGCTGCAAAATGTCCTGGTTTGACATGGACAATTTTTGTCCATTCATTTCCCACCTTCTCTGGAAACACTGCTCCCCTGCTAAATTTGGATTATGTACCACCTTGCAAAAGAGAGCCTAAACTATGTCTTGTCACTAATTTCATGTACGACAGTCTGGAGTGTATTGTTCTAAAGGACATATCAAGGCTCTTCAGTTGGCAGCTCTAAACGGATCAAAAAAATCCCTTCTCTAGCAGCAAAAAGTGAACTACTCTTCCATGACATCAGAAATCTGTAACTGTAACACTGATAAACACCAGGTTTCAAGCAGTTTGTGGGCAACACTTCTTGAGCCCTCTAACTGCAACTATGTCCCTCCCCTAATCAGTTCTCTACACAAGACCTGAAAGGATCACCATGGTCTCCACACAAACGCTCACCACGGTGAGTGGGCAGGAAAAAACAGAATTAAAAAAAAACAAAGAAATGCTGCATAGCCTAAGTTGCAAGAGGCTGGTTCTTGCTCTAAAGCATTCAATGCTTCTAGTAACTCTGACAACATAGAAAACACTTCCTCCATCTTGTCCTGTTAAACTAATCAATAGTTTTGTGTAAAGACAAGAAATAGAGCTTATTGTCCCTTTCTAACTACTGTAAAATGGTAAAATACTATTTATCCAATAAAACTGACTGGAGAAAATATTTCTTGAGGTATCTTCATAGTTACAAAACTCCTGAAAGTTCTGTATTCTATATTATTGCTATAATGAACTTTTTTGAGTTAATCCTGCCAAAAACATTCAACAGATCAAAACAACAGAGTGCAGCAGAGCACTGTGATCGTGATACTTCTGACCTCCACCCAGGTATATTTCAGCTCTGAAATTAACTTTTGTATACAGAGGGAGAGAGATACAGGAAATATTGAGGTTACAAGTATGTGAATAGAAACTGACTCACCACAGTCCTTTGCTTGTTGGGCAGGAAGACTCTAACAATGGGCTTCTGTGGAGACTTAGGGTTATTCCGTGACATATCAGCAGGGTTTTGATACACTGAAAGGGATGAAGGTGCTACAGAGAGGCTAGAGGAGGAAGATGATGCAACTGTGTCTGTTGAAGCTGAACTGGAGACAGAGAAATCAGTTCCATTCCCCATGGATTCCAGTAACTGCTGTTCTCTCTGCTGTAGAGCATCAAGCTTGCTGGTGTACTCTTCATAGGCCTGTGAAGGAACAGCAGATGTTTTAATCATGTAGTAGCCTCAGACAAAACCAGAAATGCAAATTCTGATGAAACGTGAAACAAAACACTTCCTAAACTAATACAAATTTCCAAAGAATATGAACAAAGTGGTCAGGTCAAATTTTTCAGGATACAATGAAGAACATCATGTTAAACCTTCTGAACCATCAAGTAATGTTTTAATACATTAAATTAAGAAAAGGATAGCAGAAATCCTAAGTTAGTGTTTCCAAGCACCTGCACTGAAGATTCCAATTCACAACCACTTAAAAAAAGACTGAAGTCTGAGCTGAATTACTGAGCTCCAGATAAATTTATCATTCTGTTGGAATGACAGTTAAATACTTCTAATGCAATAATTAAGAGAAAGCTCAAATCTGCTTTTTAGGATCCGTATCTGATTCCTCACTGTTCACTATCCTTCACCTCTGGCACTATCCTTTCATATCAAATAGTACAAAAAATGTTTTTCTGTTAGAACACAACAAAGTTTGCCCATTTCAAAGCCATCCATAAACATATAAGTGATACTTGGAAAGTTTTTTAACATTTTTTCAGCATGTTTACACAAAACTTGATGTTTAAGATCAAGTTTCTTAAACAAACAAAAACATCAATAATATTAAATTTGCCCATTAAGTCTTTATGAAATGTAGTCAAACTAAACATTACTGCCAAGATGTATAAAACAAATATATAATAGGTATATATTTTTCTTTAAAGTGTGTTATGCACAACTTTGCAACAAGAAAATTCTGATTGATATCAAATACTAGAACAATTTCTTCAGTATATAAATTAGCAGAGTATCTTCAAAAACCTGAATCAGTTAAGCAACATGTGTTTCACACTACAGAAGCATGTCATTGTTAACTGACATATTTAGACCTTGTTTAGACCTTTACAGAAAAGAATAAACAAAAATCTTCCAAACCTAACATGCAAGCAGTAGGGAATGGAATTTCCTAATTTCTCTACAGCAAGAGCAAGATCCATACCAACATGCATAAATTCTTCAGTGATATTTTCCAGTACATTTACACAAAAGAAAAATACTTTCGGGTTCTGTTGTTGTTTTTTTTTTTTGTTTTAATTGCTTATTTTACTTGCTTTCCTACTTTTTTGTTTATAACTGTTGCTAATTAAAGTTGCAGGAGAATTGAATTGACCAAATAGTCTGCAGCATCTACATGTGGAAAAAGATAAATAAAGAGAAAAAACAACCAACATTTAGTAGTGCACCCACAAGTACTACTTTTTATTAGGAATTTATTTCTCCAGGTTATATGTGCAGGCTCACCTGATCCAAACTGCTCTTGCTGTATAAACAGTGGTTCATCCCTCCCTTTTTAAGAAAGCTTAGCATCCTCCCAGGATGGAAGTGAACATCACAGTTGCAAATTCTAAATGTTATGGGTACCACTTCTGATAAACATACGTTAGTTGCAAGAAACTGAGAATTATTTATTATATTTTTTAAAAACTGAGTGGAATTTATTTCTCCAGGTTATATGTGCAGGCTCACCTGATCCAAACTGCTCTTGCTGTATAAACAGTGGTTCATCCCTCCCTTTTTAAGAAAGCTTAGCATCCTCCCAGGATGGAAGTGAACATCACAGTTGCAAATTCTAAATGTTATGGGTACCACTTCTGATAAACATACGTTAGTTGCAAGAAACTGAGAATTATTTATTATATTTTTTAAAAACTGAAGATGTCTAGCACTTCACAAATAGACCCCCAACTCTGAGACTTGAAGCCAAAACATCTTCACTCTAACCCAACTGTATTGTGAAAAGTAAATTGAAAGATTACCCAACCATAAATAATGGCATTTTTTGGCTGTACAGTAACACGTGTCTCTCCTACTTCCAGGATCAACTTTGCATGGAAACTTGAGTAAAAGCTCCATGTGTCAAGAATTATTTTCAATAAACAAAAATTAGGAAACAAACTGTTACCATTTCACCAATACTGTTCTAAATACTTACTTCCCTTTCTCATGAACATTGCAAAATATTGTTCAAACACACACAACATTACATTGCTTCCGGACACTCATGGGTTTAGTTCCTTCACAAAATTACACAACTTTCAAAATATTCAATCCTACAATGTTTACATTGGCAGCTTAATCTGTCACTAATGCAAACCAAAGTCAAATGATTTATCTTAAGAGAATAAACAATGAGTATGGAAGGCTGGGAGCTGCAGCTGGCTTTGGGTTCTATACCACTGATTTCTGCAAAAAGCTCTGTATTTTTTCTGAGAACAAAAGCTCTCAAGTACCACACAGTTATTCGGTGTCATAGCAGAAGATCCCACAGTAAAACAAAGGAACTAGAAATGCATTGCTACACTTTAAAAACATTTTTCTCTTTTTAAAAGAATTCTTCTTATACGAAGGAGCTACAGTAGATGCAGCAGAAACAGAATATCTCCAATAAAATTTCATTTCACTAAGGTTAAGTACTTTGGGGAAACAAAGTTTCATCTGATGATTAACACCAATAGACCTTACAAAGACAACAGCACCAAGTCAAGACAGAAATATTCTACAGAGTTAAATTCAAAGATAGTTACATCAGCAAAGCTGACCTATGGCAAGTATTTCTAGCTAAAAGAAAGATCATGTTGCAGATTTGCCTATCAACTACTAAACTGTGGCAGCAGCACAGCCACTTCAGCAGACAAGCATCAACAGCTACACAAACCTTCAAGTCCATAAAGGCTCACTGTGTCAACTATGAGGTTGGTTTCTGACCATGTTTTTGAAAAACAAACTAAAAAGATTAAAAGTAAGTCTGTATGGAATCAATAACATGAAAAATATTAAGACGAATATTCAAACAAATCATTAAATCAAGGATTCCAAAGGCATTTCAGAAGGAAGAGTACAGGTAATCTAGACTGCAATCCAATCAGTTTACATATTCCTATTACGTAAGTTATGTTCTACATAAAACTTAAATCTTGCTTGATACAGAATAAGAGAGGAAAAAAAGGGTCAGAAGATACCTGCAGAAGTCATCTAGTCCTAACACACATTTAGCACAGAAATAGTTTTCTAGTTCAATGAGGTTCCTCAGGGCCTTGCCAAAGCAAGCTTTGCAAGTCTTGGAAAGATGGAGAGCCCACAACCTCTGGGCAGCCAGTTCCAGAGCTCAAACCCCAACTCATGATGAAGAATTGTCTCTTTTGAAATTAACTGGATGCTCACTATCTGCGACATTGCCCGCTCCCCGTAAGCTGTGCAGGTCTGGGAAGAGTCTGAGTCTTTCATTATGTTGAAAGAGCCCGCAGATTCCTCCTGAAGCTTCTCTTCCCCATGCTGAACACCACCCCAAAGCAGACACGCAATTAATGACTGGATGGGTGTCTCCTCATTTGCTGCTGCAGCCCAGTGTGCAGTTTGCTGCTGGTATTGTGAGTGTGGGTCACTGACAGCTCAGACTTCTCCCAACGTGGTGTGAATTTAAAAAGTTTAGTTTCACAAAATATATATTTGAAAAGTTGAACATTAGATTAAAATCCGCACAACTTGTCTATGTGCACATAATCCTATGGCTATCAAAAATAGAACAAAAAGTGAATCTTAATTATACTGCATATCAGTATATTTTCACATCATATAATAGTCTCATATGTGTGAGAACACCTCTGATACTTCAACTAAGTAAAATGCAACACGGCCTGATAAGCTGCAAAGTCCAACTAAAGCATTACAAGATGGCATGTTTATATTCAGTGTGCACACATGCCAAAATACAACTACTCTCTTATTCTGCTGTATATAGTCTGCAGTTTTAACTGTATATACCCAGGAGCAGCAGCCTTCAAGTTACTTCTTAAATGTTGCAACCTACTGACAAAATCAAAACTGACCTCAGAATTCAACAGAATCTGAGAGATGTTACGTAGATGTGCCAAAAGAGTTCTGTTGATGAGGACAAAGGATTTTCTCAAAAATATGCATTTCTTTTCTTACATATCATTTATATTATATTTGAAATTTGTTTTCTTGGGCCATGACTAGGCTATACATAGTAGTGAAATCATCAAAGGAAATAAAAAGCAACTAATCATTTTTTCTTTTAAATTAATCTGTGAGAAACCCAAGTGGCAAGATATGATTTCTTCTTCTTTCTGCCCCCTACTACATCTGGGTAGAACACCAGTCCAAACTCAAGCAGGTAACTGTTTTTGCCATGCCCTCTCTCTTCCTCAATCAAGTTTAGGTAATATACACATATTCCAAGACTCAAAAGCCTAGACTACAGGTTCTGGTCTTTGAAACTGAGATTGTGTTTCTATTTAAAAGATGTCTGACCTTTTAGGCTGTTGATCAAACGCAAATCCCACTAAGTTAAATGGGAGCTGAAGATAGACAGTAACATACGTCAACGATTTCTTCATTTAGTAAGACTCCTAAATCTGTACTTAGTCTAACTTTAGACACTCCAGATTTGGTCCAACATATTTGAACAGCATCTGTTAGGAGCCTGGTAAAAGCTAATCTGAAATTCCCCAGAGGGCCACCAGGTTTCCCAGTGTCTATATGCATTGTTAGCATTTTCCTGGAATCCCACAGTCTGGAACAACCTGAGATTCATCACCAAGATCTATTTTAGACTGTATTTGCATGCTGTTGCAATAAGCATACTTCAGATCAGCAAAGAGGTAATGTTCTTTAATAAACTAATTTGACCTCCTGCATGGATTCTTCAGATGTACAGGAACAAGAAATTAAATACTCTCCTGATGTTCAATAGCCAAACTCTCAGAACTGAGAACAGCAATGCCTCTGAATAAAACACATTCAGGCAAAGAGAAAGCCAAGAAAAAAATGAAAATCACAGTAGCTAGGGGCAAACATACCTCTACCCCCACAATTCTCATTTTAAATTGCTTCCAAGAGTAGGAGTAAGAAAGAGAATGATTCCTTCAAGACAGTATTAGAAAGCTGACCGAGTTCTAAAACTTATTTTGATAGCACTGTAATTCTATACATTTGCATACTGTTTCATTTTGTGTGGAGTCCAAATTCAAAAAACCAAACCAAACCAAAGAAACCCCAACAGACCAGGCAGCACAGTCTTGGACTGTTAACTGAAGCAACCAACAGGTCCAGAATGCAACCCCATCCCAGACAACAATTTACACACAAATGGGCCAATACTGTTTCAGTTCTTCCAGGTAAGTAAGGTAGGTAATACTGTACACATGACTATGGGGCAAAAAGGACATACAAGAGCTGGGAAGTTTAAATAGGTAAGGTCTCCTTGAACAGTCATTAAGAGTCTACAAAAGCTAACAAATCTGATTAAATCATTTAAGCATGATCCCTCCCTTCTAAGTTTGAGCTGAGTGCTTTTGGCCAGCCTGGGTCTGTGCAACCCGTTCCATTTGTTACCAATATGCAGACCTTTACTCCCCCTAATTCAGCTTATCCTTTTCAGCAGTACTTTGTGGGTAGAGACAAAAGAAATATAATTTTTTATGCATGTTCTAAAGAATACACAGCTGCATATTTTAACCGTTTTTGTTAAGTGAATCCCAGGTTTTTCCAGTATCATAATAGCAGACTTCTTTGCAGTAAATATTTCCAATATTTACAATGCTTAGACAAACCCTTAGGAAAAGGGTTTTTCCATGGTGAGTCACAAACTATGTATTTTGGGAAACAGCACTTCAAGGACTGATATAACGCAGTAAGAAATTATGTGGGAAGACAAAAGTCATTGATGTTTTCAGCTACTAAAATACAGAGTGCTTCCAAAAAGTGTGGTAAAACCTACTGAGAAGCTCCTGCAGCCTCTTTTCCAGGAGAAAATATAAATAAAATTAGTATGTCTATATCTACTGAGTCAAGCAGTTATTTCAAATATTTGGAGCACGTCTCCTATAAAGACAGGGCGAGAGAGTTGGGGTTCTTCAGCTTGGAGAAGGCCCCAGGTAGACCTTGCAGCACTTACAGGAAAACTGGAGGGGGGCTTTTTACATGGGCATGTAGTGACAGAACAAGGGGGAATGGCTTTAAATTGAAACAGGGTGTGTTTAGATTACATATTAGGAGGAAATTGTGAGGACTTGTTCTATCACATGGAACAGGTTGCCCAGAGAAACTGAGGACACCTCATCCCTGTTCTAGAGGTTAGGCTAGATGGGGCTTTGAGCAGGCTGGTCTACTGAAAGGGTTCCAGCCCATGCCAGGGAGGTTGGAACCTGATGATCTTTAGGGTTGCTTCCAACCCAAACCATTCTGTGGTGTGACAGTGATTTCCAGGAGTCTGTTTGAGCTGAGGTCACACACAGCAAATGGGAAAAGTTAAAAGACAAGATTATATAAGAAGGAAATTTGCCTACAAGCCATTTTTGGATTTTAATACTGTCATTGCTTACTAGGTTTATTCTTTCTTCCAGACAGAACAAACAGAAAAGCTTTTCTTACCATCACATTAGAGAACACTGACAAGATTCCCAAAGCTATTACTAGTTATAATGATTAGAAGAAAATTCTGTGGTTAATGACAAATGTTCTTTTCTTTCTTCTGTACATTTTGTTTCCTCCCCCTGTACCTTAGACACAGAAGTCACTCTGCAGCTTTGGTCTCCCTCCTGAGCCCTAATTTTCCTGTCCAGGGAGGACCAGGGCATGCAACTTGCTGCCCTCCAGCTTCACACTATGTTTTCCACCCAGGCTTCCACGCTCTGCTCTATTCCCCCTGCTGCACACTGACCTTCATAAGACCATCACTGAGGAGTGATGGATCAAGGCAGGGAGATACCCCTGAATTTGAGTATCCCTTCTTGCAGGAATAATAAATATATCCTGAATTCAACACAGCACAAGTCAATCACTTTCAATATTTCAAGAAAAGCATTCTCTTTTGTCTTTCGTAGTCAGTTGATGAAACCTGAAATGATGGCTGCAACAACAGCTGTCAGTTTTAAAGTTCTTTTGATGTAAAATGCATTGACACCCTCTCCTGAATTTGGGAAAAAAATTAAATCTGAGAAGGGTGAAAACTTTGTCTTCACTCTCAGATGAATACAGAAACAAAAGCTTCTATTTCTTGAGCAACAGTAACTAAGGTATAAATTACTTTTTGTTTTTACATGAGATGTATGTTGTATAGTCAATGCACAAATAATTGTATTATAACCTTTGAATGCTCAATTTTCAGATTAATTTTCTTGTTGAATTCTTCATTTTCTCACAAGCTTCTGCTCCCCCCAAACCCTCCTTTCACTTTTAATTGAAAAGGCAATGTTGTCACCTGGTTCAACCACAACTTCACTTGACAGGTCTTCAGAGGCAGCTCCAACACAGGCCAGGAGCCAGTGTACAGGGTGCTGCAATTTCTGTGAACACAAGCAGGTAGTGAGAAGTAGTACATTAAAGATGTAAAGCGAGGCAGGAGTACAAAAGAACCAAACAATCTATGATACTGAAAATCTACACACTGGAAGAGGGATGGCTTGCTGTCAAACTTGTCAGAAGAATAAAAATAGCCATGGTTTTGCAAGAAGCATTACAATAAAACTAGATGTTTACATCCAGTGAAAGGCAATATGGGTGTAAGCAAAAGCATTCATTTGCAGATGCTTACCTAGCATTTAGTTTTGGCTAATTTAGACTTTTGCTAAAAGAAGACAACATGCTTGGTGATAGCAACCTCAAGAGATGATCAAGAGACACAATCTACTCTCTTAAGAAGTCTTTAAGAGTCACTCACATTTTATGGAAGATGCAAAGAGGTCAGAGCAGGAGAAGAATTTTAATCAATACAGGCTGAGGGATGAAGGGATTGAGAACAACCCTGCAGAACTGGTACTGCTGAATGGAAAGTTGGACATGAGCTGGCACTCACTACTCAGAAAGCCAACCATATCTTGGGCTGCATCAAAATCACCTCCCTTGAACTGCATGGCCAGCAGCCCCTCTTCTGACACCCCACTCGAATGCTGCATTCAGCTGTGGGCTCCCAATGTAAGAGGACATGGACCAGTTGGAGAGGGTACAAAGCAAGGTGACAAAGATGATGAGAGGGCTGGTGCACCTCTCCTATGAAGACATGCTGAGAGAGCTGCCATTGTTCAGCCTGTAATAGTTAAAAGACCTTTTGATATTTAAAGTGATCTATCAGAAAGATGAGGACAGACTTTTTAGTAGGGCCTGCTGTTACAGGACAAGGGCTGATGGTTGTAAACTAAAAGAGGGTATATCCAGACTAGACACAAGAAAGAAAACTTTTATGATGAGGGTGGTAAAACACTGGCACAGTTGTCCAAGAGGTGGTGGATGCCCCACCCCTGGAAACATTCAAGGCCAAGTTGGATGGGGCTCTGAGCAACCTGCAGGTGGGGTTAAACTGGACAACCTTTAAAGATCCTTTCCAACCTAACCCACTCTATGAATCTAAGGCAACAAAAGGAAGGGTGATGCAGTTCAAGTAACATACTACCAAAATTATTCATACAGATTGTGGGTAAAAGCAGGACTATATTACAGCCAGAAATAAGTCTTTGGCAAAGCAATAAAAATAGATCAGAAGATGATGGATGGAATCTAAGTTCCACTACCTTCCCAGCCAAGCATTTTGGTGAGACTACACAGACCACTTCCAGACCTACTCACAGACTACAGGTAAGAGCTTAAGGGGAGAGAAGAGCCCTCCACAGAAGACAGTGATGACACCCTGGTACAGAACTTGAGCCTCAGACCCAATATCACACACTAACTCTGTACATGGGAAGTTTGCTATTTCTAACACATCAGACAGACATATTTTTATTTGTATCAAAACCACTATGTTTTCTTAGTTCTGCATTTCCTAGAGGCAAACATGTTCTTTCACACTTTATCACACTACATTCAAAACTTTTTACATATAGCTTTGTTCTTCTGTACTGCAACCAGAGTTTTTCTGGCCCTTTCTCTGACAAGTGATGGAATACAGGAAGTCAAAACATGAGCTATAGCAGTGACAGGTTAGATTCAGATAAATTGTTGCCAAGTAAATTCTGAGAAAAGAAAGCAAGCCCCGTCTTGACCAAGCCAAAAGGTGGGAAAGGCACAGAAAGGACACACTAGACAACTGCTGAAATTAACTGAAATTAACAGTCAAATGTAGAGAGTAATCTTGCTTCTAACTGTACCTGGCATTCAGCAATAGATTGCTTCTTTTTTTTTTTTCCTTTCACACTTCAGTTCTACCACAGGAAGCCTACACACTACACAAATTACAGGTTTGCAGCATTTAATCCTGTTCACCTTGATAAATGCATCTGAGGATGATCTAATTTATGCTAGTGACCATTCAAATAAAAAGTTCCTTTCCTCTCTCATCCTATCTTCTAGTTCTTGGCTCATGGCTGCTGTCTTTCCCTTCCCTAATCTTAATCACAGTTTTGCACAGCTCACTGACTACTTCATGATGAGGTTTAAACTACTACCTGCTGGATGGTAAAGTAATCCAACAAAACCAGGGGTATTTTCCTTACAATTTAGTGACTGGTCATAGCTCAGTCACTGTCAGTATATCAAGTACCTGAACAAAGGAAGATGAGGAGCTGCATAGCAAAGAGCTGGGAAGAAGCTTTTCATTTCAGCCATGGTGGGCTCTTTCCACAGGACTGTCTTACGGGATAAGAGCTGCAAAAGCACAATGTCAGCCCCTTTCACCTTCTACCCAATGGTTTGTGGCTCTCTAGTCAGAACCAGCACTACTTGTCCCAAGACAAGTATCATGATCCAATGGAACTCACTGCAGCAGAGGAACACCCAGCTCTGCCTCATGGGGCTGCCCTACCACACTGATGAGCCAGAGCTGGAGCTTCATCTCAGTGGCACATGGATCCATTTAACTTGCAAATCTGCTTTCAGATTCATGATTTGTGGTCACCAGCTATTTCAGACTTACTCTTCATGCTGTTATAATAATTTTCCAATACCTATTTATGACTGCAAATGCTCTTTTCTCTATCAATGACCTACAAAACAAAGAGCTTTCAGTAATGTATCTTGGTTTTAGTTTCAATAAAAGCTGATGACAAATAGCTGAATTAACAACTTCCCTACCTTAAATCCAGACTTATAGATGTATATGTATAGACTAAGTTCATTATTGTTGCAGTTTGATACACAATCTAATGAAACCCACTTGTATGCAGCAATAATAAATCCAAACATATGGAATGAACCGGTCCTTGTGAAAACAGAGGTGTGCTTAAATGTAGCAGAGTGGATAAAACAGTGATAGCACTGATTCAATACTCCTATTTCACATTAGCAATACGTAAAGCAACTACCAAGGGCCTCATTTGACCTTAACTGTTCAGGACGTAATGTCAACGTTTGTATAATCAACCTAGTGCCCTGCTCTGCCATATTAAGATAAAAGCTAGAAGTACCTCAAATAATGAGATCTTTATTTTTAATT
This sequence comes from Onychostruthus taczanowskii, assembly GCF_017590055.1. NCBI lineage: Eukaryota > Metazoa > Chordata > Aves > Passeriformes > Passeridae > Onychostruthus > Onychostruthus taczanowskii. Next base: position 1,441,269 of record NW_024498685.1, read on the forward strand.
ATCCAGTACCTTTAGGCAGCAATTGCAAATAAAAGGACTAGAAAAGAAATCTGTTTGACCTCCAGTTATTTCAACACTTGAGGGAAGCACAAAAAGGGCAAGTTTGAAGTACATGATGCCCCTTCAATTCCTAACAGAGGTAACTTTTGCATGCAGCTCTTAATGGTTCTATGTCAACGCAACTCTATAAATCTGGAGTGATGTAAAAATTTTAATCCATCACACAATTTGATCTATTTCTGTAAGAAGACCCCTTCTACTAATGCAATTCTTTGGATTATACATGACCATTTTTCAAAGACAAAAAAGGGAAGTCAACTGCTTTAAAGGCAAAGTTAGTCTTACCAAATGTTTCATGTGTATATATTGGCTTTAACACAGCATGACTTTCTTCATTATAAACACAATCTTCTCTCCCCTGCCCCCTATGAAGGGCCTTGACATCTCTATCGCACCAACATTATTATTACACCATGCCACGGATCTTCCCCTTCTGAATCCCAGGAATGCCATACAGTTCTTTTCCATCTCTTAGAATAGAGCTCAGTTTGTAATGTACAAGGAGAATATACCCTTTTAATACAGGTATTCTCAGTTTTAACCTTAGATACTTCACATAAGATAACACAACACTAATCTAACCACATTTGTTTGAATGTAAACTTACCTCTAAATATATTGAAGGTGGGTTATGCTCGCCTCCAAATTTGTCTAGCAGTGCTTCTATATGTTCTTGCGTCAATTTAATCATCTGTTTAATGTTCCAAACCTAGAACAAAAAATTAAAATTTTTAATTATCAAAGGAAGCCTACAGAATCTGTCCTAGAACAAAGTAAGAATCTCTCAATATTTAGTAAGACAAGTCTACAATAAAATTTTTAATTATCAATAAAACAAGTACAAAAGACTATCCTGTTCATCCAGTGTCAGTAATAGTTTGCTTCTGAAATAAACAGAAAGAACTTACATTTGGTCTTAAAATTCAGGACCCATTGAATAAACAACTTCTAAGAATGGTTTGCTTTTCTTGTTAATCAATCATATGAAGTATTTTTCTTGCAAGACTTTGCAAACCAATTTCTAGAGTATTAAAAAATTTAATGAAGGAGTTTTTCTATTAAACCTTAGCAATGTGTGTTAACAATACTCACAAACCCATACCTAGAGTTCTAGTTACATGACAATAGGATCTCTTGATTTTAAAGAGCATCTTCTATGTCTCAACTTCCATATTCAGTCTACCCTGCAAGCTACAGACCTTGGACATGACCTGAAAAAGACATTTACCTCCTGTGCACAGAGGCGACCTACAGCATTGTACTGTGAAACCACTCATGTTGCTACTCATTCTTCACAACTGGAAAGAGTTCACTTTAGGACCTGGACACCACTGTAGGTGAACAGTAGCATGAATCTGAATTTATACCTAAAAAAGTCAGCAAAGCACAAAAACGAACCTTTAAAGCAATAATGCTACACTAATGTAAGAAGCAAGTCCAAGCAAAATCAGAAATTTACAGCAGAGGAAGAGGGAGGAAGAGGAGAATTGCTCCTTCATACATACTGTTATTCTGACTACTTATTAGAAAAAAATTATTCAATGAAATTTTTAGAGCCAGGATGCTCTAAAAAGCATCCCTAGGGTGCTTCTCCCCAAGACAGTTAAAAGATTCCTGTTACCTTTTCCAGTCTATCCATCTCTTTTCTACCTCATGGATTGTAATATATAATAGTCTCAAGATCAGGTCTCAATGTAAAAATTGTGACAACCTACCTCTGCAAAAAAACCAGGCAAATAATTTCATATTCTAAAGTAGGCACCAATAATAGGATGCAATCTAAGATGGATCAAAACAAGTTTTAATATGTAAATTGAGAAGCTCACAAACAAACAAACTCTAAAATACTGAACATGCAGTTTGCACATCACCTTATTTATCCATTCTATTTCTAGATATCAGTTTTATCTGCCAGCAATTTCCTGAAGTAAACTAATGATTGATTCACTTCTAGCCCAATTTTTTGAACAGATACCAAAACAAAGACTTCATCAAGAAGCTGCAGTTGAGCAAAAATAGTTTCCTCAGGAACAAGTAAACCAAACTACAAAGAGTGAGAATGGGGGGATACCAAAGAATGTGCTACTCAAGTATTCTGTATGTAAATTCCCTTGAGGCAATGGTGGGAGTCAACTTGCAATCATTTATCAGCGAACCTAGGACTGCCAACCAGCAGCAAAGAGAGGGTTTTCTGTATTTGGTTAGTTTTTCCCAAGATGACAAGAACTAGTTGTATGCTTGGTGAAAAGAACAAGCATGAATCAACACCATAAGAATTAACCTGTTCAATATAAGGCTTAGAACATTTGCTTCCCATGTAATTTGTAACATGCTGTTAACCTGGACTGCATGTACTGAGAATTCCTGGCAATCCCAGCAATTATCTCAGGATTACCTCCAGAAACAGGTTTATTAGTACTTAAGGAAATGTCTATTATTTGGTTAGTCTGGCAATTTTACCTAGCAAAGGTTTTCTTCATCTAAATGAACAATTTACTAGACTTAACTGCCTGGCAATGAGGAAGGTGAAGAAGAAAGATTTTTGGCCAACCAAGCAAGACAGAATTGCAGGAGAATTTGAGGTTGGAAGGGAACTCTTTAGGTCATCTGATCCAAACTCCTTTTCAAGCAGGATGCCCAAGACCATGTCCAGATGGTTTCTGACTATCTCCAAGGATGGAGATCCACAGCCTCCCTAAGGCTGTGCCAGTGCTCAGTCACCTTCACAGCAAAACTTTTCCTGATGTTCAGAAGGAACGCCCTGTATTTAATTTTTTGTCCACTGCCTGTGGTCTTGTCACCAAGGACTGCTGAAGACAGCCTGGCTCCATTTTCCATTTGCCCATCATCTTTGTGGCCCTTCATTGGACAGCTTAGCCAGCACAGCTCTTTCTTCCTGGAGAGCCCTGAACTGGCCACAGCACTTCAGGTGAGACCTCACTAGTGCCAAGAAGAAGGAGCCCTGCCACATGAGTTTCCAAATACTTTTTTTTCAGTATCAATAATGAGTAACTTCCCTGCTCATACTATTTTCTATTTTCTGTCCATAACCAGAACCTTGCTTCTCTCTTCCCTTACAGTAAAGACACCAAGTAACAAATGTAACACCACCAGCAATATGCATAACTGAAGCATGTAAGTTTGGAAATGTTAGCAAGAGAATCAAATAGCCTCCAACAAGGGCAGAGATCTTCCTCCAAAGTTAGTATCATAACAAGTGGAACCCAACTAATTTAGGCTGCCTAGCAAAATTGTGGGCGCCCCATACCTGACAAGGTTCAAGGCCCAGTCAGACAGGACTTTGAGCAACCTGGTCTAGTGGAAGGTTTCCTGTCCATGGCAGAGCACTTTAAGCAAGATGATCTTTAAGGTCCCTTCCAACCCAATCCGTTCTGTGATTCCAAGATTGAAAAAAAAAAATTTAAACTTGCTACCAGCCTACAATAAAAACATCTTCACCTGAAGAAGCTGAAATTACGGTCTAATTGAAGACAAAATTTCTCAGAGGAACAACAAACACTGCCCTGAATTACGTAGTATATATCTGTGCAGGAAACCAAGAGCCATTCCACAAGGGAACCTTACAGGCAAACTTAGTATGGATTCTATAATCTTAGAAAGGCTGCTCATACATTTAAAAGTAAACTGAAGGGAGAAGGAAATTTTTCAAAGTCAGCCATAGCAACAAATAATTACTTGTTGCTCACAGAAATGTAAAAGCTATTTTTTATGCCATATTCATCAAGTCTTCTGACAAGATGAGAACTTTCACAAATCTAGTATTGACTACCATATTCTAGCCCAAGAACACATATGCTATAACAAATTTCCAAGCTTCACAATTTCCTTTTAAGTGGCAATTTGTACTGCTATTTACTTAGAGCAAATTTACCTTCTGGATTTCTGCATCTGTGAATATACTAAGAGAATTTTTTGTGGTCCAGAGCAATCCTTAAGTATCTGGCTTGAGAATGAATCCCTGTGCTGGCACACTGCATCTTACTATGCAGGATCGATTGCTACTTCAATTCAATTGAAGGAATTCAAGATTTTCCTCACAGGAACCCAGAACAAATGACCTCACATAACTCACAAAAGCCTGCTGGTGCCCAGCACAGCATCCACAGCTTTTGCCTCACAAAAACTCCACCATCCCTGTTGTCTTTTCAGAGCCAGCAGAGCCAGCAACTTCAGCCCATCTTTCCTCCTTGCAGACTTGCTCATTCAGACAACTCAGCTTAATTTGTGTCATGAGCACAGCCCAGCCTTGCAGACCTTGAGCCAAGACAGAGCCCCATCTTCGCTGTGCAGAACACCCTGGAACACTAAGAATTACATCTCTGGAGCTCAGCAGCACTCACAGATACATATGTTTCTTTAAACTGTCCAAATAAAACCCAAATGTGCAAAAATGGCTGAGCAAGGGTCTCACAGCCCATAAGTACATACATTCCAAGACAACAGTAAAGAACTGCCCAACAACAAAGACACCAAAAGACACCAACAACAAAGGCAACAAAAAAGGATTCCATATTCCATGGCATATGGAATCCTTTTATCAATCAGGTCCAGACCAGAGCTTGTTCCTACACCACAAAATAAACCCAAGTTTTTAAAGATTAAAGTAATCCCTTTATCCCCTCTTTATTCACACTTTTTTAGTAAAAGAAAAGTAGAAGTAAAGAAGTAAAAGTAGTAGAAGTAAAGAAGTAAAAGAAAACTGCCTGAAAGTTACTAAGAAAGAACAGACATTTTTTTCTTATTCTTATGAGCACTCCACTATATTCATGAAACCCACACCTGTAGGAAAATATAAAACCACAATTGTCAAGTATCTTACAGAAAATACAGAAATTGATACCAGCCTCAGAGACAGTTGCTGGAAATGTAAATGCATTTTGAAGGAAACCTGCAGTGCATCCAGTACTGCCCACATGCAAGTCTGGTCCCTTTCCAGAGGAAACAGAATGGGAATTTGAGACCCTGTTTAAACTGTAGTTCCATGAAAAAGTAATGAATCCTTTACAGCTTGGATAACCATATCATTTTTCCAAAAAAAGCATCAAATAAATGTTTCTGGCCCATCTTGTAGCATTAGGTTAAGGTTATTCTCTATCACAAGAGATTAGATTTGATTCTCCTTTTAGTGCTGCTGACACAAGGAAGCTGACACAGGCTAACATAGACATAGGCAGCCAGACAACTGGAAATATTCCAGATATACTGGAATATATCAACTTGAATCTGCCTATTGTAACTAACTGTGCATTAATTTTGCAAATAAGCCCTCCCTTACAATGCAATAAAGATGACGACCTATTTCAAGCCAGAGGCAAGTCAGATACAGTAGAAGCCTAAATTCATTTTGTTCAGGGAAGACTATGGCTGCACAGACCACAGAATATGTTGAGTTGGAAGGTACCCACAAGGATCATTGAGTCCAGCTCGCAGCCCTGCATAGGATCATCCCTAGGAGTCACACCAGGAGCCTGTTCCAGTGGTCCCCAGGGAAGGAATTACAGCCAAGCCTGAGAGAGCTCAAGAAGCCTTTGGACAATAATTTCAGGTACATGCAAGGTTAAGCCACATAGTTATTTTCACATCCTTTGCTGCTTGTCTAAATGTGCAGTGCCTGAGACATCACAAAGCAAACCTATCTTCGTACTTTCTGCACCTGGAACCACTACTCAAGTCTTGCAGAGCATCCCAGCTCTAAGCTGTATGATTCATACTTGGTAGAAGACACTGAAAGTTCAAATCTATTCTGTAAGAAAAAAACTGCATTATTTATCCAGGAACATTATATCCAGCACTTGGATTATCACACTTGGTGATGACAGAGAACTAAAAATGTAATTAAAGAATAAACCAATCAAGAAATTAAGCATTTCGTTTGGAAACTGCTTTATAAAGAGGACAAAATCATCAATACCCATCTAATACTACTCCAATCAATCCTTTCAGGCTTCTTTCTTAAACCATCACTTCAATTTTTCGGTCCCCTGAGCAAGGATCCATTTTGTCAGAAAACACGATAGAAAGTTGTCGTGTATGAGGTTGTCTTTAGCTGGACTACCATATCAACTAATTTGAAAGTGAGATGCTTGGGTAAAAGATAGGCAAGAGGACATAGGAATGGGGTTAATATCAAGGCAGACCACAAAACCATCTGCAGAGCATGATGCAGAATATGTGGGTTTGAGTTTCTATGCTGACAATCACTGTTACCCCTTTCTTGCACTTTGGTACCTCCTTCAGGTACTTCCCTCCCTCACTCATCTCAGCCTCAGTCCTCCTCTTAACTCTTACTAAGCTTGCTTCTCATTTTCTGCAGGCATGTGCTGGAACAAGCATGGACAGTGGGATGGAGAGTCCTTGCCTTCTTCCAATACTCCAGGGTATAGCTCCTCTCCATTTTTCTGTGGAAGCTTCTTGCAAGTTGTGTATTCACTGTGTTAATTTTTCCACTTTTCCTACTCTCCTGGCTCTTCATGCTTACCACATTTTCTACAGCGCAGTTAAAGTTCCTATTAAACAAGTGCGACAAATACCAACAGCTGAAAAACTTCACTGAATTGAAAACCAGCCTGTAATGGCTTTCACATGAGAGTTTACACAAGTGACATGAAGGTCAACAACAAGCTTGCCTTTCCTAGTTCATACTGCCCAACTTTTTCAAATCTCAATGAATCATTTTTAAATTTTTTATTTATAGGTCCTTTAAAATGTCTGAGATAGGCAACAATGGAACACCGTCAAAGTCTGGATGTAGGCAGTTCAAAATGAGTCAGTAACATTTACAACCACAGACTAATAAATAAGTTACAGACAACAATATCTACAGAAGTACCTGTAGCCAAGAGGAAAAGGACCCATTATCTCTTTTTCCACAAAAGCCTATGAATGTATCTTTCTAGACTCATGACAAATGGGCTTAGGGAAGATGTACAAGACTACATTTAGGAAGGAAAATCCTCAAGAAGAGGTACAACATTTTCAGTACCACCCTGTCTGACAACTAGGATCATAACTAGGTCAATTAATACAGGAATGTGATCAGTGAGGATCTGCTGTAAGCACAGCCATTAATTAAATTTTAAAAAGGCTTCAAGATGAAAATCTATTTTCCAATTAACAGGTAGCAATTTTTATGAAGGAAAGACTAACTTGTAACTAGGAGTGCAGGTTCCATCTGCATCTGACACTGCTCCTGTTGTACAAAACCATCTCAACCAAAACCAAACACCCAACAACTTCCACCCTTCTCCAAAAAACTAGGCAACTAAGTTAACACTCAAGTAGCATCTTTGAAGAGTTCACAGCAGAAACTATCTCCCATTTCTTTGCAAACCATCAATTGCAACTGAAAGTAATCTGTCTTTTGCTGTCATTAGTTCTAAATACAAATCCAATTGCTCATACTCTTAAAGCCAAATAAACAGTCTTTCTGTCTGACAGGCTCTTGCCCCTTAAGTTGCCTCCTCTTTAACAAAGGAATTCAGACTTCAAATGCTCCTTACATCTTACAAGTGTTTAAAAATACTTTTTAAAATAAATTCAAAAACTGTAAGGCATAAAGCTCAGTGAAGTCTATTCTTGTAACATAACCAAGCAGTTTCTCTGTAAGAATGAAGCTACCCAAGAACCTTAGGCACTGACTGCTTTGCAGCTCACACCAGCCAAGATGGTGGGTGCAATCAGCACATTGTCCTTAGCTATTTACCCCTGCACTCTTCCTTACTCTTTCTCCATAACTTAAACCTTTGGCTGAACCCTTTCAGTACACTAAACAAGTGCAAAATTCTTCTCTCTGTCAAGGTTAGCTTTCTGCCAGTCTACTGTGCTTAAAACAGCTTGGCAAAGGACCCAGTGATCATCTCAGCCGGTGAAAAAGTCACCTATCCTCTCTCTAACTCACACTTAGATGGATTCAGGCTACCATGAAGCAGCAACCTTCCTGTTTAGGTTTCAATTCTCTTTCATTCTCCCACTTTTTCCATCACCTGCCATCTTTACTGCTTGCTGCTAAGTAGAATTTGCCTCCAAGCACTATAAAAAGGAAAGTTAAATGTTCTCTACCACAGTAGAACAGCAGTGTGTGGAAAAGAGCTGCCTGTATCCCTCATTTAAATCATTAACCACCAGTTGCACAGCTAAATCTTCAATTCCATATTTTTCATGGCTTTTGTGTTGCAGTACTAGCAGTCCCTCTTACTCACTTTGATACTAATTCAATAGTCACAAGAATCACACACAGACCGAGTTCAGGAACAATTCACTGTATTTACCTTCATGAATTCAACAACTTCTCTCTAGACAGTAACAGGTTCAAAAAAAAAAAGGAAATAAACTATCTAGATTTTCTAAACCATTTAAGAATGCAATTTTGCTTTAGCCTGATAACTACCACAGAATCTCAATAACACTAAACCCATGCATCAGTGACATTTAAGAAAGATTATCATGAAGACACCAGACTATTTCTCTGCACACCTAAAGCTGAAAAGTCACATTTGTGATGGAAAGCAAGCAGCCAGCCAGCTAACTACAATAATTGCCTATAAGAAGCAAACGCTCGTCCAGCAGAGCTCTTACACAGCTTTCGTCACATTAATTAAAATAACAAAACAAACTCGGCTTCAGCTGAACTACGGAACTTAATTTTTCTCTCTCCTTGCCAGAGTACACAATTAATTACACTAGTCAGAAAAGATAATCAGCACCTATTTAAAAGTTCATATCATCAATCCATAAAATAATTTGTCATAAACTTTGCAATATTCCACCACTAAACTGTTTCTACATAGTGACCACTGTGCACAGTTTCCTACCAACTGATTAGAAAATGTAAAAAACAGCTGGAATTGTTGGATGAGTACAAATATAGTCTGCTTGTTTAGAAATATTTGCGATCCAATAAAGAAGTTAAGGTAACCTATTTTTATCACAAACAGATCTCAAAAGCTGAAATAGAGCAAATGTACTTGTTTTTTTTTTCTTTTTATTTTTAAAACACAAGTAATGTGCTCCTAGTCAAAGGAAATAGTCAAATAGGAACTGCCACAGAAACCACATTCTCCTAAACACATTCTGTGTTCTACTCAGCAGACCACCCTGCCTTAGCAACCCCAATACCACCTTGGAAAATGAAATAATTTAAAAGGCAGAAATGGCTCCTTGCCATACATTGCAGAATTAGGAAAGTAAAAAAAAAAAATTACACTAACTACTTAACCTAGAATCTGGAAAAAGTTACATAAATTTTCAATGATTTACATAGGCTTAAAAATGACACAAGAGACAGTACAAACTATATTCTAGAAGAATTATAGAACACTTAAAGAAATCTTTTCTGAAATCTACCCTAGCTAGATGATACTAAAGACTCACATTTAAATCTACATTACTTAAACCTATTATAGAGAATGTCTGACCTATTAAGTTTAATGAATAAATTTTCAAAACCAGCTCAAAGACTGAGGCACCAATATACAACCATCCAGTTCCAAACATCAAGATACTACCAACTTCTTAGTTATAATGATGTATTTTATTTCAGGTTGATTTTATAGTGCTTTTCAAACATCATTAGTGAGTACCTTCTACTAGAGAGAGAAAAACTATACACACTGTTCTGACTCCAGAAATGCCTACCTTCAAAACAAACCCTTTATCTGAGATAAAGGGGAGAAAAAAAATTAAGTTACCATGTCTGTGCTCCAAGTGTCAGAAAATGTTGCCTAAACACCATGTAACTGAATTTGAAGAGTTTTATTACTTACCACTGCATTTAACAACAAATTTACTAATAATTATACTGGCTGAGAGGCCTCACTATGTAATAAAGCAAGGCATTAGAGCTGGTATCCCCTTTTCTAGGGTTAAAAAAGAAAAAAAAATCCTAGCCACTTAGTTATGCAACACATTTTTAAACTAATTTCAATCCCACAATAACAGCCTTTTCTGCTTGTCTCCTAGAAAAAAGATTTTAAACAAAGTTTGTTTCACGTAGAAATTGAATTGCCCGTACATGCTAAGCTTTGTGTAGGTATACAGGGAGAACCCACAAAATTATTTCACTTGATCAGAACCTTAGAAAAATAAAAGTGCCCTTCAGTGCTCCACACTCATATGATCCTCCTGAATTTAATACTGATAGCGTGGAAAATTCATTTGATACTGAGCACTACATCTGGCACGGCACAACAAGCCCCATTTTGGAGAGAAGTTTTGTTTTCTGATTTTAAATGCTCATGTTGGTTGGGGAGTGTCATGGTGGGATGATAACTGGCAGCACTTGTCCCTCAAAACTCCTGCCTGAACTGGCAGCATCTTCAGTCAAAGAGAAGGGCTACAAATTAGACTTTTGCCTGTTTTACTCTTTTTTGCTAGGGTTCACATTCCTGAAATGCAATTAGAAACAGAATAAAGAAAGAACTGTTGCTGCTCCTCCAAAACTCACAAATGCTAAAAAGGTGCAACAAACCAAACACTTGCAGCAAGGGGCTTAAGCAGGAGAAAAAAAAAGAAGAAAAGGCATGTAGTTCTGCATCAATCAGCCCTCTTTAGCACTGGCCACAGAAGGGAGAGTCAGCTGAATGAACACATATTTCAATGTCTTGGAAAGAAGCTGTGCACAGGAGGGAGGATTGGAAGGATTCCATTGTACACCCCAAAAGCTCAGGAACAACTGGAATAAAAAAGCTGAAGCAAGAGAACCCGTATATTGCATGCTGACTGCTGTATCCTGCACTAGCTGTGAGAAAGTAGATTTTCAACTGTTCACACAGATGTGTGAACAGTTGAAAATGATGAAAACCATCTCACACTTCACAAAACGAAATACTGTACTCAGAACCCTCACACGGTCGAGGCTGTTGGAAACGTACACTTGCTACACAAGAAGCTCACAGACACCTTCATATCCCTGGCAGAGCTATGGCATGCAATCCTATTTCTGTAAAAGACATGCTCAGAAGGGCTTCAGAGAGACCAAGGAAGATTGTTACAACCTGGGAGGGGGAGCTCGAGACCATAAAGTCTGAGGTGCCAGGACCTAAAGCTGACAAGTCCAGCTGAGGAAGTCTCATCTGAGCACAACTTCTCATTCAAATATAAAAAATTCAGGCTCCAATGGAATTTTATGGGTCAAAGATTACTTATAATAACCAACAGAAAGGGGAACACCCACACCCTACTACCACTACTCCCCCTAACCACATTACTTTAGCATCTCACTTCACAAGCATTTTAGAACCCATTGGGTGCTCCTCATGTTGAGGAGATTCACTAAGTTTGCAGAAAACTACTGCAGCAAAAGCAGCGCCGATTTTCTTCAGTACAGTGAGTGGAGTCAAGTCAGGACAGCACCTCTGTGGCACCAAGCAGGCACAAGGCAGTAGGTCTGGCTGAGAGGTGTGACGTGGGCACAGCAAAGGGCAAAACCTGCAGCTCTGGGTGTCAGAGCACCATTTGATTGACTTAGCTCAAACTGCAGGGACAGGGAGCAGCAGACACCACAGGGACTACAATTATGACAGGGCATTTCTGATATATTGTACATTTCACCACCCTTCAGAAGACAGCGGCTCAAACTGAAAATAAAATTTGCACTTGCCCAAAACTGTGTTTCAGAAAACCCCCTCCATTAAATCTGAAACACCTTCCTTGGAAGGCTAGACTGGAAGAATTAGTAATTCCATGATCAATCAAAACCTCCTTTTGTTTCCCTTTTAAGTACCAATAAAATTAGATTTCTTTCTAAACCAAATTCCCTCCAAAATATTTCATGCATTCAAATTTTTTTGACAGATATAACAATTAATTAAAGTGAACCACAGATTTGTTACAAAGTGGAATATTGCAGCCTTAAGAAAACTTGGGGGTTATCGGTTTGTGTTAAAAGATAGCTGCCATCAAAAGATATCTGCATTAAAAAAATCCCAACCAAACAAAAAACAGAGCCAAAATCCAAAATGCATTTGGTCTACAATATTTTTAACTTTATGCAACAAAAGACCTGCCATTCTCAGCTAAACAAGAGTCAAGAAGGGTATTATTAGAACAGCTTTAAAAATAAGAGGCCTTTGAGTTTAACAACTACAACAAAATATAAATGGGAATTAAGAAACAAGACTGTAAGTCAAGGGAAAAAAAATAAATCAGTACTAAACATTTTGCCCCCAACCAGTTTGTGGATATCCACAGAGATAAGAAACAAGCTTCCCAAGACATCACAACTTTCCAGAAGGAGCCACCACACTATTAAGCAAGTTTTGTGTAATCAAACAAGCTACCACAGGACAGAGCTGTTAATCCTATTCCCTTTTGGGAAAAACACCTTAAGCAGAAATCTCTACTATCCCCAGTAAACCTAAGTATTTCAAGGTTGTGTTCTAATGTTCGATCCACCTTGCCAGAAATAAATCATAAAAACCCTAAGGAAAAAAAAAGATGAGAGGTTACCTAAGTAATTGACTTTTTTTACACCTGGATCAACTTTCCCCCATCACTCCTGATATATGTTTGCCTGTTGAGGTGAGTCTCTTAATGAACAGCTTATTTATAAGTTCAGAAAGTCTATTTTCATGCTTCACCATTCCTAGCCATAAAGAACAAATCTCATAGTAACATGGAACATAGTAACATCTCATCTCCACTGCTACCACTTAAACTCACTACTTCTGGCAGTATTTGACAATTTCCATTTCTTTTTTCAACTTAAGATTTCACTGAGTCTTTCTTCAAAGCTCTGACCTTCCAGACTTTATATCATTGCTAGTATTCTGCTCTAGACTCCCCTCAGCCACACCATGCATTTCTCAAAGCTGTGGCCCAAAGTCAGACAGTATTAAGGCCTTTCCCATGCTATGTAAAAGAAACAAGTATTTAACTTATCTTTTGAGATATACTCCTGCAGAATATTAGCTACAAGATGCTTCACATCCAGCTTCACTTTAACTTGTCCTCACAATTAAACAGGATGTCATTCACAGACTACGAAGTGAGTTCAGTCACTGAATACTAATGCACGAAAACATAATTGAGATTGAACACAAAACGTATTCCCAAAACTACAAAAGCAATGATGTAAAAAACCACTCATAAGGTTTCAAGTTTCCAAATAAGTAGCATGTTTAATAGTAAACTCTTTAAGAGAAACAGACACTCTAATACCCAGCATCACAGGTTCCCTAAATGTTCCTGCAATAAAATCAAACCCATTTTTACTTTATGTACCTACATTACATTAGGAGAACCCATCACTTACTTCATATTGGGAGGTTAGAGGTGCCTTTTTCATTCTATCTTCATTTTATATATCTTTTCATCCACTCTCCATTTTACTCTTAAATCTGTTTCATAGGATTAAGGTTTCTAAATTTATAACTAATATTCATGCAGGATAAACTCCAGCATTGCTGCCTAGAAAACAACCATCCAGCAGCTCAGGCCCTCACTTCACAGCCTTCAAAGTCATTTTTGTCTTACAAAGAGCAGTTTAGGCTACAAAGCTCCGAGTACAGAAAATCCCATTTGAATTATTTAATATTGGTGTAAATAATCTCTAGCAACAAGAGCAGAACCTTTCCTCCCAGCTGTCACACACTCCTTACTACATATCAACAACCCTGTAATGCTCTGAAAACCTCCCATCCAAACAATCTCTTGTCCCGAGAATTCATGCTGGGGAAGAAGCCAACCTCTGCCCCTGTGGATGCCAGCTCACAGCCAAGGCCTCCCAGCACCAGCAACCAAACAGGGAGTGGAAGAGGAACATATTTCTTCAAAACACACATGCACTTTTCCCAAATCCTCCTGTCTCCAAGAAGTAGCTATTTCCTGTATATTTTTTATGACTGCATGGACAACTACCCTAACCAACCCTGAATTTTAATATAGGGCTTGAAAAAGGATTTAGCAATTATTATACTATTTATTAGAAGAGTTATAATACTCATTATTAGAAGCTTTTTAGTAACAGCACTTAGGCTACCAAAGCAATTTTTAAAGGTAAAAATTTATTATTAATTCACTATGATTAAGAACTGGTCATGAGTTGAACAACATGGCTTAAATGTTGTTTTTCAAAGCCCCAACCCTTGAGAATTCATAAGGGACAGTGATGTAGCTGTAACCAACACAGGGCACTCGATTACCATCTCAGTACAGAACATCTCATTTACCAGAGGGCTTCAACATACAAGTAAGTTGTGTAAGATGACTTCAACATCTGTCAGAAATTCTTGTCTACTCCCCTTTTAAAAGCAGAAACTGAGTGTAGGGCTGAAGGTCTGCCTTCTGGAAACCAGAACTGCATCTCCCTAAAGACTGTAGGAGCTGAAACCTTTTCAGGGATTGCCTTAAATAAGTAAGGTCATGCTCCTTGAGAGGCTTCCACATCAAGGTTACTTTTAAACCCCAGGTTTACCTTGTCTTGAAACAATGAAACAAAACACTTAGAACATGTACTTACATTACAGCCATGAGTCAGTTACAAGCACTTCAGTATTTCTCTGACTTATGTCACTTTGAACTTGCCACTTTAAGTTGGCTTGTTTTAGTATTAAGGAGAGTTTCCATTTTAAGTGTGTCAGCAATTTTTTGGGCTTGAACTTCATTAAGATGCAGGTTTAGGTGAAGTAATAGGTGTACTTATACAGTAAACAAAACATAATTACCTACGACTCAAGGAAGAACTAATTAACTACAGAACAAAACCACATCAGAAAATAAAAACTCTACAACCAGCTCTGCCAAGAGACCCATGTGTTTCAGTATTTCCAATGTAGAAGTAGTTTGCTTTCAAATAATACAAGACTATCCCCCCCACACTTCCTAAATACTTACACCTGTACTGACAGCCCATCAACCCTCCTGCTCAGCAGGTGTTCCCCATGCTGGACGACTTATCTCTGTCTCATCCAGGATGAAAGCAGAAGCAGCCACACTATGTAATTTACCATTTGGAATCAAATCTAATGACTGACACAGTCTCAAACATTTTTGAACTTCAAGTGACTTACAGCAGTTTCACAAACACCCCCTTCAGTATAAAAATTTTTTTAAAAAAATTCTTGCCTCTTGCCACTGCTTTTCTCTCCCTTCTCTCCTATACTTTAGTTTAAGCAGGTCAGCTGTATTGTATTATTATTTCAAGGCCACAATGTAAACCAGTTATTGGATTAATTCCATTTTTTTAAATGACAGAAATAACTGAGAAATTCAGAAGCTTTTTAGCCTCACTGTGCTGCTAAAAGTGTGTGTTTGTTAAAGCCCACTCTTCTGGTGTTTGGGTTTCTCAACCAGCAGAGAGCTTCTCCTTACTCAGGAAAGTTCAGACTGGACTGGCATTACTCAAGGTGTGTAATCACCATGCTGGGTAGGTATAAAATACATGTGTACTGCTGAATTTTGCCTCCCTTCAGAAAGCAAGTCTGGAACTCCTTGAGATGAGGGAATCAACCTCACACCTTGCAAACACCATAGGAATGGACTATTGCCCTACTTCTCCTTTATGGCCATCTACCCAGCATGAGCCCCAGCACTTCTCAAACTTCCCAACCCACTAATTCCACTATAGTCCAGTATGCTATTAATAAACAAAATGGATAAATAAATTCTGCCCCCAGTCTTTGGGGAGTCGGGAATCAAATTGGACCCCTCTGAGAGCAGCTGGTCCAAGGCAGCTCATTTTCCCTGCTGGAAGGGAGAGGTTCCCAGGTGGGCTGGGCTCCTCCCATGGCCACGAGGCTTCTCAGAGACCAGAGGTTTCGTACCAACAGCGTAGACACTCCAGGGAAAGCTGAGCTGAAACACTTTCCAGCCAGTAACGCTGAGAACAACACAGCAGAGCTTCTGGCATCTGTATTTACCTCCAGAACAGACTCGAGGCATAGCATCTGGCAGGTTGGTCTGCCTTGGATGCCTGCAGTGCTTGAATCTGCGAAGCACCTTGTGTTGTTACCGCACAGTTTATTCCCTCTGCCGAAAACATTTCAGAACCATTCGCAACTCACACTTCAGCCCCAGCAAAACAGGTAGTACCGCTCGCTCCCCGTGGGATCGGGAAGTTAAGTAATAAGCCCCAAAAACACAGCAAGTATGTAAGAAAAACACCAACCAGAGGCCTGACATCCTCACTGCCTCCTCGGTGCCCTATCCGTTAACATTTCCTAAGACGCTTTGTGCAAAAAACGTCCACAAAAGGCACGTCCGCAAAGCGAACCGAACCCAGCCTCGGGTTTAAAACGCATTTCGAATGTTTCAAAACCATCGGGGAGAACCGACGGCAAACCCCCACATAACACCTTCGCGGGACGCGGCACCCGCGGCCGCGGAGGCTCCGAGCGGGGCTTCTCCGCAACCCGGCCGGGACCAGCGCCCTCCGCATCCGCGGCCCCCGCTCCCTGCCCCCGCCGGCACGGGCCGCCCCCGGCACGGCCGGGCCCGAGCCCCGGGGGCGGGCGGCCGCCGCGTGGCCTCACCTCCTCCGGGATGGCCGGGTCGCCGCTGCCGCCCCCCGCGTAGCCGGCGCCGAGCGCGGGCGGCTCGGGCTCCATGTCCCCGTTGAAGAGCGAGGCCCCCTCGGCGCTGCCGCCGCTGCTCAGCGCCGCCATCTTGGGCCGGAGCGGCGAGGCGAGGGCGGGGCCGGGGGCGGCCGCGTCCCCGCCACCGGGGCGGCCCCAGCCGCGACCCGTAGTGCGAGGGGCGGGCGGCGAGCGCGGGCCCGGCCCGCTCCCAGCGCCGCCGGCTCGTCACGGCCGGCCTCGTGACGTCACACAGAATCGCCGTGGCCACGGCGCATGGGCCCGCCTGACGTCACCGGGAAGCTCCGTGACGTCACGGCGCGACCGCCCCGTCGCCCTGGGAACTCGGACGTGGGCTCGGGCCCCGCCTCCTCCCCGCGCCCCGCCCGCCGCCGCAGCGCCCCCTGGCGGCGCTGGAGCGCAATGGCGGCGCCGCCCCCGCCGGGCCGGCCCCGGGAACCGGGAGCGGGAACTGGGAGCCGGGAATGTCGCGGCAGGAGGAGCCCCGAGCACAGGCGGTTGCGGGATCGTGTTGAACACCACTGCCGGGGGGTCTGCGGGTCCTTCCCGGCAGCGGGGAAACACGGGGTGCCGGCAGAATTCAAAGGAGGAACGAACGGGACGCCGGGCATCCCTCGGCACGCAGCAGCGCTGCGGCTTTGGGGTGAATCCTCACCCACACAACCCTGCGGCAGCGACGGGCACGCTTCCAACACTGCCGTGTTCACCTGCTGGCTGTAACTCCGGTGATAACTGAAATAATCGATCGCTGGGATCGATACCACATGGTGTTTTCCCGCTGCCAGCCCTTCAGGCCTTGGCTGCCCCAGCTGTGTTCACGCAGGGCGCTCCAAGCTAGGGAAGGGTCTGGCTCCGTGGACATCGGGACCCCTTGTAATCGTCGGGACCAGCACTGCTGACCCCAAAGCCGCTCCCCGCCTTCTGCCCAGTGCCATCTCTCCCCAGACTGGCCGAATGTTCCCATCTGAAGTACAACCTTGAGCTGTGTCTAATCCTTGTCTGCCACACCCATGGAAATGCTGCTTACATGCATAAAACACCTGCTAAATCAGGTGGTTTTAAGCTGCTTTCTTGCAGAAAAGGTCTTAATTATAAATTGAAAAATGGCAATTGTATTTGAGTGCAAAGAAAAGCTGATGGACCAGAACAGCAGCAGGATTTCAGAGAAAGGCTGTTCCAACACAGCCTGATCTATTTAATGGTAGCCAGCTAAAATACACTAGGTTGAAGCCTGCAAGTGCAAGATCCTTATCTCTTTCACTTCAGTTGTGAGCATGTAACCGCACAACCTCTGAATGTGCTGGTGAGAGAACTGAGGTTTATACTTCACCTTTCACACTGCGGGCCATCGCTGTGGAAAAGCACTTCAAATGCAGTTCAATACTGGCAGTGTTGCAACTGGTAAATAAATGGAACTTCAATTTCATATTTCAATGGATTTTAATTGATTTTTTTACAGGCTACGCTTGCTAAGAGAGGAGCCTGGGGTTTCCTGTGACTGGAGCCCTGCAGTGCAGTCAACAGAAAGGCTACACAAGTATGTAAGAATCAAATGTACAGACTAAGCAGTTGGCCAAGTTTAGAAATTTCTCTCTAATAGCCACATTAATGAAGAGGATAATTATCAGCAATTCCTGCTACGCAGCGGGAACGTGTAATGGTAGTGAAAAGTGTTCACAAACTCTGGAAAATAACACCCATGCTGAGGACTGAACACTGGGACAAGTCTCTCTGATCTCTGAAGGAAAATGCAGCAGAGGTAATTGGAGATGGCGCTCCCAGCACATAGCCTGTTGTGGAAAAGCCAACAGAGTAATAAAGGATAACTAACAGAGTAAGTCCATTCATTTCCATGAAGTTGTTACCAAGGGATAGTTCATCTCAATGTACAGAATGTAGTCAAAGTCTTTTTTTATTCCCTAAGAAATTTATGTCCAGGGCATAACCCTAGCAGTGGATTTAGTAGACCACTATCAATCTGTAACCTGTAATACCTTTCCCATTGCTTTTAGTGGTGTTGGGTCTCTTTCTTCTGAGGTTCTGATTATTTCCAGTAGATTTGCATTTCCAGTAGAATTGCCTCCAGAAATACATGAGAAAAAAAAAACAAACCAAAAAACCATGAACACCTAAGAACTACTTTAAAAGATTGTTGTGTAGGAAGGAGACAAAAATCTACTACTCATACTATGCTTTCCTTTTGATTGGGAGAATCCACACCTAGTGACAAATGGAATTTTCTACTCCTTCACATTGTGGCTATTGGTTTCTCTGCTTGATCCATCGTGATGAAAGATAAATAGTTAATAACTGTAGCTATTTCTTGGTGGTATGAAATCCTATCAGCTGATAATTGATATCATCATCACCTTTTGCAGAGACTAGCTTTCATGATCAACATAGGTCAAAATCAAATTACAACTTAGATGTGAAACCTCAGGTTTCTGCTATCAAATCTGTAGGCCACTGGCTAGTTAACTCCTGCAATGCAGCACAGCCAGTTAATCTGGTATTGCAGCAGGTAATTCAAACTTGTAAATATAAACCTGCCACCTCCCACCAAACTCCTGATTATGCACTGGGGTTTGAGCTTCCTCAGAATTTTTTGAATTAATTTGAATGATAAAACAAATCCAGCTGCTAAAAGACCAAGACTCTCCACCTAGGTTGCCCACCACCAGAACATTTGTCTGATCTAATCAACCTGCACTTTCAGAGAGCAATGTTTTAAGCAGTCAGTAAGAAAATGTATATGATTACTTGACAGCAGCTGTCTCATTGTGAGCATTTGGACATTTAATCACTTCTCAAAAAAAAACAACAACCAAACAACCAAAAACCAAATCAAACCAACCAACCAATTGAAAAAACACCAAAGAACAAACAACAAAAAACCCTAAAATCCCAAACAAACAACCCAAAAAACCCGCAACAGATCACCAAAACTTTATGAGATCTTTATGAGATGCTTCAAAATGTGACTATCCCAAAGAGATATTAGATGAAACTAAATCTTGGTCTTCTTTATTATATACTCTCAAAAAAACTCCAGCCTTCCACTTTCTTAATCAAAACAATTACAAGATTTGCACATTGGTGTGATAATTGATATGATTTTTTAAAGTGGTGTGAAAATTTGATATGCCTTCATCTCATGATGTCTGAAGTGCCCTTAAAATTTATCCAAATTTCCAAAACTGCTTAGCTTTTTCATGCACTGAAAAGACAGTATTTGTCCTGTAAATTGTAGCATTTGTGCTTGGCCCATGCACATTTGAACGTGCTTGTTTAAATTTTCAGTCATAACAGTAGAAATACAGGTCTGGATAATTTGTAAAAACACAGATTCTAATGACACCAGTTGTGTTCTCTGTTACCTTGGACAGAAAAGGTGAAGCAGAACAAAAATTAGGCTGTTGTCCAGAGTTCAGTCAATTTCTGATTACCAGTCAGAATAATACACACTTAAGAAAATTGCTTTGCTCTCCGGGAAAAGAATGTAGGAGATATTTTTAACGCTATAACCCAGATAATTTTTTTCTTTTGCAGCTCTTCAGCACCTGTAGCAGTTTATTATCTCTCCCACCCTAAGATATACTATACATGTTTAATTTTTCTAGGAATTGCTGTCTGATTGATCCATTTTGAGGCAATGGAAAAAAACAAGGCTGCTTTTTCCTTTTGGATTTTTTTTTCCCTTGTCCTTTACTTTAAACTATTCCGGTACAGAGCATATGTATTGTTTCCTTTGGAACTTCCTGAGAACTAGTTCAGGACATTTATCATTCTGTGACACTGCTAAACCTGAAATGTTCATACCTTCAGTGTGAAATTAGATAATATTCAGATGGTGATTTAAACTTTGCTGCTGAACACTCTTATCTGTGTGTTTTTCAGCTAATGGAGAATTCATAGCTCTTTACCTCTGAGTTAAATACATGAGTAGAAGCAATGAGGATGGGTGGAGACTGCCAGTAAAACAGGAGTAGGGAAAACAAGGAAAAAAAATGTGAATCCACCAGATTCTTAACTCAGTTTTCTTTCTACCATTAAAAGCAATGTTGACCTAACAAGCTTTATTTTATATAAAAATAATAGCTTGTTCTAGATTTTCTTGTCATAATCTTTGGACTATTTACATAGCTTTCATTTTATTCAAGCATAATTTATTTCAGTAATTATGTATAAAACTGCTGCTCTTCTCTCCCTAGACCCCAGCCCAAACCTTCAGAAAGTAAAAATCAAAATGTTTTCTTTTGGAGACGTATGGGAGGCAGGAAAGGTGATGGGAACTGGGACATGGGAGTGACTTTGCCTATAGGCCCCTTCCATACCCTGCACGCCATTTGGTGTCACCAGAACCCAGTGCTGACCTGTTCCCTTCCACATGTGAATGCTGACTTTGGGGTCCATCATGTGAGTGCTGCCTCGCAGTGCTCTGCTGCTCTCCCTGCTGCTTCCTGCCTTCACTCATGTCCCTACAGGGGAAGCTGAAAAAACCAATATTTATTCAAAAGCAATGTAAATACCCACCTATGTGGCATTTGAGGGACCCTCAAGTGACAGCATCAGCCCTGAAACCATTATGAAGGGAACAGAAGTAGCAGCCAGCAGAAAAGGAAGGGGAGGAATGGGGTAAAAGATTAGATGGATGGAGAATGCAGTCTAAGTAGACACTGGAGAAGAAGATGCTGCTCTCCTAGTAAACAAGAAGCAGATGAAAACAGGGAAACAAAGGAACAAGGAACACTGGTTTTCCTGCCTGATGTACTTTACTAAAACCCGGACCACATCTCATGTTTGCAAAGATTGGTCCAGAGCCTCCTGTTCCCATAGCACCCCTGGTCACTGCTTTAACACATTCAGCTTGTTCAGATATCTGATTTCTGAGTCCTCTGTGTTGGACAGTGATAAGCTGATCAGCTTTAAGGACTAAACAGTGTTATATGCCTCACATTATTATTCCAGTGTGAATAATCACATTTTACAACTCAAAACTGTCACATTTAGGCAGAAAACCCTCCACCAATGTGATTGAGTGTGTTCCAAGAAAGGGCAGGAAAGGATACCACCACAATCAAATCATTTTACTGTTTAGAAAATGACTGTTCCAATTATGTTCCAGCCTTAGGATTTTCCTTCATAATACCCAGAGTAGCTGAGCTTCCGAGGCCTGACTACCTGCTGTTATTTGATTCTCTAGCACTTCACAGACATGTTGGTGACTATCTACATCTCTGATCTAATAAAGGTTTACATACTAACTTGCACCTTTCAGTTTCTAGCCTCTTCTCAGAGCAGAAGAAGTTCGTTAGGGTTGGTATTGGCCTGAAGAAAGGATATTTCAAGAGTTTAAAAAAATCTAAATCAATAACAGGAATCAAATACAGAAACTGCAGCTTTGATGTGGGAGAGCAAGAACATGGTGACATATCAGGTTTCTCAGGGCAATATTCCACATTGCTGGAGTTTTAAGAGTTATTGTTCTTCAGGGATAGGTCAGATAGCATGGATAACCTCTGTAAATGAATGAACTTATTGTAATACATATATGCATGTCTTACATGTTAAAATATCAGTGTCTTGCTGAGAGAGTCAGTATCACCATTCATAATCCGTCCTTGTCTCTTAATCCTCACCACCACAAAGACAACACAAGCCTCACAGACATTTAGTCTCTCCTGTAAAAGAAAGCTGCTCACCAAACAAGTGGGAATTAGAACAGTCTCCTAACCGTGTTGCTCTATCCTCATTCCTGTGAGTATGCTCTTGGCCAAAGGCAAAATTTCTGGTGCAGTGGCCAATGGCCTCTCAATGCTTTTGATGCTGTGGATTGCTTGAAGTTTGCAGTTGTGCTGAAGGCTCTTGGATGTGGTTATTCCTTTTGGATATAAGGAAACCTCTTTCTCTGGAAGACACATTTGTTTTGGTAAAGGAACACAAATTCTGTTACCTCCCTCTGAGGTGTTCTACATGACTGTGTTGGATTTGGCTAGGGGAGGATTAATTTTCTTCACAGTGGCTGGTATGGGCCTGTGTTTTGGATTTGTGCTGAACACAGGGTTGATAATATAGAGATGGTTTTGTTATTGCTGAGCAGAGCTTACACAGAGCCAAGGCCTTTTCTGCTTTTTGTGAGACTGGTGAGGAAGCTGAGGGTGACTGGGAGGTTGTGAGGAGACAGAGCCAGGACAGGGGACCCCAACTGAAGAAAGAGATGTTCCAGACCATATGACATCATGCTCAGTATATAAAGGTGGGCAAAGAAGGAAGCAGGGGATAGGAGGAAGGAGAAAAAGAAAGGATCACGTTTGGAGTGATGGCATTTCTCTTCCCAAGTCACTGTTACATGTGATGGGGCCCTGCTCTCCTGGAGATGGCTGAACTCCTGCCTGTCCATGGGAAGCAGTGAATTAATTCCTTATTTTTCTTTTCTTGTGTGTGCAGCTTTTTGCTTTCTCTGTTAAACTGTCTTTATCCCAGCCCACGAGTTTTCTGCCTTTTATCCCTCCAGTTCTCTCCCTGGGGTGGGTGTGAGTGAGCGGCTGTGTGGGGCTCAGCTGCCAGCTTGGGTGAAACCATGACAATGACTCCAGCTTAGATCTTCATTTCATCTGATTTTTAAGTGGTTTGCATGCCTAGTCAATACCTTACTATCTGTCCTCAGAGGGCAATAATATTTATTAATTAACTTGAAGATGCTATCAAACAACTTGAGTTTGAAAATACAGAGACAGATCACACCATTGGCTTTATTGGTGTCAGACAACAGAGCAGTATTTTGGCAAACATTGTAGCATATAAGCAGAAATAAGTGCACAAGAAGAAAAATAGGGAGGTTACAGGGTTATTTTCTAGTTGCCAGTAACAACCCTGACATTCTGTAGCCTAATTCTCACTTTTCAATTTATGCTGTTGACTCAGAAAGCATTTGTGAGGTTTAGAGCTCATGAACAATACTTACCTGCACATAATTTAAAAAAATGCAATGAACTTCCTGTTAACCAGCCAGTTCAATACTGGCTGAATGCAATACCTGCATTGCTTGTTGCTCCTCAGAAACACTCTGAGCTTGATGCTGCCTGTTGCACACAGGCTCATTTGCATGCAAGTGTTGAAATTAGAAATGTCTCACCTTGTCCATAGTGGTGGCTGGTTGTAAATAAATCACCATCACCCAGGTGCCAGCACAGTCTCACATGGATGAGGCTCTCTTAGAGCCACTGAAGCTCTCTTCTCTGCAGAAACCAATGCATGGCACCCAGAGAGCCTTACACAACTTTGATCCACACTGAATCACAGTATGCTGAGCTGGAAGGAACCTGCAAGGATCATTGGGTCCAGCTCGGGAATATCACTGGGGAAGCACCTTTGGCATGCACAGACGTGACAGCGTCTCTGGAGATATGAGGCTTCTGTCTTGAAGAGACCAGTATCAGCCTAAAGCTGGCACTGGATTTACCTGTTACACAGAGGTAAATCCCATTGATACCAGTTGGAGATACTCAGTACTTATGCAGCTTCTAAACTGAGGCCACTTCTGGAGATGTTTTAACTTGGAATCACATTTTAGAGATCTGGTTTTGAAAGGTGGGAGGCAAGCGACCCCACTCCCTTTTATCCAGGCAAGACTGTAGTGGAAACAGAGGAATGTGATGCATTCACAATTACATATTTGCAGCAACACACCACTGTGTATGGCAGTAGGATGGCTTTTAGAATTTCTGGACCTCAGGTGCTTTTTGCTCCTAAAACCATTAAAAGCCTATTTACTGAAGCAGCCCACGAGGCAAACATCAGACACACAGAAACAACAACTGAAGGGAGAGAGACCCTCTGAACTCTATGAAATATTTACAAACAGCTTTAGGAGCCCTGGGATGAAGTGAAGTACTTTCAAGCAGAGACAGAAAACCTAATGGATATAGAAATCCTTTTTTAGCTCTTGGTGAAATTTGTTTTCAGAGATCTAGCTATGATATGAGAAAATGTATTAGGTCATCCAATCTGCCTGCTCCTGCTCCAGGAGAGAAGTGGTCTCAGTGCTATATTTTATAGCATTTGGCTCAGCCCAGCTCTGCCTGACTCGGACAACATAAACCAAACCCTCTTCTTAGGAATCTTCTGTTTTTCAAAATATTTCACTTTGTGGAATTTTCCCCAGTATTCCACCCAGAACAATTCAACACAGTATGTATAAAGACACTTTGATGTCATGATCATCATGCTGTTGACTTCATATTTATCTCCTTAGACAACCCTAAATAACTTCCCAGCCAGTGTGGTGGTGATGGCCCTCTAATATCTGTCTAGAGTTATGCTCCTCCCCATTTGAACACATTATTGCTGTGCTCTGCTGTGACTGAGCCTTCACAAAAAATTATTTCAGATTTTTTCCTGTCTGTTCCTTCCTCTTTATACTCAAAATAATATTATACTTGAGGAAAAGGACAAGGAAAAGAAAGGAGAAAGAAGTGAAAAGACAAAACCACCTCTTTTCATGATACCCCAGCTGTGCAGGCACAGAAAGATGCATTCTAAATAGCTGACCTATACACATAATTCAAGTTTTACCTCTAGGATTTATGATAAGGGTATTGTTTTCATTTCTGCTTTCTCTTACTTGCCTCATATAATCTTTTTTCCTCTTAAATTTTTATTAGAACCTTTGAGTTTTCCATTGTTGTTTGGACAGTTTAGAGAAATGATGCTGCACCTACAGGAGGCTAACCAGGAAGAGTTTCTGCTCTTACACAACTCAGTATCAAGATGATGAACAGAGAATGTCCCCTTGAAGGATTTTCTTTTCAGAATCTACTGTCAAGGGACTGTACAAGAAGTTCCATAAGCAGTTACAGAGGAGAACTGAGTTTAAGGAAATTGATCTGAGATCCCCATAAAATTTTTTTTCCTTGCAAATTATCCATTCTGCTTTAAAAGAAAGAACACAAAACGGTTATTCCCTCATCAAAGCAGCTTTTCAAATTTGTGAAACTTTTCAAAAACATAAAATCATAAAACATTAAATTAGTGAATCTTTTCAGTCTCTGTTGATTGTTTTTTTAAATTATCCTAAAATAGTCTTCACTCAAAGTGGTAGAGGAAGATGTACAAAGATACTTCAAATTTTCAAAAATATTTATAGTTTAAGAAATAACTGTGATTTTTGTTATTTTTACTTTCTGACCAAATCAAGATTTTTTCAGCATTTGACATTTAAAATACCTAAAGTAGAACAGCAAACAAAGCAATATACCACACCTTATCTTATGTATTAAAAATGTCCTTAGCTGTTGCATACAACCATCTCTGAAACAACAGAGCTACAAGTCCTACCACAGAAGCCAGACTAAGCTGCCCATGACAGGGCTCTCCTGGGATGAACTCCCAGCCTCAAAGCAGCTTAACCTCATGATGCTGTTCACTAAGTGATCATTATTCTAATTTTGCTCTTGGGGAAGCAAAGGCAAGCAAGAAAAAGCATTTATCTAAAACCTTAGAGAAATTCAGGTGCATTTCACTCTGAGCTGTGTAAACTCAGCATGCTGTTTTAATAAGTAGAACAGGCTCTTTCCACATTAGGAGAAACTTTGTTCAAGTTATTACTTTTCTGAGCAGAGCACAGGTATTTTAACACACTGGTAGCTCTGCCAGAAAGCAAGACTGAGGTTTTTTTTTTCTTTCCACCATTACAAAGTACAGTCACATGCAAGTGAGCTTCTGCCTGTCTGCAGGGCTTGCAATAGTAAGAGGTTCTGGCAAAAGCTGCACTGCCTATAGGATATATACAGCAACTGGGTCAGCCTGTTTACAAAATAGCTTGTGATTATCACAGCAGTGCTCAGCAGCTATGAATACATCATACCAGAGTCCAATTAAAGACAAGCATAGCTAAAACACTGCAAAATAAAGAAACAGTGGCATTTAATAAAGCTGCTCAGGGTTGGGAAGAGGTTAGTTTTTATTCTCAGTTAGCCCCTTGGAGGTCATCTAACCAGGTTTATTCTGATCAAGAATTAAAACATACATTTTCCGAGGGCAGTCAGTTCATATCCTCAGGAAAAGAGCGAACTTTGTTACAAGACACAGCAGTTTCAATGGTGAAAAAAATCATTTTAAGGGGAAAACTGAAAATAAAGATCCGGTTAAACTTGGTAATTTGTACATAAAATGGATGTACATAAAACACCATTATACCAATAGCTGTATAAAGCGTAAGTGTTCCTATCCTTACCCTTCAGAACGTGCCCAGTACTCTCCTTCCTCCCCTAAATACATCTCCTGCATTATACCTCGTGTGATGCTTCAGGATTGACTCCCAATCTATCTAGTACCTATGATTAATGAAATGCAGTCTTCTTCAGGCCATGCCTATTCCTAAATGACAGAGCACAGGTTAGAAGGTAGGTAGGAAATTGCTTATGGAAAGAAGGCTGTATTTGCTGGAACAAAATAGTTATGCTAATGCTCCCAGGAAGCAATGGATTATACTAACACTAGGAGAGGTAGGAAATTGCTTATGGAAAGGAGAAGGCTGTATTTGCTGGAACAAAATAGTTATGCTAATGCTCCCAGGAAGCAATGGATTATACTAACACTAGGATATGCTCCAATACTGGCTGAGTCATCATTATTTTAGGGTGAAAATTTAGGGGAAGGGAAACAACCATTTTTGAAAAGACCAAGTTCTATCAAATGAGTGTTACAGAAGAAAAATAATGAAAAATTAAGCAGGGCAACCCTCTTGTACTTGTACTTTTTCAGAAAGAGGTTGTTTTTTTTTCCTCCATCCATTTGCTTTTGTAAATGCTGCACAAAAAAAGGGTGAAAATCAATGATTCAGTCCATTTGTCTCACATCTCCTACTTCACAGGCACTATTTCATCATGTTGCACAAGTATTTTATATATTGCTGTAAGTTACTCATAACCAAGTGTGCCCCCACACACAAAGTTTAAGGCCATTCATACTTCCTTTACAGAACCACAATTCCCTTTTTGATGCATGCACACTTTTTGGTCCCTTGTGTGTTTATATTGTGAAAGCTTTAAGAGTTTTGCAGCACCAGAAGAGATGACTTTTCATCTTAAATAGCAGGGAAAACATTTTTATTTATCTCGGATTTAATTTTAGAAGGCATCAAGAGCTGTGCAGAGCTGCTGCAGTAGCTCTGCTGAGAATGGTTCTCTCTTCACCAAAGCAAGCAACGTAACAACCTCACTCCTTGCACTCCTAGCCAGAAAGTGTCAGGCAGCAGCAACCTTTCTACTTGGATAATTCTCTTTCCTGCCCAGTATGTGAGTCCATGCTGCCCTTCTTCCCAAAGGTGAGTTTAAGGGAACCAGACCCTTCCCCTCAGCTGCATGCTCATGTCCCAGGAACCATGAACTTCCTGGCAGGCCCACCACAGGCTCCAGGTACTTCAGTACCAGACAGGTCACGACCCACAGACAACACATGGAACACAAAAATGGCTTAAGCACATTACAGTTGAGCAAAAGTTCTAAGTTACTAATAGGATTTTAAATTAGAATAAGAGAAACTTACCACTGCAGTACAGAGCAGTGCATATAAAATATTAACTTCTACAGCATTTGTTTGACTGTGGTAAGAACTCGGGTGCTTCTCCCACAACACTGCAGATTTCCTAAAACTGGCTTCTTT
This sequence comes from Onychostruthus taczanowskii, assembly GCF_017590055.1. Taxonomy (NCBI): domain Eukaryota; kingdom Metazoa; phylum Chordata; class Aves; order Passeriformes; family Passeridae; genus Onychostruthus; species Onychostruthus taczanowskii. The sequence continues at coordinate 1,469,543 of NW_024498685.1, forward strand.
TAGAGCTTAGAAAAGCAGGTAACATGAAGTAAGGCCACTGAACAAGAACTATGCAGCTCACCAGAAACACCTTTTAACACAATCAGCACCTCTTCAATTAATAACCTTGGTGAGGTAGAGCTGTTGAGCTTTTACAAATTTATGTAGATCCACCAATGATTAATATTAGCAACAAAAGGAGCCTAGTGATAAAACCCCTACTGCATGCTAATAAAAATATCCATTATCTTAGGTAGTGTTTCATACATGTCTTCCAAGCAATCAGAATAAGTTTACTGTAAAAAATATTTAAAATTTCATTATTGCATATAATAGTTCCATTATTATATGGATTTAGTTAATATTTCAGCCTCTTCTGTTGTGGTATCTAAAGCTTAGGGTACAATGAGAGTGCTGTGGGCAGGCAGTGGTTTGGGGAGTATTGTCCAATGAAAAGCACAGAACAACAGAATGTAACAGCAACTTAAAAAACTTAAAAAAACTTTAAAAAAATAGCACTAGAGCTACCTGAAATTAAACTAATTATAATAGGTAAGACTGACAAGCAGCTGCAGAAGCAGGAATCCTTGTTTTTTTGTGGCCACATGTAAAACAGTGTTGATATTAATACAAGAAAGTAAAACAGACAATGAAAAGCAAACAACTTCCAGATCAAGAAAAACTGAAACAGATACAGGTGTTTCAAGAAAAACACTGGGCACTTTTTCTTTTATTACTGTGCTGCAATACAGAGTATATTTGAAGTATAGAAATTCAAAACCAGTAAAACTTCTAAGACCCAAGCGCATTCCCAAGGCGGAGTCCACAATTTCAGAGCATGTTTCTTGTGCCCCACATGCAGCCCACATGCCAAGCCTTCTCCAGCCATTCCCCAGAATTTCCAGAGCAGTCAGTTACACTGTTCAAGCAGCACTACTTCTTCTTGAGAGCTCTCTTTCCTTCTCCCTTCTTTGGTTTTTCTTTCCCACGGAGCTTTTTCAATCGCCTCATCTCCTCCTTGAAGTCCTGATGCTCATCCCTAGGTGGGGAAGAAGGAATAAAGTTTACTCTTTTTCTTGGGATGTGGAGATACCAGTATTTCTTTGAACTATATGCTAATGAAAAAAAAAAAAATCAAAACTTTTTTAACCATCAAGTCCACAATGAAGCTTGCTGCAATGTATTCCATGTTACTGCTGGCAGTATCACTGAATAAGAACATGAGAGATTTCCTCTGATATTTTCAGAACTAACAGGGTGTCCTTTTCAGCAACAAAGGGTGTGTGCACATATGTATTATTTCAATTGCATTTTTTGATCCCCTTTGCTCAAATGAGCAGTAAAATGCAAAAATTAGCAAGAGACAAGAGTAAGATTTTCCCGCTTGTTATCCAGCTCAGTAGTGCAGCCAGAGCACATTGTGTTCCTGTGTTCAGGTCATTAGCTCCTAGGGAAACAGGGCCATGCTGAGCAGTAATTACAGCACATGGCACTGCTCTCAGGTGACTTCAGGAATGAGTTATGAAGCTGGCATCAGTACTGGGAGAATATTAATGAGAGAGTAAAATATAAAGGAGGATGAAGGGGCAGGGATAACTAATCCTCAATCACTTTCTAATAAATTTTATTCATCTGTCCCTGTCTTTTTTAGTGCAAAGTGATTTTCCAAAGTCATAACTGCATCCTATGTGGCCTAAGATTACTGCACTGCTATTTTTAAACACAACTTCTCTAAATAGAAACAAAAAGCTTGTGATTTATTACCAGCCCCATCAGTCATGATTTTTTATTACACTTTTTTTTTTCTTCTACCAGCTCTCTGTATACAGCTAGAAAAGGAACTTAATAGAGGAAGGAGAAGAGTAAAGAGCATTAGCATCACATTGAGGCTTTCTGTGTAAACAAACAGCCAGTCTAGAAAGTGTTGGCACACCTACCTAAAGCAAGAGCATCCTGGATGCAATCCTTGATGGTTACTATTGTCATACTAGTGACAAGTAATCTGTTTTGACTATACAGAGTTTGCAGCCTTACTTTCAAAGATTTTTTTAGTGCTACCTGATTGAAGTGAAAGAACTGCATTTGACTCCTGCTGATGTTCTTCAGCAGTACAATTCTCCCTGATACAGACTGTGAGAGTTAATTTAGAAATTAGAGAACTGGTTTGGATGAAGCAGGAATTAACAAGACTATTTCAATCACATTTGAATTTAATTTAATTTATTTTGAAGAATAAAAAGGCCCTCTGGCCTAACAGAGACTTTCTGTCTCTCCTAAATTTCACTTATTAGCTGTTGAATGACAGAAATATATGCTAAGTATGGTGTTAACATCACCTCCTTGTAGCACATTCATTGGCCATATTCAGAACTACAGACCCATCTCTTGTCTATCAGAAAGCTTTCTTTTCTTCCCCACAAAGCAAAAGCAGGAACTATTTCTTAGGCAACTGCTTGCCCACAACTAAACCTCCAGTCTTTCACACAAAAGGTTCCAATTATGATAAAAGTTAGACAGCAGTCACTTTTGCACTCCTTGCCCTCAGTGCCAACAATCAGGTGCCTATTTCCATATGCACTATATTCAGAACGAAACACTTCCCTTGAGGAAAACAACTGCAAGGAGACTCCCAGCCACCCCTTTCCCATCTCCAAGCACAGGAAGCACCTGTAGAGCCCGAAGTAGCGGAGTTTCTTCATGAGGGCGTAGTAGGTGTTGTGAGGGGGGTACCAGTTGTGCACCTCCTCCCGCTTGGCCAGGGGCTGCTCGCTGAACAGCTTCACCACCCTCATGGATTTGGAGTCTGTGGGCCTGACAACGTCGCCGAATATCTGGGCACTCAGCCGGGCCATGCGGAGGGCGTAGCTGGAAACATTGGACATCTCCCCAGGAGCAGTGGGCACACACATACAGATGGACCTTGCTGCAAAAGCAAACAGAAGAACCACAGCTCTTCACCCAGCTCAAGAACAGAACCAGCTATCCCAGAATTAGGGCAAACAAAGGAATGTATCATACACTGATCACTCATTTGACATCACACATTCCTTGCATAAAATCAGTCTAATACTTTAGCACGTAATCCTGCTGATAAAGAACATCTACATGAATTCAGGGACAATTCCCAGCCTACAGACAGCAATACCAACTATAGAAGTCCACTGCACCACAATTTACTATGGCAAGCAAGGTTTATTAGCAGAACTCACTCAGCTTGCTCAAGACAACCCTTAAATTCCTTCCACAGGAACAATTACAGTGTAAGCTCTGCCAAAAATTGCACCCGTGTGATACCACCAACTGCTACACAAGCACAAGGTAAGGCACCACTTGAACATACAGAGAAAATGACCTGGGAAGTTTTTCCTCATGAAAGTTTCTCACTCTATTTAAAACACTGTTATAATCAATGTAACAATGGGCTATAAACAAATCATGTTTCTCTATATGAATCACACAAATCTTTCCCATCTCAATTCCCTTCCCTTGATCATCTCCATCAGCTTTTTCTCCATTCTCTTTTCAGTCTCTCATGACACTTATTCTTTTTGAAAGGGAAACTAGTTTTCCCATGCCAGATTATTTTTTCCAAGAAAAACAATCAGCAGCTTCCCAGCCTCTTTTAGCCATCTCTCACCTAAAAACCTCTGCAACAAAAATGCCCCAAAGACAAAACCATTGGTATTAGACCACCAGACAACATCCATTCTGCTAAAGAAGCATGAGAAGGGTTTTCTCCCAGCTTTTCTAACCCTCCCCATTTTAAGTCTTCTTTACTCTTTGCAGAATTGGTTGCAGTAGACAAGAATAGGAATCCCATAATCCTGTATTTGAAGTAGTATCTCATCTGTACTTTGCCTTTTTGAATGAGTGATAACATAACATTTGTCTGAAGACAAATTAAGCAGGTTCCTTCAAGAGCATGACACTGAGGTTAAAGTTTAATATTTCTGCTTTAAAAAATATTGCACAGCTGATTCCAGAATATGAGCATAACAAATTAAAGATCATGGAAAAGAGTAATAATGAGGTCAGTGCTAAGTCCACTTCAGTATGATTACACTGAGTCTGTTGTTTAATAACACAAATTTGGAGTATTCATGACCTCATGTACATACATCTCATTGGAGGACCTACTTTGATTTACTCCTGTTAGCAAAGTACTCTAAAGGAAGCAGGAAAAAAAAAATCAGGCATGAAAATAATATAAGTAATTTGAGAAGAGAGAATAATGGCGAAAGTAACAAAAGGGAAGGCAAAGCATCAGAGACCTCGAGCTAAGGCAGTAGGCCTAGTGTGAGAACACAGAAGCTCTTAAATGATTGCAGGGCAGTGCTTCAACATGAGCATCTATTATAGGGGGAAATAATCACTAAGTTTTACTTAATCATCTCTTTCGGAACAGCCAGTTCTAATTCCTGCATTCAGAGACAAAGCAACAAGTTGTCCCCCAAATTCTTCATCACAGGACACCAAAAGTGTGTCTTTATCACCGGACTCAAACACACAACTTGCTTATCTACTTACTGCAGCCTTAAAATGAAAATACCTTAGAACAATGCAAACCTGTGGTCTGAGTAACCCGATTTTCACTTCTGACTCGCTAAAGGAATTGTAACAACCCAAGCTGAGGCTGAAGACCTCCATTAATCCTTGCCCGACTAAGAACGCTTGAGAGAGAAGCAAAGCAAAGGCTGCAGACTCCCCGATCTATCTAAAGCCTGTTCTGGGGTGATTCTGTGACATGTTACATCTGTGAGACCAAAGAGTACTTTCGTTATTGTCACTTCCAGCAATGACATGTTCAGGATGCCTCACTCCGAGTCAGCACACCTAAACCAAATCCAGCGTTCCGTGCTCCCGCTCCACCTGCTCCCGGCTCCCTACTCCCACCCAAAGCCAAGAGCTCCCGCCCTGGGCTGCCCTATTCTTTATTCCACATCCACCCGCTAATTTCGGACTGCTCCCTTCTCACTCGGAATACGCCAGCAGAACGCTCTTTCCCCCGCGTTACTTCTGCATTTCCCAGCAGCACCGGAGGAAGACCAGGCCGCCACGGAGCTCAACCCGCGCCCGCGCGGCTCCGCCTCAGGCGGGCCGGCCCCGCTTCCTGCGGGACGGGAGCGCCGGGACGCGCCCGAGGGCTGCGGCTCCCAGGGACACGGCCCCGGAGCCGGGCACCCCGGAGCCGGGCACCCCGGAGCCCGGCACCCCGGAGCCCGGCATCCCCCTTCGGCCCCGCTCACCCCGCGCTGACCCCCGGCCAGAAGAGCGGCGGCGCTGCCCGAGGGAGGTGGCGCGCACGGGTGACGCGAGGGGCGGGACGGGCGGCACGGACGGCTGAGGGCGGGATCTTCCTCCTGCTCTTTCTCCTTCTGCTGTTCAGTCTTCCTTCCGCGCAGTCCGTGGGGCTCGTTGGGTGCTGTCCCCGCGGTCGTGGAGCCACGGAATCGCAGAATATCCTGAGCTGGAAGTGACCCGCAGGGATCACACCACAAGAGGGTCACACCCTCTTGCGTCAACAACAAAACGTTTTCGGGGTGACTCCCTTTCTTTCGTTTCCCTCCCTGTTGTAAGCAGCTTTGGAGTTATATGCTTAAATCTAATAATGCAATGGGAAAACTAGTTATCCTCATTAAAAGGATGATAAGTCTACATAGAGCCTTATTCTTTGGTTTTGCCCGGGAGGGGTGGTGTGAGGTGTCTCCACTGACACGTCCAGCCAGCAGCCTCGCTCCATAAGAACATGTGCTCAGGTTAATAAAATAAAGCTGACTTTACTCTTGGCAGAAGGCATGAGTTCACATAAAGAGCTGAAAGCTGAGTGTCTTCACTCTTGACCAGGCTGCAAATCGGGACAAATGTCAAAATCTAGTTTTACTGAAAAGAAATGAAAGGGAGAGTTTGGGAGGCAGAACTGCTGTTCAGTCTTCCTTCCGCGCAGTCCGTGGGGCTCGTTGGGTGCTGTCCCCGCGGTCGTGGAGCCACGGAATCGCAGAATATCCTGAGCTGGAAGTGACCCCCAGGGATCACACCACAAAAGGGTCACACCCTCTTGCGTCAACAACAAAACGTTTTCGGGGTGACTCCCTTTCTTTCGTTTCCCTCCCTGTTGTAAGCAGCTTTGGAGTTATATGCTTAAATCTAATAATGCAATGGGAAAACTAGTTATCCTCATTAAAAGGATGATAAGTCTACATAGAGCCTTATTCTTTGGTTTTGCCCGGGAGGGGTGGTGTGAGGTGTCTCCACTGACACGTCCAGCCAGCAGCCTCGCTCCATAAGAACATGTGCTCAGGTTAATAAAATAAAGCTGACTTTTACTCTTGGCAGAAGGCATGAGTTCACATAAAGAGCTGAAAGCTGAGTGTCTTCACTCTTGACCAGGCTGCAAATCGGGACAAATGTCAAAATCTAGTTTTACTGAAAAGAAATGAAAGGGAGAGTTTGGGAGGCAGAAATGTTTGTCATTCACTGTATTTCCAAACCACTTTGAGAGATTGTTTCTCCAAATTCAGGGCTCCTGTGCTCATTGCCAGTCCATACTCTCATGACTTTTGCTTCTGTCCTGCTGCTTGTTTTCAAAGGTGGTTATTCAGCTGCATAAATATATCTCCCTTGGCAAATTCACCTGTACAATCTCAGTCTTTCAGCACAAGTGCCCTTTTGGTCTCTTGCTACTGATGAAGGTGGTGAGCTGCTCACTCACCTTCGTGCCCCAAACCTGGAGTGGGGTGTGTGCCCAGGGGACCCCCTGAGGTGTGGGCATGGGACCTGACCCTGCTACGCTTCCCCTGGCGCCTCTTTGGCCACTACCAATCCCGCTAGAAATGAGCTTTCCCAGTGCTTGATTTATGCTAATTTTTAATTAGTCATTTAATTTTTAATCAGTGCCAGGAGGTGCTAAATCAGACTCTCTGCAAACATCTGAGTAAATGACAATTATGTGATTGCATTTATATGCCAAACGTGTTATGCCATCGAAGGAGCAAATTGGGTTTGTCTGGCTTGCCCTGTTTTCTAGAAGAGCAGATTCTGCCAAGCATTGAATAAACTGTTATTCTGTCATCCTTCCTTAATTAATTTTCTGTCACCTTTTCCATGCTTGTCACAGGCAGAACAGCCTCATGGCCTGGGCAACCCAGCCCCCTTTCTTGTCCTTTTTGCATATTGGCATGATCCTCTAAATTTCCTTTATATTCCAGATCTAGTGGAAGGTGTCCCTCCCCATGCCAGAGAGGTGTTGGAACTAAATGATATTTAAGGTCCCTTCTGACCTAAGCCTTTGTATGATTCTGTGATTATTAAGAATTAACATTCATGGAATTTCTTTAGCCAGTTATTCAAACACTGTCATATAAAAGTTCTGTAGATATTCTAATTTTAAAATGTTTGCTCTAGTAGATCTTGCCTAACATTTTCATTACTGACTAATGGATGGAAAAGTGCTTCTTTTTTCTTTTTTTTCCTGCAAGAAAAGTGTCTCTTCCTTAATATTTCTAAGGAGGAAATAGAGGGTTTTAGCATTTCTGCTACTTCTGTGCTATTTTACCATCTCTAGACATACATCAGCATTACCACACCCCTCATTTTACTGTCGGTGGTCACACCATTTATGCTTTTTCTGTAGTCTTCATTTTTTGTATTAACAGAACATTTTCTCCTATAGTTTTGCATTTCTACATTGTTCTATACCATGCTTTTAGCTTCTGAGTGTTTCCTTCACCCTGCTGCTGAGACAAAGTTGTCCTTCAGCCAAAATTGGCCATTTTGTTAATTAAGCAATCATGACTTTATGGAGTAAGATTATAAGTATTCTCATTTACATATCTATCTCTATTTTTGAATCGCAATTTTCTCGTCATTTCTCCCATCTTGATGGAGAAGGTCTCTCTGAAGTGTCTGTGTGTGTGTGTGTGTGTGTTTGAGAGAGAGGGTGGTGAGGGGATAAAAAGAGACAATTTCCCTGACTGGGACTGTCCTTTGTCCTTTTTATAACAACTGTCCTTGCTATAATCAAATTATGATTGCTGGCTCCTAAACAAACACCCCCTTTTTGTTCCCTGATTAAGTTGTTTAAACATGAGTTCAGAAATACTTCTTCCATGCAGACTGGATTAACTTCTGTCACAGAAGAGAAGTTTTTGCAAGGTGTAATGAGGCTTTTTCCTCACACAGCTTCAAATTGAGCACACTTCTGGTTCATTGGAAGGATAAGCAGCCTGATTCTCTGCAGCCAGCCCCACTCCATTTCACCCCTTCTCAACAGGGTTAGTTGGAACAAGTTACTGTCTTTGCATCTCTAAAATAATGATGGTGGTTTCGTATGCACTCTTACCTTCTCAATCTTCAAATTTATTTATTTATGTTAAAGGATTGGGGCAAAGTAATTTAATATTGCATTTTGGTAAATCATCCTGCCTGATTCAGTTTAATCTCATTCTTCTTCATCAATAAATATTTTATTTACATGTTACCCACACTCTGAAAACTGGCATATAGACCACTGGAAGATATCTTCCTCTTTCCCTCAAAATACTGTTGCTGCCTATACTTGCAGGCTCCAGCTCCAGGCTCCAAACAGGCCTGTTTGGTGTGGTGGAAGCACAAATATGAAAAGGTCTACATTAGTTAAATATTTCTGCCTTTTTGCTCAGTTGTTTCTCCTGTCAGCCATTACTTTTATTATTATTAAATCAAAGTAAAGTGTGCACTTGCAAGGGCCTATTTATGTCACTGTAGCACTGTTGTTGCTGTGGTTATGAGAATTGCTTGCAGAGCACCCAGCCAGGGTTAGCGTGCCAGTAAGGCAGCATACAGACAATCAGGATGGAAAATCAGGGTCACATCAGTCAACAAAACAACAGCTCAACACATCTGCAAATTTGCAGAGATGGAGAATGATCTGGTTTGCAATCCATCGACCCAAAAAGTCTTGCTCACCCTATCTAGGACTCTGTGTCTCCCTGTATTCTGCCAGGGAGTGTAAAATCAACACCCCCACCCCAAGGTCTTACCAGTCTGGATGAGACTTGGCATGCTGAGGGAATGGAAGGATGCAGCAGAGACTGACTACAGGAATGGGTGGGTTTGTGATGAGCTGAATTTGATGGACATGATGTTAGATCCTCCTGAGCTTTTTGTTGCAAGCAGAACAAAGTGTTTGGACTTGTTAGCAATTATTAACAAGAAAATCATTGGGAGATGGGTGAGTGAAAAAGCTGAAAACCCTAGAAAGGAGTTAAAGGAGAGTGACATGGGGTAGAAGACAACATCGGCATTCTGTGTACAGAGACTTTTGTGGAGGAAAGAAATGAAGGGAGTGGAGAGACATTCATGGAATACGTGCAAAGCAGCCAAAAAAAAAAAAAGAGGAAGAGACCACATGATAAAGTACAATAAAGACCTTTTTACAAATAGTTGGCAGTAATTTTGTCTGGAGTTATATTTTTTGATATTTTATCTAGTTAATTCATCTTGTGTATGTATTTTATTTATAACTGAATGATAGCTTTAAGGCAAAATTTTGACAAAATGCAACACTTGATCCATTGTTTGTTATGAGAAGGCAAAGGCATACTCAGAAAGAAATAAAGATCATGGTGACAGTTTGCTCATTGGTGCTTGTTTATTGACATTAGAGGAAAGCAGAGTCTGAACTTGTAGCATTTGATCTTGGAAATGAGGCATTTGAGCAGTACCTGTGTGACAAAGCGATCAACTTCACTCCTAAGTCTTATGCTTAGAGCTGCTGTGCTGTAACATGATCTCTAACATTTTCTTGCTATAAATACTGACATAAGGGAACAAAATCATCTGGGTAAGTAGAAGGATCCTCTGAGCATTTGGTAGAACTGCATTGGCTACATGCGTGTTTAGAAATTATTTGTTATTCATTATGTGTTCGTGATTAATTGGCAAACTTAACTGTGTTTTGTTGCACAGTGATTTGTGCTGAGCCATGGAGACATCTGAATTGCAAATCCCTCTGGAGAGGATATGTAGAGACTGACAGACTTTGGGTGGGCATTTGAAGGATATTTTGACTTTAAAGTAACTCATCAAACTAATGCCGGAGTGGAATCCACAAAGATGTCACTCTTAAGTACTGCTGCTCCAGCTATCTAACACTGGGAACACTTGGGAGGGAGATGCAGTATAAGAGTAAAACAGAAATTATTTTTCAAAGCCAGTTGGCATTTTGAGTTTATTGCTTTCCCCAAAAGCCAGGCTGTCGAGGCAGCCTTCCCTCCTCCTGGGGAAAGAGAGCCAGTGCCGTTTGTCTCTTGTGCAGTGCCCTCGGAGCGATGCCTGGAATGATATTGGCAGTTCTGCAGGAGAACTGTAACACATCCATTTTTAATGGGAGATGAGCTGTCCAGCGTAACAGATGCTGCACAAGGCTGAACAGGCAAAGGATGCTGTGGATCTCCACGCACTTCCATGTTTGTCATTCAGACTGACTAATTTGGAGTTCAACGACATGTCAGAATAAATGGTCAGTGATAGATTTCAATGAAGTACTTAAGACTGAAGAGAAAGGATATTTCTTACTGGTTAGGTGAAGGGTTTGGGAATGGGAATTGTTAAATTTTGGGGTTTTGTTGCAGCTCGATTGCTAACTCACTGAATGACCTTGAGCAAGTTAATTAACCTATCTGCCATTTCATCCCTCTGTAAACTGGGAAAAATAAAGTCTGCTTCAGAAATGGGTTGTGAAGATTAATTGATTCTTAGAAAATGCTTCAGCTTCCCCTTGTGGAAAACATACTACAGAAATGTTGTTACTTTACTAACAATATGCACATATAACTTTTAAAGGCAACAGTAACAAAGACACATATTTTTGGCTGGAACAGAGGATTGCAGAGAGGAGAAGAAAAAAGGAAGAAGTATTGAAATTACAGAATCAGCAAAAGAGAAGAAATAATGGAGACATCTGGCTCACTGCTGATAAAAGCTCTTATAGTTTCTCTTCCATCATTCCTTGCAACACTCATCTGAAAGGACATCCACCAAGGCTTTCAAATGGGCTTGAAAAGCTGTTAATTTCTAATTCTGTTTGACCAAGTGTGAAAACAGAGTGAATAAAAATGTTCCAGCAATAGAATTTTCAGGAATAAATCAATCTCTTAAACATAAAATTCAAGGAGATTAGTTTGGTCTGTTTGAGTTCACATTTCCGTTTCTTCAAGCTGAACTCTTTTCAAAGTACTATCTTGGATCTAGACCTCTTGGGTTTGTGAACTGGTGGTTCCCCTGAGTTTCAGCAGATTTTGATTTTGTACATCCCTATATATAGTTTGTATAACTATATATTTTGTATATAGTTGACCTCTATGGTGCATTTCAATGCAGATTTCTCTCCATGTTTTCCTGGTTTACATCCCTTCTTGCCTTAGGATATCTTGATCAGCTGATCACAGGATGCATTGTTAGGTCTTTGAGAGCACTCTGGATAGCCACTCTGGCTGCCTTGATTTCTAAGTCAGCAGATTTTTCCAAGATCTGGCTGGACTCTCAGGTACCCAGTCTTTTCAGTAGTGCTCTTTGTAGACCTAAACATCGTTGATCAACCTTTCTCCCCCACAGAGTCTTTTGAAGGCAGAATTATGGAAACAGATAATAGTTTTGGTTTTAGTTTGGAGTTCTTTGCTGCAGCCCTGGTGGGTGACATGAGGCTGCTGTTAGTTTTGTAAACAGAGCTGCTCTCTGGTTCAGAATTGGCCTGTCTAGAGAACCATAAGTAATCCTGCATGCACTTCTCAGCCTCAGATGCTTCAGCTTGTAAGAAGCATTCTACAGAGGCTTTTTTTGGTTCAGTTCTTTCTCTCTGACCTTGCTAGTACCCAGGCTGAGTAAGTCATGCTCCTACACATGCTTTCTGGACATTTGTCATTTGTTCCCTTTTTCCTGAGAAAAATTCCTTCTTCAGATTTAATTTCTGCAAGTCCCAAATTTCAGGGGGTTTTTTTGGTGGTTTTTTTTCTTTTTTTTTTTTTTTTTTTTTTTGGTTTTTTTTTTTTTTTTTTTTTTTGGTGTTTTTTTTTTTTTTTTTTTTTTTTTTTTGTCCTTGGAAAATTTTGTTTCTTAGTCCTGGAATCATTACTTCTCTGGAAACAAGTAAATTCTTGCAGGCCAGTTTCTTCATCACAGACAATCAGAGTATGGCCACTGAAGCTTGGTACTCCCCATGGTTTCTTGTTTGGTGGGTACTTACTGGAGGCCATCGCAGCGAAGGTGAATAAATGCCTGCCTTTCATGGCCCAGCAGTTCTCACAGGAACAACTTCAGAGTACAAGGTGTAATTGTGATATCACAGTTCTGAAGCATGAGGTAGGGAAATGAACTGCACAAAGAGATGAACTCTGAAGAACCAACTACTTTATTTTGATGCAAATTTACTTGGTGATAATAAATGAAGGAGGTAAATGCAAAATCGTTGAAGATGGCAGTGTGCTTGTGTCTACATAGAGAGTTTATCATCCTAGATGTCAGCTGCTTTTACAGCAGCACACAATGTATTTTATATACCTTTTAAAAAATTATTTAAATTAATCTACTCTGATGGGACTTCACAGCCAAATAGAATAGATGAAGACTGAAGTCTTGCTTCTGAGTCTTGTTCCAAAATGAAGGAGTGCCTTTAGAGAATACAATTTTTCCAGGCACGTGCTGGTTTTTGTTTTGCTTGCTGGTTTTCTCTCCAATTGCTTCTGTGATGTCTTCTTATGATCTGTGAATTCTGATTTTTAATTAATCATTGTTCTTCTTTTGTGACTAAAAGAAGAAATGAATTTAATTAATAGCTGAGAGCCAATCACAGATGTGATACACTCACTATGAAACACCACATTGTCCATCTACAAAGGCTGTGGAGTGTCTTTCACTGCATTAGCTCACAAAACACTGCTGGTAGAAACCATGTCCAAAAGTCTCACTGGGAATGAACAATGTGTTCTGAAATCTGTCAGAAGTTTAGGGAAGGTTGTACAGTGTGACTTGCCAGGTCAAGCAAACTAACACTACTGCAGATGCACCTTTATATTAGGCTGTCTATAAGAACTACACATTGATGCAGTACAGAAAAAAGTAGAATTAATCAGGCTTTAATATATTGAAGATCAAAGTGTTAGATGTAACTTTAAGAGTAAAAGCACTTCTTACCAAATATGCTTATTTTTGGCAGACAGAGGTCTGAGCTTTTGCTCTCAGTCAGTACTCTTTGGCTCTAATATCTCATATCTGCCATCCTGGATTCTTCTCACTATTTCTGTAAGAGTCACAAGATCTATGAATTTTAATGAAGTGGTATCTCCTGTTTTCAGCTGAGCCCAATGGTGGTGATGTTGAGAGCCATCATGCTTTCATGGCTGGCTTTAGGGAGCAAGTGACCTTGCTGTACAACTCCTGCATTCAGAGCAGTGTCACCTTCCTCATTGCAGCAGGCAATGGGTTTTTCCTGTGGTAGGATTTTGGGTAGGAGGCTGAGCTTGATGTATCCAAAAGGTAAACAGGGGGAAGCAGAGGTGGGCTTGAATGAAGCAGCAGTCCTCACAACAAGGCTTTTGGGCAAACAGGTCTGTTGGTGTGGCAGCCTGTCCAGCTCAGAGGTGAAGGAGCTGTAGAATATGGAGATGTTGACTGCCAAGCTGGCAAGACAGTAAGCAGGACACAGACAGGCTGCTGTGATCTCAGACAGCAGCAGATTGGAGCTGAATCTCTGCTTGTGAAACCTGGGGGGGGGGGGGGCCTGGGGGGTGGATTCCTTGGTTTTGAGCGCTGGGGGGGGGGGTGCCTAAGATCTGTTTCCTGTTATAGGGAGATTAATTTGAAAGAGCCTCGAAGGCTAAATATTGCCCTTGTGCTTTAGCTGTCTCCCAGCAGAACTTTCTCTTTCAATAGAGGCTTAAACCTGTGCAGCTTAGGCCTTTTCTTTTTCTTTAAACCTTTCTTGTTTCTCCTCTGTTATTGCAAGCACTTGAGTGTTTACCCAGGACTCAAGAGACCTGCATGGCTTTCCCAAGTATTTTACTTTAGAACTCAACATGTTAAACATGGCATGGTCTACATTAAATCCTACCACCTGGCTGAAAACACTAAAGCTTTTGGCAATGCCTTCAGAGGTGAAGCAGTATCTCCCAAATCCTTCTGCAGTTTAGCACAGTGGCCACAGACACTCGGGCTGTGTGGAGGCAGTGCAGAGGTTCAGGGATAATGTTTTCAGTAGGCTGAATTTGCCTACCTGGCCTTGTTTTCAGTGCCTTATAGCTCTGCTAAACTCCAACTGCTTGGGCTGACATTTTCCAAGCATGATGTCCACACTGGGCAGTTTGGGGAAAAGTTTTGTTTAAAATAGTTCATCCTTGTTTTGCCTGAGCTTATAAGCATTCCTGGAGTTGTTCTCATGAGGAGCAGTGATTATCACACATAGCCATGTCCACAGTGCAGCCTCTGGTTGTTAACAGTGATGTGGTTTTGACAGTTGACAGCTAAATAATGAAGAGTAAGTTTTAACAGGAGAAAGCGATTTTACTGGAAAGCCAACAGCCTTTTGTTTTGTTTTGTCTTTGAAAAAGCATTATACTGTGGTTCTTTCTACCTGTGCACTGTCTTTTACTGGTCTCTGTGTGAGGCCATTTAGTGTCGGCCATTCCCTCTGCTTTATTGAAAAATATGATATAGGACTTCTCACCTACCTGTCCTCTTGCCTTCTGCCCAGCAATTCATTTTGCTTCCTCCAAAACCAAATCTGTTCTATTGATGGTACACTCCATTCAGCTCCTGACCCCTGATCCATTCTGCCTCAGCTCCTGTGTGCTTCCCCTGTTCATCACAACCTTAGGTCAGTAAAGGAAGACTAAGAAAACACCAGAATAAATATTGCCTGTGGGCTGCCATTCACTTGTGACTTGTGGTCATGAGGTAAAATACATGATCACATCATGTATTCTGCCCAGAGTCTGTTTTCATTCGTGGTAGATGTCAGATGAACCGGGACTCTGCAGTTCTGAGATGGTGGCTGTTTGGTGGACAGTTTGGAGGCTGAGTAGTGAGCCTAGCAGACGAGGACAGGAAGGAAAAATCATGGTCACAGGCCTTTGAATTGAAATTGAAAATTGGATTTTGTTTCACCCGTTGTGAAATGTGCTTGGTGACTCAAAAAAAATTACATTCTTCCCAACTTCTGTCCATCTGGTCCCCATTTTCTGTGTCCAGTTTCAGTCACCCACGACTAATTTGTGGAAATACTGCCCACTGTACCTAGAGCAAAAGGGGCTGTGAGCTGTTCTCTGAGGAAGGAAGGTGCTAAGTACTCTGGAAATTTAGGTTCTAAGTTTCTTTAATAGAGTACCCAAAATACACTGACATGTTTGAAAATACTGCCTTTTATCTTTGTCTCTCAGCAGGGAGCTGTGAAGATAAGTGCCTTGATGTTTGTAAAAAATCCCCCAGCCCTCCAATACTACAATTAGAGCATCACCATAGAAAAGCCCATGAGGAAATTAATCATTCTGTATGCAATGCAAGATCTGGATGCTCTGCAATAAATAGTACATGCACCACACATTGGATGATAAGGATAGGAGAAAATTTGAAGAGTGTTCATTAAGTGAGCAACATTCGTCCTTTGCACTGTAAAAAATGGGAGACCCATGGAAACAAAAATCATATTATTAAAGATTGTATCATAGTGTATTTGTATGCTTGTATGCTGGGCAAATTAATGCTCCATGAGTTGTCTTAAATTTGGCATTCACTAACTTGCTTGCCTTTACTCTTTGCTATCCAAATGCTTTTTTTTTTTTTTTTTTTTTTTGGAAAGAAAAACTAATCTCACTGGTGAGTTGCCAGTGGGAAGAGCAGAGGACATCCAGCTAGGTGCTGTTGTGTGCAGCTAGCTATCAGTGTTTGCACAGCTACACGAGTGTGTAGACAGCTGTGTGCTATGCCTCTGTGCCTCTGTGTGTGTGTGTGTGTGACTAGCCCCTGTTTATGCAGCTGGCTGATGCTTCCCTTGGAAAAACTCTTTTTCTATTGAAAAAAAAAATAGAAGGGACATTGACATCTGGTTAACATCTGGCGTTTAGATTACAAATTTTTATATGGTGTTCTGTGGTTCAGATCTTCCTTTATAGAGACTCTGGTTCTGAGTCACCTAAACACACCAGATCTGTTTGAATGATGGGTCAAGTGTTTGTGGGAGTTATCATAAGATGCTTTTATGGCTGTGTTATTAGAAAGGCTGACATGCTGAGGATTCATGGAGACCAGTATTCAAGGTGCACTGGAATGATAAAAAATATTAGTAGACATAATTTGTTATATCTGTGTTTGGTTTGATTATTGTCTTGTGTTTGAAATCCTGTAATTAGGGCAGCGAACTGCCTCCAGAGCCAGTACTGCTTCAGGTAATACAACACTAGGACGAGTTCCTTTGACTTCAGTAGGTGATTCTTTACAAAGAATGAAGGCTGGAGCCCATGTAAATTAAACATCACCTCTGGGCAGCTGAAGATCACAGAGAGAGCAGGGAAATACTGAGGGTCATCTCTCCCTGTTGAATAACTGAATTAGAAGTATAGATCCCTGGGAATGGGCAGCGCCTTGACTTGCTCGATCCCCTCCCCCACTAGATGGCACTGAATTCTTTTTCTTTAAACGGAAAAAAAAAAAAAAAAAAGACGAAGGAAGAAAAATATGGTGGAGGTCATTTTGATGTAGAAAATACCCCCAAAAACCAAACCAAAAGACCCCCCCAAGAAGCCGACGAAGAAAAGCAAATTGCAATTGGTTGTGCATTTACTCAGTCCATTTACTCTGCCTTTCCCCCTCCTAGCCCCAGACCCCACCTGTGTACCTTTGTACAGGCGCTCGCTTTGCTTTTGTGTCTGGAGCTCTCTGGAGAGGCGCTGGTCGCTGGAGGATGCTCGGGAGGCGGAGACGACGCTGGGCGGGAATGGAGAGGAGAGCGGCCCTGGCTGTAGGACCCGCTCCGCAGGGAGCCCTGGCAGGCAGCGCGGCTCGGCACAAGGAATCGCCTCTGGACGGACTCACCGGGCTGCGCTGCTCTGTCCCGTGCCTTCAGACATGTTTTCCTGTGCTCTCTGGCTTTCTCTGTGGATCGCTGAAATCGCAGAAAAGAAAGCCTCAGCTTTCATTCCGTCGCTGAAACTGTATTTTCACCCCCTGATTCATTTAAGAGCCATGAATTAGCTCCCTGTGCTGAGATGTCCTTAATTCACTGTCGGGAGCGGTTTCCATGTCGTGTGCCGAAGTGTGTGTGGAGGCATTGTGGGTTTTTTCAATTTATTTTTTTAAAATGTCTTTCTCCCAGCTTACATTCATTGGAAGATCAACAAGGATTGATTTTTTTTCCCCCCTGTGGTGAGGCGGGGGTGGGATGGGAGAAAGAAAATTTAATAATGATCCGTTTGTGCTGAGAAGGGGCTGTCTGTAACAATCCTGGTTAGAGACATAGGGAAGGTTCCTAATGCCTGCAGTAAGCAATATTCTCCCCTCCTGAAAAAAGGGAATAGTGATGATGATGAAGGGGAAAAATGTTTAATTCTAAGAGTTAAAGAGGGGCTAAATTGCAACACTTTCTTTTACAGTTATATGTTTAAGGTGACTTGCAGAAAGATATAGATTGTATCTGATAAAGCTACAAATGCAAGCCAAAAAAAAAAAAAAAAAAAAAAAAAGGCATAGAAACTGCCAGTAAAATGCCTTTTCAGAGAAAAAGATAAAATCTGGAACTGAATGTCAATTTTTGGCTTTCAAGCCCAGGCTTAAGAATGAGAAGAGGGAACAAATCTGCCTTCTCCAGGTACAAAAGTCCTCCTGCCCCAAACTGTCTTGCTGTCTTGGAGTGTGATGGAAAAACCTGGCACCTGGACCTCTCTGGGTCTGACCAAATCTTGTCTCTGTGGACTGTAATCCTAATGTTTAACAAGAAGGAAATGTCTGTGTGATTCCATTATATGATTTTCCCATCCTCTTACATATCTTTGGCCAGCATCATGAGGAAAAACAGTCCTAGTAGCTGGGTCCTCCATTCTGCTCTTAGTCCCAGTCTTCCAGTTCTGTCTAAACTGGATGTTTAGACAAAAACCAGTTTTGTTTTCCAGTTCAATCTAAATAGAGAATAAACATAGCAGGCTCTTGTGCTTGAACAGAAAATCCAACAATCAGCCAAAAAATATGGTTGGTAAAATTAGGCCTGTTCCCTGTTCTCATCTTTCAGCTTGGGACTTGATGCTAAAAATTGACAAAGAAATCCAGGTGCATTTCCATCTCTGTGTGGGTGTGATACAAGAAACCTCGATGTTCATCATCTTCTTAGAGGAGCCAACAGATTTTTGGCCACAAAACTCTAAATTTTATCTCTGAACAGACAACAAGTATGGCTGCTCCAGGTCCACTGTAACATCTAATTCTTTTTATCTACTGACATGTAGCTACTTGAAAAATCCAGTTATAGAAGTAGATCCATCTGTGCTGAACTATTTTTAAAAAAACCTGAGATCCTTAAATATTGCCTGTTGTTATTAACAACAAAGGGAAGCTACTGCTGAAAAAATTAAACTAGTCCATTTTTCCAGTAAAACTCTTAAATTTATCTAGACCTTTCCAGATACAGTGAATATTCATAACATAACACTAAAATTTTGCAATACACCTGGTTCAGTAGATGCAGATGATTATAACCTTTATGATTTGGATGATTTTCTTTGCCAGTTTCATAATCCTGCAAGGTGGTTAGAGAATACAGTACATTTCACACCAAAAATGGTTTAATGACACAGATACTCTTCCATAGCTGCAATCCCAGTTGATATGGACCCTGATTTTGCCAGGTAAAATGGGAGATACTTTGATTTTTTCTATAATACAGTTTGGTTTGGTGCCAGAAATTGTTATGGTCCAGCCATATGGGTTATTTTTTTCCTGATGCAGCTGTATTCCACCAGACAATCCAGGTATGTATTTCTGATAAAAAAAAGAGCTACCACATCTTCTCTCCCCACTTGAGGAAGTATAATTTTTGTGGCTAGGGTTACAATCTAGCAACATCCCAGGCTCCCCTCTTGGGGCCAAGAGCTGTCACCAGCCCCAGAAAGACTGTGTTTATTTTCAATTCAGATTACACAATTTGGGATTCAGGGGCCAAAAGCTTGTAGGATCCAGCATGGATGTAGATTTTTGCAGCATACATCTGTGGGGAGGCATTGAGCTGTGGCCTTTTTGGTGCAGTAGAAGCAACTGCACTGTTTGCCTTTCATGCTGTGGAGTCAGTGAGAGCCAAATATTGGTTGGAGCTAACTTGGATCCTCTGTCAGCTGCAGGATGCTGTGGTACTCGCAGGTCAGGATGTGACAGCACCCAGCCCTTTTTGGTGCAAGGGAAATGACCGTGTGTATTTCTTTTTAAAACAGTGCATTTCTGAGTCTGGAGGCCTCAGTTTTCTGGATCACACAGAAGGTCTATAATCCAGGATTTCTTTCAAGCTCATTCTCTCTACTATGTAGCAGGTTGGGATTTTTTTTTTTTTTTTTTTTTTTTTAATTTTTTTTTTTTTTTTGGTGCAGTGAGAAACAGCTCCACTTGTTTTGGATTTGGTTGACATAATGTAAGGGCTTTTGATCAAGAATGATCAGGATCCAGTTAAATCCAGGTTTTACATTTTCCCCTCTTAAGAAAGTAAGGCTTCGACATTTCCTGCCTGGGAAGTGGTGCAGTTTATCTTTAAGGAGGATAGAGAAATAAGAAATGAGTCTCACGTTGCATGGGTGACATCACTGGCTTTTGGCTCAGCGTTCTGTATGCTCGGTCTGTAGGCTTCGGCCAAGGCTGCAGGGCTCAGTGTTTGAACAAGGAAAGATTCCCAGGTGTACAGAAGATTGGATTTGCTATTATTTGGGTTAAAAACGGTGAAATGAGATTTCTAAAGCTTGGGGTCTCCAGCTCGCCTTCTGTTGCACTTGATCTCTACAAGATGGGTGAGTTATTCCCATTAAAGAGAAAGGGAGTGAAAATTTAAGGAGAAAAAGAATTATGTCTGAATGTATAACTACTGATGCCGGGGATACGATTCGTACGAAGCTGCTGAGCTAAAAAATCTCAGCTCCGACGAGGAGATCGGGCCATATGGCAGAGAAATGGTGCAGCCCGAAAGCTGTTGACAACAGTTAGGGGCTGCTTTCCTCTCCCCGTGTAAGGTGTGTAGCTCCTCCGCCCCTCCGCCCCTCCGCCCCGGTTTGTTTTGGTTCGGTTTCCCCGACCTCCCTCCCCTCCCCGGTCCTCATCATCCTCTCCGCCAGCCGTAGCCCTGCCTGCCTTCATCTTGCAGATGGCTAACGTGCCGCCGTGTTAGGAAAACTGTGCACAACACATCCCAGCGCCGGGGACGGAGGAAGCTTTTCAGCTGCCGGCGGAAGGGGGGGCAGCAGCGTGTGTGTGTGTGTGTGCGTGGAAGAAGGATGCCGCGGCCGAGGGCAGCCCCCCGCGCTGCCTAGCGGGCGGTGCGCGGCCGGCGGCGGCTCCTGCCGGGCTGCGGCTGCTCCCGCCCGGAGCCTCTGCCCGGCCCGGAGCCGGGGGCTGCTGGGGCGCTGCCCGAGCGCGCCGGGGAAGGAAGGCAGCGCGACATTCGGCTGCCTGGGTGACAGCGCCTACGACAAAAGCGGGAGAGTGAATGGCAAGGCTGGCAGAGAGAAGCCGAGGTGTCTCCGAAGCCAAGATGCCAGCGGCTGTCAGCGCAGTCTGCTGAAGGAGAGACCCGTGCGTGCCCGCCTTCCCAGAGCCAGCCGGGGTGGGGATGTTTTAACCACGATTTCAAACAGCAGCAGCAGCAGCGGCAGCAGCAACAACAACAACAGATTGCTCCCCCCCTCTCGCTCCCTCCCTTTCGACCCCGCTTTAAACCCAAGCAAGTGACCGACCGTCCAGACGACGATGCTCTTGCTGAGCTACTGACAAAGAAAAAGCAAGTCACCCATTCCTGACATCGGGACAACTGGCTGCTTGCATGTGGGAGATGTCAGGCTGTTGAACTTTTCTGTCCTGTGATGATGCTCTAGTGAGGTTGCTGATCTGAAAGCCATCACTTCTGCATTTCTGAGTGGGCCAGATTGAAAGAGATTAATGGACTGATCAGCCGTCAGGTCTCTGCAGGGGGATTCATCTCTTCAGCCCCTGTCACTCGGGTGCTCGCAGTGAGGGGGTCACTGGTGAGAGGCTGTGTTTCTCCTCACCGCGTCTCCTCTGCAGAGAAGAGGCAGATGAGACTCCAAGACTGCCTCCAGGGCAGAACTTTGTAGTGCTCTCAGCATCCCTCTGCAGCGTGGATGTGAGCCACGGGAGTTGGGGATGTTTGAGGCAGTCTGTGCCAAGTGACACCTAGCAGCTGCTCTGGTGGTTTTTGCGTGGTCTCACCCCCAACGGCTTTGCCTGTTGTGAAGATGTCCATGGTGTTTCTGTGAAGCTGAGGCATGGCTGCTGGAAGGTTACTGCTCTATGCTGGCCTCTCTTTAGCTCTGTGTGCCCTTGGCATGCTGGCTGTGGCAATCTGCTCTGACCATTGGTACGAAACCGATGCCAGGAAGCACAGAGAGAGGTGCAAGAGCATCACCACTAAGAGAAATGATCCTGGCTTCATTTATAACTCCAACAACAACCTGCCTCTCAGGGCCAGCAGGTCTAGGTTGGACCGCTGGGAAGGGAAACTCCTCTTGGCAAGAAACAGGAGGCAGATCTTTGCTATGAGCGCAGTCGACGAGTGCAACAGACAGTACAACTCCACCAATATGGGGCTCTGGAGGAAATGCCACCGACAAGGATTCGACCAGGAGCTGGAGGAGCTGATTGCCAAAGGTAAGGGCTGTTTTGTTTTTCTACCAGATGAACGTGCCAAGCTCTCCTGAGATGAGCAGGGGCTGAGCAGAGCCATTTGGGCTCACAGATGGGAGCTGGCATCTCTAGCCAAATACCTCTCATTGCAATGGGTGAACTGGCCTTGCTGGGAATTGCTTCCAGAAGCACTGCCAGGGCAATTTCCCACAGGATCTCTACTCCTGAGACATGGGGTTTGGGAGCAAGAAGGCACTGAGGGTGAGAACACACATGCCCTAGAATATCTTTTTCATGCCTCTCTCTCTAGTCTGGATATAGTCTTTCCATCACCATGGTATCAGATTATTTCCACACACAAATAAGAAGCATTCATAAAGGAGACACTAGATTTTTAAATTTTTTTTCAGTTTGTTTGACCCTGGTGGCTTGGGCAAAGTACATAATATTTTATTGGGGGCTACACATGTCTGTGTTTCATCACTGCCTTTCTGAATGCCCCATCCATCCTGAAATACACCATTTGCAGTGCTCACATGTAGGCTTTTTCTATCCTCAAATGGAGAGTAAACAAAGAGAAATGCTAAAGAGCAGGAGGAGACCCAGCTTGCCGTTTACACTGAGCTATGCTTTGGAATATTTTCAATATCTACAAAACATTACATGAATTTATTAGAAAGGAGTAATTTTCTCTCGGGGTGGAGATGCATCTGTTTGCCTGTAGCATTTTTGTGCTATTTTTTTTTCTAGTCCTTTGGTCCTTTGTCTTAATTTTTCCCTCAGGGTAGTGATTCAAGATGATGGTCACTTTGCCCCAAATGTTTCTTTGATCTAAAGTACAGGAAGGGGCCACATGCATAAACCCCTACCTAAACAGAAGAGGCATGTTTTTGCAGGATGACGAGGGTTTCAATAAAGGATGATGGCATCTTTGCTACCCACAGCATGGTTACTCTGTACTACAAAATAACATTTCCCTCCCATGGTTCTTCTGTTGCAATCAGAAGATTCCCCATTGGTTTATTTCTATTGTAGTGAAATCGTTGCTTCTCACACAGTGCCATCTTCCAAAATACTTGTCTTCCAAGAGTGTTCTCTATCCCAAACTCTTTTGATAGCCTTCATTAATTCCCTCCTCAGACATTACAAGTGGAATTATTGCTTAAAGCTACTTTTTCAGGAGGGGTGTTCTCCCACATTTGCCCATGTGCATGTTTTGTTCCACATGTTTTATCAGTGAGCACTGGATGTGAGTAGCATGGTAGAAACTTGTACCAAACCAGTCCATGCAGGTGGTATACCTGGATCACTGCTTGGGATCCTGCCTGTGTTTCTGTGGACCCTTCATATCCAGCTGCTGGTTAACAACTCCTAGGAAATAGATTGGTGTCTTCAGCCCCATTTGTAAAGGGTAGGTGGACATGTCAAAAGCCTGTCAGCACCCAGACATCCTGCTGCTGGTTTCAGTGCCAAGGGAATGATTCCTATTCTCAATGATTCCTATTCTCCATCTAGGTGAGGATGTGTGTGCTGGGCTGGCTGTGGTGAGCTGGATTGCTCTGCCACGTGTGCTTGCTGTGCTCGGGGCATAAACAAATTCAACCTTGACAGCGGGCAAACATGTCAACAGAGCTCACCTTTGCAAATGCAGTTGTGGTTATTAGAGAGGATGTTCAGCCTGAAATAAGTGAGACTCTTTCCTCTTTGTCTACCTGCCTTGTCCGGGGAGCAGGAATGTCCATTTCTTCTGCCAGAAACAGCTGAAATTGCATGGTGCAGGGTTATGTGTAATGGCAGCTCTGCTAAATGTTACCTTAGGAAGAATGTGACAAAGCAAGATGAGGTGGTTACATGCAGGAGAAGGTGGTGTTTGGAAGACCTTGCTGTAGTCTGCTTGTGTTCATGTATGTGGGAATGAGTGTGTGTGAGTGTGTGGAGTAAACTAACTGTAAACACACAGCACCCAGCTGGTAGCCAGGGATTCCCTGGGCCCAGGTGCAGTGAGTGTCCCTGCACACACACTCCTGCATAGGTGTGTCTGCAGATGGCCAGGGAGCCCCTTGGCAAAGTCACTGCCCCAGGTCAGGTGTGCGACTTGTGCACGTAAAGGAGCTGTGTGCAAATATCTGTGTGTGTCTCTCCTTGTCTGCTCTAAATGTTTTCTGATACACTTCTAAGAAACTTCATTGTAGGATGAGAGAAATGTTCAAGGAGGGAGACTTCTAACATCAAACAGCAGCATTTTAGTTCATTTGATGGCCTTTCTGGAGTGAGGATCTGTCTATGCTATAGCTCTCAGCCATGAGGAAGAGTAACCCATAAATACTATAGAGGTATAGCACACACACACACATGCACACACACACAAATATATATATATATGCTTTGGCACCTCTAGACTGAAACACAGAAGAAACAAGTATAATGGCAATTCAATAAAATAAAGTGTTTGACTTGCTCAGAAATAAAAATGGAGATGTTTCCTTTTTGACCCCTAGTTATATGATGAAAGTGAAGTAAATGTTACTGCTGTCCAATGTTGAGAAGAGCTGTGAGCTCAAAACTCAAAACAAGGCAGGTATTCCAGGTACATCCCAACAGGATATATAATGAAGGTAAAAACTAAAAGTAGCTCTCACTTCTATGACAGATCCTTTTTTGGGAGTTAGGAGTTGCAGGGATGGGTGGGTGGACAGTGTATGTCGTGTGCAGGTGTGAGGGGCTGCAGATATTCCCTGTGTGTAGTGTTCAAATAACCTGACTGGGGCACATATCCTTGCACACATGAAATCACTCTCTATGAGATCCAGGGCAAATACCTTATAAAAGAGGATGTGCATACAGCTTTAACTCTTATTCCCTTGTTAATGTAATGTAATGTAATTTAATGTATTGTTAATGTAATTTAATGTAATACACCTCTTACAGAAGTGGATAAACTAATGCAGGTTCTGGCCTCAAATATGGTGTGTGATGTTATATATATAATTGAATGTAAATTTTATTAAATGTTTTGTTTTTTTGTTTGTTTGCTTTCAAAGCTGGACAGGATATGTGATCCATTTAGTTTAAAACAGATCCTACATTTTTCCCTAGGCAAAACTTCCAGTATTGAGAATGGTCTATTGAGATTTGTCTATCAAAGTATAACAAAAAATGGTCATTAAGAGCCTAACTAGCTTTGCAAATACCCTGCAGTTATTCTGCTTATGAACTCTGCTGAAATTAATACAAGCTATAGGCAATGGCTTGTGGCAGGATCAGGAGCTGTGGTACTTGGCAATATTCTGATACCAGTGATTTTAAAAAGCAGTTCTGTTCCTGAATAGGTTGGGTCACTTCTATAATTCTATTTTGTATTTATTAATTTTTACTTTCTGGGAAATAAGACATTTATGTTGGATTTTGCTAGAAAAACTGGAGATGTGTTGCTTCAGGTTTCTTATATATAGGTATAATTGATAGCAATACATATACAAAATAGCTGATCCTATTTTTATTTCTCCTATACTTTTTTTTGTATTTTCATAGAACCCATGTGCATATTTCAAAATAATACAATTAGGTAAATAGGCAGTGAATTAAAAGAGATTGTTACAAGTAAGAATACTCAGGGAGAGGCAGACTAGCATGAGACTAAAGACTTGAGGAGTATTCTAAAGCTGCAACAAAATTAGGCAGTTCATTTCTTCTCTTTGACATCATGAAAAAAAATCCAATCAGAAACAACAGAAATTACAATCAGTAAAGAAATTATTGGAGTTGAACACACAAACTGAGGTCTCAGTCTTGCTAACTTTTCCTCTGCTGAATAATCTGTATTTCTGGGAATGGAGTGCTTGGACTGAGGGAAAGCGGTCTGATACAGAGGGACCAGTGAAAAAGAAAGAGCTAACAGAGCTGTTCCTCTGGTTCTGCTTTCACATCTGATTGAGCCTTTTAGCATCTCGGGACTAGAGTTTCACTCCTGATCCCTAAAGCCTTGCAGAGTCAGGAAATGCTGGCTCTGGGGCTGTTCAGCACAATTTTCTAAAACCCTTCCAATTTTCAGGTGTTTGTCCAGTCTCCTTCACAAACCGAATAGCCTTGCTGCTGGAGGCCCCTTTGAGCATAGAGCTCACCCTGTCCTATCAGGTCCACTGTTTGCCTGTTTGCCTGTTTACCAGGGAGTTTCTAGCAAAAGCAGCAATCCCTCACCCAAGCAACAACTCTGAGTGAGCCAACCAACTCCAGGACTAAGCAAGCAGAGAGCTGGAATGTAGGTGAGTGTCTGGGAGAAGGCAGAGTTGTGTCTTGCCTTAGCAACCAGCATCTAACAGCTCCTTGTATACCACTTGTAGTGAGCCAGAAAAAAAATGGGGAGCCACAGAGTCTGCCTGCATCCTATGGCAATGCTGCTCAGATGCTTTCCTGCAGTAGTTGAGAGGAAAACAAGAAAGGAAAAAAGGGAATTACATCATTTAATTATAAAGGTACAATAAAGTAGATGAAGAAGTTGCACAATAACCAGAGTCTGTTCCATTTAGACAATTACTACTCAGAGGACCTTTCATCTCGCCTTTGGAAGGCTGCCAGTTAAACCTGACTGTATGGGGTTCTGCTGCCTGCCATTGGTATCCAATTTTTATTTAAAAACCTCCAGAATTTACAATGACCTTATTATTTCAACCCTCCTTTTACCTTATTTCTTTTTTTCTTTGGAAGTCATAGTAAATCCTATTTTTAAATTTTACTGTGAGTATACTTAGCCCATGCCACCACTGGAAAAAAAACCCCAATCCCTAAGTAATGCATGTGCAGCCTACCTCCACCTGAAATAATACGCAAGATTTCTGGGATGAAAGCATTCTCTGGTTTGGTTTGTCAGATGCAGGGCATAACTGAGGAAGAAAGTCTTAACAGGACTATTCCAGCCGTCACTAGGGATTATTTGTACACAAATGGAAAGAGGCTACTGAGAGAGGCTACTTGCAGCTATATCTAGCTGCAAAGAGCAAATAGATTTATTTTTGTAAAAATACTTTCAATACCTTGCAATGCTCTAGATTTGACTTTTAAAGTGCAATGGTTTTGACAGATAAATTAGGACAGCCATTTTTTTCATGTATCCTTTATACATTAAAGACTCAAATACTTTGTTTAAAATATGTGCTGGAAATCCCAGCTGTTTTCCAAATGGACTCATTAAAAAAGGGACTTTATTGAAGTCTGGATTCTTATCCTAGAGAAGTCAATAGTAAATGTTTTATTGAATATGGTGATGCAGCAAGTTCAGGCCTTTAGTGTTTCCTTTGAGGTTAAAATTGTCCCTGAGTAGAAAGGTCTGTGCTCCCTCCTGTCACAGATGGAGTTCTGCTGAAGGCATCCACTGAAATTCAGGCAATAGACAGCACTGGAGTTGAATCTTAGGCTATCCAGGTACTCAGTTTTGCAGTTTTTGATGCTGAAATTATTCTTAGTCAGTTGATGTAAGACTGAAGTCAAGCAACTGAGATACAGCAAATCCATCCTCTTGTTCAGGGATTTTCTAAAATCCTTTAGTGGATGAAATCACTGGTTCATGTCTATGAGTTCCAGGAGAATTTGGCCCATCATATTTTGAATTAGCAATTTAATATTTTAATTGCATCAAATTTAAATAGCAATTCATAAAAAAGTTTATTTGCCACACGTAATAAGAACCTGACACATTCCTCTGACACATCTGAGATAATTAGTTTGATAATATATATCTGCTAAAAATCCTAAGAACATACATGTAATTTAACAGAACAGCACCTGGTTTTGATTATGACTTTTTAAAGGGCATACTTCAATCAAGCTGTTGGCTTTCAAACAAATTTGCCAGTGAAGACAAATGGAAATTTTGCCTGAGTAAAAATGACAGGATCATGCCCTTCTCAAGAGAAACTAATATTTGCAGAGCTGCCCGCAGGACTGCATGCTTAATTCCTGTACATTTAATTGAACATCCAAATCCTTTTGAGAAATCTCAGCATTTTTATCCTTTCTGCCTACTGCTAAAAATTTACAAAAGCTGTGGAGGAAAGATTTAATATGAGTGTAGTTGTGTTCTATTCACTGTAAAAATAAAAATTTGAAAGATAATTTTACTTTAATAGAGATGAAGTGGTCTGAACTATTTTGTCATCTCCTGCAATAAAAATCCATATTAATGTGCTTTTTCTCATTGAAAAAGTATTTCTGTGCATTTAGAAAAGCTTCAAGAGGGGAATGAGTTCATTAACTATTGCAGAACTAGTAGGAGAAATGAGTTCATTAACTATTGCAGAACCTTTATAGATAAGAAGCCGTTCTTTTTTGTAGGTTTAGCAGAAATAATGACAGTAACTTATAATGTGAGTTACTTAATGGCTCATTGCTCACAAACTGCTGCTGGAACTCTTAACTACATATTTACCTCTTTAGGACAAAAAGAAAGAAATGAGATGGCGTTTCTTAGTTTTTAAGGAACAAATAAATAAATAATATGGATTCTGGAATCCAAGTTCTCTTTACAGATCATTTGGAATAGAATCCACTTTAAAAAAAAGGATATAAACTAACACATTTTCCCTGCAGGAGAGAAATCAGAGGAAAAAAATGGAAATTTATCCATTTGCTTTCTCATTAGGCCTAATTCTTTTATAAATAAATATTCAGAACTGCCCAGCTGAGCCTGCTGAAATCATAATCCTTTGTAGATAAGTACCAAAATAGATGAAAGAAAGGTAGCACTGCAGTTAGGGCAGGGGCTTACAAAGCCAGAAATCAGTCCGAGCTCTGCCATAGTCTTTCTTCATGACCTGAGGCAAGGGACTAAATCTCTCATACCTCAGCTCAGTAGCAGTATAATAGGGATTTTGTTCACTATTATTAATGCCAGTTTGCATTCTACCCTCAGATTTACGAGACTTAATCATGGATCAGAAATCACGGATCAGAGAAATGTCCCTGTGCTTTTGACATGTGGCTGCACTTTAAATATTGGCAGTGAATGCAGCCTTATGAGAGAGTACAAGGGACTACAAAGTAATTATGTTCACCGTGACTGGTAGTGGCTTTAGAACACCAGGAGGCAAACCACATTCCTGTGAGTGCCACAAAATGTGGCATTCCTACGAAAGAAGGATAATGAATAAGAAGAGGGGATGTTTACAGGATGGTCTTCCAAAGACTGAGGGACGGCACCAGAAAAATCATGGGTCATGTCTGCTTGAAATATTAATAAGTAGGTGATGGGGATTGACCTCTTTGGTTGGCTGTAGGAAGAAGTTGACATTTCCTTAATGAAGACAAGTATATTACACTAATGACATAGATATGGGGACAGCAGTCTACAGCTGCTAAGAGAAATGACGTGGTCAGAGTGATGTGTTAGGAAAATTATATTTCCAGCAATATCCTAAATGGATACATGGAGGGCAAGTTCACATTTGTAAAGGTCAGAAAAAGAAATATTGTGGTGATAAAGGCAGGAGTGGTGAGAGCCTGGATGGTGAAAGGATATGCAAACCTTAGACATCCCCTGGATACATAGTGAGAGATATAAGATGAAAATGTTGCTCTGGTTCTGGATGAGAACAATGAGAAAAGTAATAGCATTGTCTGTGATGATCTAGAGGGGAATTACTGAAGAGAGCATACAGTAAAGAAGGAAGAAGACAATTAGGAACTCTGTTTTAATTACTATAAACTGAGTTTGTTATATGCATGTCCATGAAGAAATATTATAGATACTGTGCGAATGGACCTAGGAACACAAGTCTGTGTTAGAGGAGTGAGCTTGGAAATTGCGACATGGAGATCAGAGCGGAATCTATGTTTGCACTTGAAATTATCAAGGAGTGAAATACAGAAAAAGAGAAAAGCCCCATGAACCCCAGCAGATCTGGGAGAACAAAAGTGTCTTCTGGAGGGCATGCAAAAGGAGCAGATTCAAAGGTGGTGCAGTAGAAGTCAGTAACACCATGGTAGCTGAAGAGAGACACCGCTTCAAGTTTAAACAGCACAAGAGACTACTGCAGGTAGCCAGTGTGCTGCAGCAGGTGAGAACAGAGTATTCAGACTGTGCTGAAGATTGCCCAGTACATAAAGTAAAATTTTAGCAGTGGTTGCAAAGGAGAGGAAGCAGCAGTGAACTAGTGGGGAGGATTCCAGGCTACATCTGTAACTGGCATATTCAGAGAGGTTGGTGAGAAAGGGAGGAGAGGAAAATACATGGTATTTATAAGGGAAAATAAATGTTTTAAGATAAAAGAGTGTTTTAAGATGAGAATATTTTGAGAGGAAAGAGATGGAATGGTATTTGTGTTATGAGACTAAAGAGGCAGAGGGGCGTGAGAGGTCAAGGCAGAGAGAGAGCAAGAGGGCAAAAGCAGCCATAAGGAAAGGCAGGAGGTAGGGTAAGACTGGCTCAGTGGCAAATAAAAGAAAGCAAGAGAGCCACATAGGAAGTTTTTCATCTGTAGGAGAGAAGAATGGGGAAGGAGTTGTAGGAGGGCAAGAGGAAACAGAAGGCAAAGCTGCTGGAAGAGAAAGATCATGGTTTGTCATTTTCTCATGGAAGAACCGGGTGAAATCCTGTGTGACAGCTGAAGTGGGGGCTGGAGGAGGCAGGAGGGTCTGAGGAATGAGCCAAATGTGGCAAAGAGGTGATTGTGACTGTGAGTCTGAGATTTAACTGCGCTGAGCTGAAGTAGTAAGTCTAGGAAACAAGCAGAGCTAAAAGGGGAAACAATGCATTTATAGAGGAGAAAGTTAATCAGGTAGGAGGGTTCCCATTAGAGATGCCCTGCTGTGTGAGACATAGCAAAGACCAGCTGGCATGGATCAGCTGGGATTTGGGGTACAGGGCAGGAATAGCTAGAGGAATGCAAGACAAAAGGTCTGTGAATGGAAGAATGCAGCATGGATAACATCTACAGGTAGAGAAAGGCAAGGAAAGATAAAGAGGGTGATAAAAGAATAAGGGCAGGCAGAAAGTCCTTGATGCTGATGATCTGAGGTGACAGAAAGGCCATGGAAGCTTAGTGTGAAGAGGTGGCTGGTGCTTGTTGAAAGAGACTAGGGGATTGTCCAGGTGGTGGAGGAGAAAGATGGGGGGAAATCACAGGGTTCAGGATGAAGCCCTGCCTTTTTTGTGACTGACTGGATCAAGCAGAGTTGTACACTGAACAGAAGATGCACTAAAACATACGGCTCAAAGGGCAGAGAAGTCACTTCCACTGACTCTTCTACAACTTGCTCTGCCTTCCTGCTGTGAGTTTATCCTGTGTAACCTTACAGAGGTGTAAGCATGGCTCTCCCCAACAAAGCTCAGCAAGTTTGTCCGATGCTTGTAACAGCCATGTTCCAGTCTCAGCTTGAACCTCAAATAAGATAAATAAATATCAAGTATTAATTCAGGATATTTTCCACAAAGTGGTGTGTGTGTGTGTGTGTGTGTGGAGAATGGTATTGCATAGCTTTCAAGGAAAAGGAGTTCCAGTATGTCCTGTGTACACAGCAGTGTTGATCCAGATAAGATATCCCACCAGATCGAGTGAAAGACATGGGGTGTCTCATTGTAGCCCTTACTTAATTCTGAGAACTTCTGTTGGTTTTGAGTTTTAACAGCAGACATTTAAAAAAAGGTTCCTAAATGTGTTTCTAGACTTTCTAATAGGATGAAACTGTCATGCTAATTTTATTGGATAACAAAAGCTATTTGAAAAGATCTTTCTGCCTCAATATGAATGTATGATTCTTGTCTCTGTCTGTGTCTCTATTAATCACTGCCTATCTTTGAATATGAAAAAGAGCTTTTGTAGTGTAGATACTTTTCTTTCTGCCTAATGGTCATTTAAAGACAGAAATATTATAACAGAAACAAACACAAACAAAAGAAACAGAAACTTTTTCAGATGTTACAGGTGTAGATTAGGGTCACTAGAGTGATTTTGAAGAGGTGATGATTTATGGTAGCTGATGATCCAATTATATTGCTTTGTCTTAGATACTTGAGTGGCCCTGATTAAGAGAGTATTCAAATACTGTTCTTGATTTTTAAACATAAAGGAATTTGAAGACTAGAATGGTACATGTTTTGCACAGAGGACAGTTGCTCAACAATGTAAATGTTCTGCAGGACAACCATTTGCATTGTAAAGAAATTTGTAATTGTTGATCCCTAATTACAAATTTTATGTCAAATTTAGTCTCCTTTCTATTTACTAGTTCCCAAGACTGTCCAGTTTTGTTCATGTGATATTCTGTAATGGTTAAAGAGAAAGGGAGGGGTGTTATGGTGATCAGAGAGACAAAGGAGACAGCCAACAGGAACAGGGGAAATGGAAAAAGTCAAATAACTTAATGGGCTCAAATTGGGAAGTTGGACAATTTCCATCTCAGTCTTTTGAAATATGTGACATTGCAAGTCCAGTAAAAAGGATTTTCAATAAATCTGTCTAATTAGGGTGGTACATTAGGAATAAAAAGTAGCAAATCTATATTTAAAGAAAGGAGCAAAAGTTGTCTGGGCCACAGTGGACCTTTTAGTTTGATCATAATAATATCAAGCAGTGTTTAAAGTAAGTTCTAAAGTAGAGATTAGTTAAATGCACAGGGGAAAATGAAATAAACATGCAACGTATGTTTTCCTATTTGAAGTGTGCCAAACTACCCTGATATATTTTGCTAGGAAGATAACTGGGGTTTAAGATAAGGAAATGCTTTAGACCTAAATTATCAGGATTTTGGCAAACGATTTTATATTCTGCCCCTAAGGAAATGGTTTGTTGCAATGTTAAGGTAATTAGTACAAAATTTACTGAGGGTTTAAGGAACTGACTGAGGGAAGGCAAAAAGTGCTGAGAGGGGAAGTGTCAAGATGAAGTCAACAGTAGAATTCCTGAAGTAGGGGACAAGTAGCATATTTGCACAGCAGTTAGTAGGGCTCATTGAAAGAACTTTGAGCTATATTTGAAGGGAGAAAGCGATAAAGCCAGGGTTGTTGGAGATAAGCCTGAGGGTGGCACACCAATGTTTTAGGGACAGTGTGCTAGCAAGGCCCTTCGGTTAGCTGTTGCAGTGGAGGTAGAGGATGGAGATTCACATGGCAGTAAAGACTCAAGAGTTAGTGGTGTGTTGGAAGGAGAGACTGTGACCTTTGGAGAAAGAGGCAGGTAGCTCAGGAGGACTACAAGGATGTAATAAGGTTATGCAGAAAGGAAATTAGAAGGGCCAAAGCACAACTAGAATGATTTGATGATCTTAAAGGCCTTTTCCAACCCAAATGTTTATGTGATTCTGTGATGAATTGCCTACTATGCAAGAAAAATGAAGAGTCCTTTCCAGTACTGTGTGCTTGTGAAATACCCATTCACATTGTTTTACTATTATTGCTAGTTCTTATTTTTTTCTTTTTCTTTACTTTTCCTATGAAAGACCATATTCAGCTCTGTATCAAGCAGGACCTGATGGAAAGAATGTTAGTCTCTGGGCTGCCTGACACCAGCTACAGGTGTCTGGTGAGAGGGAAGGGACATAAGGAAAATCCAGCTGCACTATCCCAGCTGCTTTGTCTCTCACTTAGATCTGAGCCACACGTTGTTTCATTCCTGTGGCACCCCACACATCCAGGAAAGACTAGAGAGGAGGACTCTGAGCACTTAATGCATACTTCACCTTTCATTGAAATAATGTTGTTAGCTGGGTCTTTGTTTCCTGGCTCCCTCGTCTACTTTCATTTCAGATTGCCTTAGCTCAACAACAAAGGCCTATTAGATTCTCAGCTATTTATATTCATAAGGCAAGAAAATGCAGACCCTTCAGCTTCTTCATTAAAACAGTTTATATAAAATAAAAGAGAATTTCAGTACTATATTTAAACGTTCAGAATGGCTGGCAGCAGCAGAATTAAACTCTTCTTTGCACATATTTAAATTATCATGAGATGAGTATTTCAGTTCACAAAATGCTCAACCCTTTGGCTGGTGATGTTGGGTGAGTTTTCTTATATTGGGATGGACTTTGGCACAGGATTCACCCCTTTATGGGGAATAAATGACCCACTATGGACCTTGTTCCCTTGTGTGTGAAGCAGCAGACCACAATCCTCAAAGAAGTTTTTGGGAAAGGTCTTGCAGAGAACATAAAGGCTCCACAACACTAAAGGTAGGAAAACATCTAGGATAGTGTTTCGGGGCTGTAGTTCAGCTCCCAGGAAATGTGGAAGCACAATGACATCAGTATGGAGCAAGACAAGTGCGGATGCTGATCCTGTCTGGAAGTTCAGAGAATGTTGTCTGACACTCCCAGTAGCAAAGCTGCCTTCTGCATTACTGAGAATTGTTGCCCAGCCCTCTGCCTGAGCACCTGTAGAAGCAGGGCTGTATCTAAGGTGGATTAGAGAAGGGATTTCTGTTCTCTATTTCCACTGAAGAATGACCGCAGTCTGATGAACAGGCCCCATTCTGCTTCGAGTGACTTGGAAAGGTTGGTGGCATGGACCAAGAGAGGGGAGGCTGGAGGCTGATGGCATTGCCTCTACGGGCATGCCACATATGTGGGAGCAGCTGGATGTGATGTCCTGTGCCTGTGTGCTGAGCTCTGCTGTCAGCTATACATATGTGCCTGTGAGCTATGCTAAGCCACTATACATCACTGAGAGTATGGAACAAAGGCAGAGGTAAGTGGCTTTCTTGGCTCATTTGTGTAGATTTAAGCCATCCTTTTTCCATGAAATAATATTTCATGTCCAAGAGGAAAGAGGAATCCTTTCTACATGGTGTCTTGAGGGAGAAGCCTCCAGTTTTCAAATGCTATTCCTTCTAACTCATTGATCCTGGTGGGAAAGGTAGCCACAGACTCTCAGGGCATCAACTTTGTGGGGATGGGAGCAGGACCAAATCTCATTGACCACTCCATAAGGTCCATGTTTATCAGTGATGACATGGCTGAGAATGGGTCTATACAGTGTATTGGCCTCTGGACCTGGAAAATTCCATTAGTAGAAAGCATAGGGACTTGCTTAAAACATTTTTTTTAAACAGAAGGCGTCATTGGGAAGAGCATGGCAATTTGTTTAAGTGTCTTCCAGGGAAGTAGGGAGAGGCTATTTGATTGGGTTGGAAGGAGGAAAGATGTATGTCAGTGTAAAGTCTCCCTCACACTTACAGTGATGGCATTATAGGGATGGCCTCTGCTTCTCCCCCACTCTTTCCTTCTTATCCCCTGTGCTGTTCTTTCCAGTGTCCCCTGCACTCTGTGCCACACCAGAACTTGTGGCACATCTGGCCCCTCTTGTTCATCATTTATTATCAGCATCCAGCCTGTGACACAGCAACTAATTGCATTGTCAGTGCCTTCAAATGAAGAAGCAATAGGAGCTGGAGCAGATGAACTCTTCAGCACCAAAGTCCTCTTTGCCCATGTGTGACTAAGAATGCAAGTACAAAGGGAGAGAAAGGGGAAAGAAGCAGGACTTCCTTTAGTGGAAAGCTGCCCATAATGCTGAGGTATGGGCAAATCTTCAAACTCAAGCTCTGCTTCACCTGCTGCCAGCCTTGCTTCCATCTGAGGGGTCTTGGTGTCCATTTGGTTGTGTTACCAGGGTGTAGCTTTTGGCTGGTGGCATTACGATGACTGGAATTGCACAGCTTCTTTAAAGATTCTCCTTCTTTTGAATGCAATTCATGGCATTTTGGGAGCTCCTGTACCTGAAATTTGAGGTGACCTGCACTTCATTGCTATGGTTGGATGGCACATTTTACCTGTCACCTAGAAAATTAAGTTGTTTGAATGTTCATCTTGGGCACATGAGTTAGGCACTGAAATACCTCCTCTGAGGACTAAGGCTCTTCAGGTTGCTTGGGATAATGTTTCATTGAATGTCTTTAGGGTCCGTGTTTTGAAACGAGATCCAACTGTTTAGCTCTCAGAAGGCAAAATTGCTCCAGTTATATCTATCCTGGTGGCAATTTACATCAGGGTAGGACTTGGTTCTAATACTTGGGGATCAAATATGAACATTTCTCCATTCATTTCAATGCTTTCTTTCCAGGGTTTTGGTCTGTGCTAAAATGCAGGTCAGTGCTCCTGAGTTTAAGTTTTAATTTGAGTAATTTTCACTCTCCATCAGAGCTATAGCAACGATCTTCAAAGCTGATATCATGGTTTACGCATCTGGTGCACACATACTTAAACCAAAAGATACAGGCAACATGTAAAAAACTGGATATGAGTGGAAGAAATAGGTCAGGAGTTCTCTCTACGGTCTTTAACAGTTTCTTTTACCATCAGGTTGTCCCTTTTCAAAGATAATATATTAATTATTTTCCTTTGTTTCTAAGGGTCTCGGAGTTGAGAAGAGACTCCTCTGACGTTTTGGTATATTGCTGTAAAAAATATGGAGAAAGTTTTCACATGAAACATGTAAGAGCCAAAGTTTACCCATCACAGATGCCAATCTGGTTTCAAAGGATTTAACAAGGCCTATTGTCTACCATGCTGATTTTTTGTTTGATATTTTTCTGTTGATGTATTGTCTTTGTGGCTTTTTCATCTGCTAATTGATGTATGGCTGTGTATACTGGTCTTTCAGCTGTGCTCCAGCTTTATATTAGAAGTACTATTTTGTTTTTTCGTGATTCTTATGGTTCTATTTAAAGGTTTAGGAAGATAAGTCTGAAATAAATTTGTAGCTCTCATGGATTAAAGTAACTTTATTGAAGTGAACCAAGGGAAAACAGAGATGCAGTGGGTGCCTGAGCCCCTCAGGCAGCCTGGAAAAATGACTTAGCAAGGTGATCACAGTCATTTCACTGTAGCATCATGTTTCAAGCCAGAAGATGAAAATTCAAATTCACTGATGAAGGAGAGGTCAGAGTAAGAATAAACCACCGGGACTGAAAGCTTGGAGTTGTGTTCAAAATACAATGGGGCAAAGTTAGGAGAAACATATGCAAAGAGAGAAGGGGAAGAGTGTAAGAGAATGGAAGCACTGGTAAAGAGAGACAGCAGTGGCTGCAAGGGGAGCAGACCTTTAGTTGAGCGTGAAGGTCAGGATCTGTCCTTGAACAAATATTGAAGTGACAAAAGGTACATAAACACCATGTTTCCCCTTTGGCTGTTAGCAAACTGTTGGCATGTTTGTGGAATGTGTGGGAAGAGCCTGAACTTTAATGCTGCCTGTGAACCAGACTCATGGTGAGATTTTTCTGACAAAAATGCATTTGGGTCCTTACTATAGTAGAGGCAGGACAAGAGCAAACCTGTGACCAACCTTTTTTATCTTGAAAGGGTAATTTCACCTGCCATTTCTGTCCTTGCAGAGCCTCCTTGGGAGCAAGTCTTCCAGCAGTGCACTTCTGATCAAGTTTTCCTCCAGAAACTGAAGCAGGAGCCAGAGTCCTTTGGAAAGCCCTACATATAAATATCTTGTTTAGTTAGTCTAATAAAGGTATTACTAACAGTGCTGCTTGCAGGATTTATTGGGGGATTTCACTAAGACAGTGTTAGCAGTGGAATTATAGTCATTCTCTTGTAAGACCTTGTCAATGCGAGAGAAAATAACATTGATCCAATCAGAGATATTTTACAGGATCAATGTAATATTCTTTTGCATAATCACAACCAAAGGATTATGGGCCTGTGCTGGGAGTGATGAAGGATCACTTGACAGATCACAGCCTCATTTGCTCTCATCCTTTTAACTGATGAAGTACAGGCAGTTTTTAAAAGTCTGTGTCTATATCCCTGTATCTTAAATACATCAGGGCTCGTTCGGGCCACAGACATTATATATTCAGTCTATTGCTTTTAAACAATATTTTTGGCTACATACATTTTTCATAGCTGAGCCATACTGAAGCATCTTGGTATGACCTTGAGACACTTCCTTCTGCAATCCAGGAAACCAATGTACACAAGATGGGAAATGAGCCCCCGAGGTGAGCAGGGAGGAGGAGAAGACAAATCAATATACAGCATGAGCCTTATAACCCAAACATCTTAAGGGATTCTGAATAAGTTTGTGTAATTGAGCTTTTGGGTAGTGCAGCAATTCCTCCAAGGGGATACGAGCATTGCAGATGGCACTGAATTCAGGAGGCCTAAGAACATCCTGTGATATGCTGGGAATAATTTATTATCAAACAAGTCCCTCTCATTGTCTTTGCATTTTTTCAAGATCCCCGGTCTGCTCTATTGCTTTAATGACAGTTTTGTCATGCCTTGTGAAAGCCCTGAATCCCTCTGCTGGCTGCAGTTTCCAAGATATTCCCTTGGCTATAGGCAGGCCTGTTCTACTGTGGAAGAGAAGCCTGTGTTTGATAGCTTCACCAGATTTGATGGAATGGTTCCTTTGAATTTGCACGTCTATCTCAGTAAAGGATGGAAAGGGAAACTGGTGGCTGAGGTGCAGAGCAACGGCTCGGCTCACTGATAATATCAGGGACCATTCAAACTCCAGTCCTGTGGTTTCAGATGACTACAACTGCAGGGCTGCAAAAGTTATTTGGGGAAGAAAAACCAGCTATTACAAGTGACATTTAAAATTAGATGGGACATAGCTCTCGTGAAATACAGCAGGCATCAGCTTGTTTCCATCAGGACTAGGACAGATGACCGAACGTGTCCCTTTTTCAGTCATGGGCAGTCTAGCCTGAATCAGAGCACACAGTTTTGCTAGGAAGCAGTGACTAACATGAAGCATGTGTACAGAGGAACATGTGAGAGGATGCAGGAGCCTTTTGGAATTAACCCTTTAAACAAGTTCAGGCTGGGGACAAAATCTCCAGGAGTTTGTGGTCTCTACAGCTTTACCTTGCACCAAGAGGCATGGGAGGGGGAAGAGGAGACAGGGTCACAGATCACAGATGGGTCATAGCCTCCAGGCAGCACTAACCCTGGCAAACTCCCCTAGCTGCCCTTGCCCTGCAGGCTCATGTTTGGCAATGCAGGTGTTCCACAGCCATCACTGTGGGGTGATTTGTGGAGGAAGTCTGGTTTGACAGCTCCCCTTTTCATGGCCCATTACCTCCTGTGCCCAGTGGCACGTGGCACACAGCCCTCCTTGTGCAGACTCTGACCCACAGCAATGCTACACCTGTGTGGGCTCCTGCTGCCCATGGGGAACTGCTCCTGCTTTGCTGATGGCTGTTTCCATGGGACCTGGATAACTCCATCCTGCCTGTAAGCCCTGGGACATTGCCATGGGTCTGGCGCTGTGGGTAGCACCAACATGGCAAAACAAACTCAGGTTGCCAGAATCATTAAGTGAGAGTAATTGTGGCGCCACTTTAATTTTTTCCTTGCTACCTCAAATAATCAGTGATCAGATTGCTTCTGCAAAATGAAGTGCCAAGAGGTAATCAGTGATAGCAATCATTCACTGTATCAGCTCTGGCCACAGAGCTTTGGCCTTTGGACAGTTTTTGTATCCTTGCAATTCACGGGTGCCTGTCATCTGTTCTGTCAGTGAGTCTGCAAAAAATCCATACTAAAATGAGGTTAGGGGTTCAGACTTAAACCCAGAAAAGCATGAAAAATCAGAGCAAATCCATGCTGATAGACTGTATTTTGTTGTGTAGTTCAGGATGGACCCTTATATGGAATTTTCACTCTTAACTCACACCATCCTGGTGCTGAGAGTTAAGTTAGATCATGGATATTTCTGGATTGTGCGTACTTTCATGTTAGTGAATCCATAGGCATATGATGAGCACACCAGTATAATTTGCATTTTAAAGTAGTCTTAAATATGTTCTCATGTCTGCAGCTGGGCTTTGAGAAGATTGTGTTCCCTGGAGTTAGCCCAGGGCAATGTGCTGAAGATCACACATAGCTTTTAGTCTGTTCTTGCTCAAGCAAAACTGCTTTTAAGTCCAGGGGAGCTAAGTCAGCCTTGCTGAAGTTGGAAGCAAGCATGCCTTTGACTTCAGTGGGACATAGATTTTGCTCAGCATTAATTTTTGCTTGTGAAAAGTCTTCAAGAAAAAATGGAGAAAAGCCTTATAAACCAAACCTCCCAGGGACTTAATAATAACTCCTTCTTGCAAAAGTTCACTGCCATGTGAGTCCTCCTGGAGTGGAGCAGGAGATTTGCCTAGAGAACATTACTTATATGCAAGGCAAGTGCCATGTAACACTTGCAGTTAACATTTTATTTGTTGGTATAATAAAAGCATGTCAACAATTCAGTGTTGCCAAATTCCATTTGCCTGTTTGGCTGGGATATGTAGGTTTTTTTCCTGAGGAGAGAGTAAAATTATGTTCATTTGTTTCTTTACTACGTTGCTCCTGGCAAAGAAGAAGATTTTGTGCCAGGGCCGATAAATATTTGAGTGAATTGTTTGAGGTTGTTACTCTGAACCACTGCCCAAAAAAAGTTCAAGGAAAAATAATCCAAGGCTTCATATCAATTCATATAACTAACCTTACAAATAAAAATGTTAGGTCTTTAGTTGAATAAACCAGTACACCTCTGACATTGTGGTCTTTTGTAGAAGTAATTTCTTTGTGAAAGCTGAAAATGTAAATGTTCCCTTTCAACCAATCTCACTCACAAATAAATAACTCAGATCTTCCTTGATGCACATTGTGTTGACCAAACAATTTCCATCGTCTTAGACTTGTTGCTTTTTCATTTTTCCCAGAGGGATTTGCAATCATTATGAGTCACTTTCCATTTTGACTTGTAGCCCAAGCAATTGAACACGAGTGTGAGGCTTCGATAAAAGCTGCTCACTGCAGATAAGAGTGACCCCCATTTACGAGCAGGTAAGGTCAGGCCTTTCCATCATAACCTTTTAGGGGGGATGCTGATCTTTCAGGCTATTACACAGGCTAGAGAAGCATACCATAATGTCCATGTCACTGAGATTTTTATACCATCCCATCACAGCATCTAAATACTGACAACTCTGCAAGGAAATACAGCTCAGAAACTGTCTGGAGTAGATATGCCATGTATTATTAATTACCCAGCTGAAACATCTGTAGTAATATTTGTACCATGGGCTCTGCACTTATATTCCCCCAATTCCTTTTGAGCACTTATTTGAATATTGTTATTTATTTTAAGCTGCCTGGTGATGCCCAAGCTTGAGGAGTTTAATTGTGCTGCTGTAGTCAGGGGAAGTTGGGCACTTGTGCGTGTGCGGTCTCTGCTGTCATGCGGGCTTATTCAGCAAAATGGCCGATGCGGGCACAAGATGTCTAAATCAGTGACTGCTGCAAGAAGAGCACTTAATTGAAGCTTTATCAACTGCC
Source organism: Onychostruthus taczanowskii (assembly GCF_017590055.1). Taxonomy (NCBI): domain Eukaryota; kingdom Metazoa; phylum Chordata; class Aves; order Passeriformes; family Passeridae; genus Onychostruthus; species Onychostruthus taczanowskii. Next base: position 1,510,625 of record NW_024498685.1, read on the forward strand.
TGCAGAGCTGACCTCCGAGCAGCAGCTGAACCACAGTTGGGATGGGAGCAAGCCAGCAGCTTTCACTGATGACTAAGCCTGTGTGCTGGGAAAGGGATTTGCTTAGAAAACTTGCCTGCTTTACCCATGGGTGGCAGAGCACTGCATAACTTGGGGTGACTTAAATCATTCTGCCTAATTCACATAAGTTGTTCCTTTCAGCACAGATTCAGAGCTTTCAGGACACTTTGATGACTCTGTAGTTGTGTACTGGGGATTTCAGCTAGAGCCAGGCTGCTGACAGCGGTGCTAATGGCACAGGGGGTGTCAGGCCGTATGGTGACATGATGGCAAATTTGGGCCTGTGAAGTCTTTCTGGGCTGGTCTGGCACAGGAAGGGTGGGTCCAGAATATTTTCTATCCCTTCTGCATGAGCATTTCCCTGCTCTGCATGTCTGCAGCTGTGTATGCAGAGACAGGTAAATATCCAAGAGTTGTAGATATTTGCCTGTTGAGAAATGGATCCCACTGAACTGCACAAGCGTACTAAACAAAATAAACCCCTGGAGGCTGAAAGCAAAAGGAGAAAGAACTGTGTAAAATTTCACAAAGCTGAAAATAATGGAGAACCAAATTAATTTGGAGATAAAATCTAAACAATCTTGACAGGTAATTGGAAACTTATCGACAACCTTCTACTGCATGTCTGCAAAAAACTGTAGTGCTATATTTGAGAAAGAAGACAGTATTGTTTAAAACTACAATAGCTTTGCTATGAGGGGAAGTAAAAATAGCAGGAAATAAAAATTGTGAATGGACCTTTTCTCACATACAGGAAGAAGAAAGGGCAACATACTGAAATATCTGGAAATTAAAACCTTGGAACAATAACAGCCAGGTAGGAGAAGAAGTACAAGAAGGAAGACTATGGGTAGCTGTATCGATACAGGAAGAAAAGCTCCAAAAGCTATTAAAACCCAGACAATTCAAGTAAATTATTATTATATGCTCTGTAATAGCAAAGCATATTAATGATAGAAATACTAACAATAGTATTTGCCTTTTGCTAAAAGGAAATGATTAAGGAAACCTGTGGAAGTCAAGGATATTTTTAATAATGTTTAATTAATAATAATTTTTATTTCTCATTTGGGAAAATCCTAGATCAGATATTCTTGCCATGTGATGACAACAAAATACTTTCTTCTCCAGCAGTAATTTAGACTGACAGAACAGTCAATAAATTCAGCCATTTTAATTTAATTGATCTGAATAATTTGATTCCAAGCATTTTAAAAGACCTAGCTAAGGAAATGTCCAGATTTAATTCATATAAATGGAGATTTCTAGAATTTGCCCGGATACTGGTGAAAGAGCAAAGACCTAGAAGAAAGCTGTTATTTTTCAAATTCTTGAAAAGTGTAAATATAAAAATGCTAGGAAAAGTAATTCAGCAGCTAATGTAATTAATGAATAAATTAATAACAAATTAAATACAGATATGCTAACTAATGCTCATAAAAATGGATTTATAACAATAGATCTCATTAAAGTAATTTTTGTTGATAAAGGTGCTAGTGTTGATTGAATATTCCTTCTCTTTTTTTAGGCACTTGACAGGGTACCAGATGACATTTTTATTAATAAACCAGAGAAATCAACATGATGCACATTAAATGGATTAAAAAGCTGGGTAAATTATGGAGTTTAAAATGAAATTTTCTGTAAACATAAAACAGGTTTCACAGGATGTTACAGGTAACAGTTTTTGCATCAGGCTAACTATAATTTTTATTAAAGGAGTAGGGAAAAACATGACAAAGTGATCCATAAAGTATACTTATAATAGTTTGGGGAGTGCTAAATGATAATGCAAACCAGATGGTGGAAGTGGTTGAGGAGAGCACGCTTGGTAATGCAAGGCTTATGGAGCTCAAGCAGCCAAGCTTAACAAAGAGAGGACTGAGGTATGGCTTCACCACAGGCTATAAAGCTGCATATGGAAAGAGAACCTGCTCAGAGAGGACTCTATATCTAGCAAACAGATCTGTCAGGTGAAAGGCTGAGGTTAAACCAGCTGAATTCAGATGCGATACAAGGCCAGTCAGTGGTGAAGGTATTAACCCGAGGAAGAGCTTCCTCTTGGAGGTGGCAAATTCTCCATTGCAAACACCTTGAAAACTTAGATCGTATTTTTCAAACAGAAATGAATTCTGGACAGTCCCATGGCCTCTATTGGGCATCTGACTGAATGATCACAGAGCTGCCTTCTGCACTCATAATTTATAACTGAGCATTACATGGAATTTGTGGCTCTGGAAAATGAGTGCCTGACACAGAGTTCAGATTTTCCCTGTCCGTCAAAGGGTTCTCTGGCTTTCCTGAATGTAGAGCAAGACTTGGAGTATTTTATGTGAGTAAGTACACAAAGCCATAAATGCACCCACTTCAAAGCTTTGTGTAACTGAGTGGACTAGTGCCACAGCAATGCAGCCTAGGAATGCTCTTAATGCAGGGCCATGTTCTGCTCCTGCTCCAAAATCAAGCCGAGAGGATTTTATCAACATCATCAGCATTTTACTGTAACGTAACTCAGAACTGAGTTTACCCTGGCAAGTCAGCATGGCCAGCTGTCCCACAAGAGGGGATGTGGAGGGTGATGACAGGAACAGGCAGTAAAAGAAGGAAAGAATAAAAGGGAAATTTAGAAAGGAGGGACAGATGCAGTAAAACCATCAGCAGCACAAAGGGAGGCTAGAAAACAGGGAAATGTGAAAGCTGCATTTTAAGCCATAATTTGTATACATAAGGAAAAGAAGGGAGAGAAGTATTGCACAAAACCAGGGAAATTTGGGAGCAAAGAGAAAGAGTATGTACATAAAAGATGGGGAGAGAGAAAAGGAGAAGAAAGAGAAATGTTTGTTAGTCTTTGTGACCTTCTGTTACACTTACTGAATTATTTATTCTGATATTTGCTGGTATCTTCCTGCCAGCCATTTTTTGTCACGATATAAATAAGAGCAGAACTCCGTTACTGCTATTCCTGGAGGGATTTTGATGTTGAATGGCAGCAGGCACCTTCCCCTCCCCCTGGCATCAGGCGATTATGAATTATGCCGAGTGCCTCTAATAACTAAAGGGAAAGGGCTGCTCAGCACATTTGGAATGTAAATCTCATTTTTTTCTCTTTTGTAGGTCATGAAATGCAGCCCTTTTCTAAACCCCTGTGCTCAGATCACAAGCTACCGCCGCACACAAATTCCTCAGCCTATCCTCTGCAAGGGTGACATTTTGCCCAATGCTGAACCCCACAGCATCCTTAGGGCTTGAGATAAGATTGTTATCATTGTTGTTTTAAACACAAGCATGCTGCATCATGTCACTTAAAAAGTGCTGCATAGATGTTATACCACAAGGGAAAACAGACTGTCTAAAAACCAGAGATTTGCTGTATTCCAATTAAAAGGCAAGAATTTAATTTATATTATTTTCCATAGCCTGCAGGTACTCATGGGGTACAATTTGCAAGGAATCTGCACTTACTGGCCAAAACTTCGGAAGTGTTCACTGCCCAGCCCCTTTCAAGCAACCCATTTAAGAGAACAACATATTTAGTTCTTGAGCTCTTATATCTCCTGCCCTTGGCATCTTCTTTGCAGGACGAGGTTCTGAGCTGCAGCTTGAGGAGCTCGTGGCCTCTGGAGAAGATGCATGGCTTTGCTTTGCAAGAAATGAAAGGGAGGGAAGAATCCCTTAAACATTGATGAGCTGAACTTTCTGATTTATGATTGGAGTAATGAGTTATGATTCAGGTCATAGATGGTCAGTTTTTGTTTTCCACTGTACTGGCATTGTGCAACATGCAGTTCAGACCTCGTTTCATTTTGGAAGAGTAAGCAAATTATGTTAATAGTTCAAAGGAGGGATGCAGGTAAAAGGGAAAAAAAGAAATTAAAATTACTTGGTGCTTATTTTGCTTTTGGGATAGAGAGTTTCTGTCTGTGGGGAGAAATTAACTTTTCTACCCAACTTAAATCTCTCTTAAATCCTTAAAATAGAGCTGTGGGAGTGACATGGCACTGAGGACTTGCTGCTGGCCAGTTTCACCTTATCATATTCTCTCAGAATATTTCCAGCCCAGCAGAGTAACTTTGCTGACAGCCCTGCACAAGCTCCAAGATATTTTCTTGCTAGCAAATTAAGTTTTCCCAGCAATCCACCCTGATACTTCAGTTATCATCACTGGAGAATGGATGTCCTCAGGGACTCAAAAAGGACTATGCAGTCTCTCACCCATGGGTTTTAACTTGGCCTTGCTCACATCACTAGTGACCAAAAGTCATTACCATAAGTGGCTTATGTGAAATGTATTGGTCTCAGTCAATTATAAGCAGACAGTTGTCTGCATGACTAAACCACCATCCCAAATGATGCTTTTTTTGGGAAGTCCTGAGCATAGGCAGGGTCAGTACAGCTGGACTGAAACCTCAAAAAAAAGCACAAGGAGAACAGACTTTAAATTTTGTGCTTATTCACTTTCAATAGAATGAAAATAACACAAGCTGTAAAATAGTTGTAAAAGGTATTTCAGGCCTGCGTACATTAGAGAAGTCTCTGGAGTTGCTCTGACTTACACATGGGACAGTCATACTCCCCAGACAGCCCCCATCTTCAGAAGATACCAAGGTGGCAGAAAGCCTTTCTGGCAGGCTTTTCCCCCACCTCTGCTGAGGCAGAGCAGAGACCAGCAGCCCAGGCTGTGCCCAGCACATCAATTTTTACCCAGTGTGCCAATACAACAAGCTCAGCCTTGCTCTGCACAGAATATCACACTGTGGACGAATAGGGATGCTGTCTGCCAGGCCTTTTTGAGCCACAGAGAAAAATCAGACTTGCTGTGACTACCCAGAGGTACTCAGCTTTGTTGGGTTACAGATGGGGTGAGATGCAGAGCCAGAGCCATGGCCCAGGAGGAGAGAGAACAGTTGGTCCATTTTGCTTTAAGCTACAGGCAGCAGATTTTCAATCTGGGAAAGGCTTGCAAGAACTGATCCGGAAATTCAAAATAGCAGATTTTTCTCAGAACTGGAGTAGACATTTAGTTTGAGTCAGCTGAAAGCCCCTGATTTAATAACTGAGATATTTAATTTTGATTTTGCTTTATTTATTCATTTATTTTGGTTAACATGTGTTGACTTCTGTCTGCTACTAAACCCCCACAGCTTCCTCTGTTCCACCACTCTCCTCTCCCCAGGCCATGCCAGCTGAACAGTGCAATGTCTCTCTGCACAGCTACAGGGAAAGCACTGGACAGGGCCTTCTTGGAGGCCCAGTCTTTGCTGTGACCTAATCATGTCTTTCTGGCTTTCTCTACAGTGGGGGAAATCTTTACTCTGTGCCTGCACTCAGGCTCCTTTGGCAGCTCTGTGTAGTCCTGCAGTCATAGTACATTAAAATTCAACTCAAAACATTAAAACTGAACTTCAGAATGAGATTTCTACCAAGGGGCCCAGCAGAAGGCCTGGTCTTTGATTAAGGACTGTGTGTCTGAGTTGACTACTGTCCTGAGGAAAAAGATTGCCTCAGAGCATAAAATCTAAACAGTGAAAAAATTATTGAGATATCCTTTTTTAATTTTTTTGCCAAGAAGTTCAGGTACCTTGTCTGCAATCTCACAAAAATCTGAGCTAGAGCTGGAAGTGTGTCCAAAACTCTTGACCCCTAGTCTTATGCCTTAGCTGTAAAAGCATCCTTTCTTCCTGAATAGCTGTAGTAATGATCTGCCAAGGGAATGAAGAGAAATGGAGACTCTTGTCTCCAGTATTATGATTCTGAATAAAGCCTCAGGTCAATGTAATCAGACATACAGAAAAGAGAAGGATGATGTCTCTATGACATGGTTGAATTACTGGCATTGCACAGCTGGTCCAATTTTTTTTCATAAATGGTAAACTTATCAATGCGGGGGAGAATCAAAGGGTTTTGTGAATTTTTGTCAAGAACAGTGACAAAATAATCACTATAATGTCAGAAGGCAAGGAAGGATTGAGGGAAACAAGGCAGTGAAAAAGTAAATTTTTTTCAGCATGACAGATATAATTGTGGAAATTATAACAATTTCTAATATTCTAAAAATAGACTTCCAGTTTTTAGGGAATATTTCTCAAGGAAAAACATATCCAGTTAAGAAATCAAAGTATTTCATTATTGTTTTGCCAAAACATACTGGGTTGACCTAAAAGGATTTTTTTATCTTAACATTTCACTGAAAAGCTTTAAAAATTTTATTCTGCTTGAGTAAAATTTTTTTTTTTTCTGATTTTTCTCATTTTCCCATCTGTTTCTAATGGAACTTTCTTTACTAAAACAGCAACTTAACTTTTGCTAGCTTGATCTTGCACACTTGAATGTGAAAAAAAGGAAAAAATAAATTGAAAATTAAATGCATTAAATTTTCATAATGTGTAACTTTAGTATGAATATGTAAATATTTCATCCCTCTTTGGTTCCTTTAAAACATCCTCCAGCCCATTGACTCTAGTAATGGGCCGGGTAAACATCTTGACCTTTATCTACTCAACTTAAAATCCCTATAAATAACTTTTATTGGTTTCTTTCCTCTGCAGCTATATGTAGTGTCACAGCTAAGAATGTCATTGCCCCAAACTGACAATTATGTTTTCAATTTTTTGGTCTTTTGCTTTCTTTTTCTTCTTACATAGTTTATAAAGCACAAAGACGAGAAAAGTCAAAAGAAAGGTCTTTGTTCAAATAAAGGTAAAATTCTGCTGCAGACAGAAAAGTGACTTTGGAGAAAAAAATATATCATCAGACTCTGTATTTATTCTCTTCAGTGGCATCTGGATCAAATTTACTTGGTTTTCAAGGTGATGTTTCTAACCAGCCAGCCCTTAAACTCAAATTGGGATCTGAAAGTCAAGCTGTGTCCTTTCTGACTCATGCATAATCATCCTTAATAAAGTTTCTATAGACAGGATTTAGCTGACAAGTTGGTGTTTATCATACACAAGACAAAAGAGATTAATCCAAGCCATTCATCCTTAGCTAGGCTGACTCTTCATCATTAGGTGGTTAATGTGTGCTATCTGTACAGCAAGCCAGAACAGGATGATCCAAAGAGCAGATGTCCTAAAATGGAGTTGGTTTTATGCAATGCTTTTCTCCACCACAAATGCATTTCATTTTAATAAAGTATTTCCCAGACAGATCCAGTGGTGAGTCCTTGTGATAGCAGGCCTGGAGAAATCCCTGTTGCCTTCCTTCTCCTCACCTTTGTGCCCATGTTCCAAAGCAAAATGCATGTATGGGATTAAAAAGAGGAAAGAGTGGGGGCGATGGGACAAGGTAGGAATATCTGGGGCTCTGCTCTGCAAAGGGATCAGCTGGTCCATGGAAGATGAAGTCAGATTTGGGGTTTCCAGCCCCATACCTCTCCTTGTTGAGCATGGTACCTCATGGAGTATGGCACATGATACTGAACACCCTCTTGAGCTCACTGACATGTGCATCTGTGTATTTAATGTACATGTGTGGCAGCCTGACACCCACTGTGACAGAAACCACCAGCAGATGCAGCAAGCTACCATCTCCCATCTCTTTAGGTTGAGGTGATGATGCAGTTTGAGCTTGCTTTGAGATCTCCCCTCTTTTTATTGAGTGTTACATCTTGTCTTAACTGTTATTTTAATCCACTTGTCATGCACTTAGCATGCTGAGTAGTCAGTCAAGGAGAGGGGAGCTGACTGGGTGCAGGGTGAGGTATCTCTCTGCTTGGAAGAGCTCTGGTCCTTCCCCTTAAGCCCACCTATCTCATGTCTGATGATGAATGTTAAAGGGAAGACTGGATATCACCTGGCTTTTTTCCTATCACCAGGGTGCCTGTAAGAAACTAGAGGAAGCATAATCAGTTTGAAGGAGTGGTGTCCTTTAAGCAGAGAGAGAAAGAGATCATGCTTATAGGAGGCATTGGTTTGCAAGTAGCACAGTGGAGCAGAGGATAAGTGGCCAGTTTCCATTTCCTGATCCGTGCTAGACCAGCTTAGGAAGCAACTTCACCCCCTGCACCTCAGCCATCTGACCTGTTAGTGACAATGGAGATCCCTCCTTTATAAGGCATTTGAAATATGTTAGTAAGGAGTGTGCTATTAGGGAAAGGAATATTACTATTTACTATTAGTATTACTAAGATGAGATCTTTGTTGGCTTCGGGAACAGATGTGTATGGCCAGGTTTTGTGTCATCAGAAATGGCTGTTTGCCTTCAAACACCAGCTCACCTACTAGTGGCTCAGTCTGGGGCCCTGTTTTGTGTTTGAAATGCAGAGGTTGTCCCTTTGGAAGCTGCCAGGACTTCCTTGGCATCGTATTTGTGTGTGACATGAAATTGTGCTCCTAATGGCCTGATGCAGTCTTCCACCCAGGGTGGCAATCTGGTGTAACAGTCTGGAGCTGTCAAAATGTTTCTTCTCAGCCTCCATACTACCATTCCTCCTGCTCCTTTGATCCCTGCTCTTCTCTGCTCCCTTTCTTTCTGTCCCTTTCCTTAATCCCATTTTGTTATTATTAGTCTTGTCCTTTCTAGTTGCCCTGTTATTTCTAGTCTTCATCTCCTGCCTCTTTTGTATAGACCCAGTGTCTTCCCATGCAAATTGTGTAACTCATAATGTTCCATAACTTGGAAGAGCCAGAGGTGGCCAGCATGCAGCAATTGTGGCCTCTCGCAGCAGGAACACACAGGTAACTGGTTTTTTAGGGAGCCTCAACACAGTGAGTGGGCAGCAATCAGTACAGGCAAGAGAGGAGACTTACACCTTAGCAACAAGGCTAGGTTGGGCCTCTTAAAGAGGTCTGGGGATCCTCCTCTATGTACTTGTTCATTTGTCCCATGTATGAGTTGGGTGACTTCGACTTCCTTTCTCCAGTACTGCTTCCTCACTGTCTTCTGAATCTCCTGTCCATCTGTCAGCAAGACTGTACCACGTCTTCTTGTGATTCTGTCACTGAGCTTCCTTCACCATGTGAATTCAGCTACACATAGTCTAAGGCTATAAGAATTGTATATAGCGATGGATGATGCTGTGCAGTGGAATCAGGATTGTGTGATTGTGGGATTTGGTGGTCCTTTGCTGTCCCAGCAGTAACCACTGCATACACAGAGACTAAACAAGAATTCAGCCAAACAATATTTTCTTTAGGGCAAAATGTCATGGGGACTTTGAAAAATACATTGAAACCTTCTTTTCTGATTATTATACTGTATTCTGATGCTCCTTCTATCAAGATTTTTCAGAACCCATGTCTTTTCTAATGGAAAAAAACAAGATACGAAAATAATCTGGAATTTATGACTCTCAAAAAGAATCAAAAGCCTGGAGATCAGCTCAGAAACTCAGGATAGGACATTCCATATTAATCTGTGAAGCAGGAGCCTTATATTGTAGTTCAAGGTGGTAATAGATTAATTCTATACACTTCTGATGCATATACATCTAAAATTATCACATCAAGCCTTGAACAAAACTTTGATAGCAGTGTCTCAACAACTGAGAGGAGTTCAAAGAAAAGCAACAAAAATTATCAGGATGGTTTCAGGATTGATTTAGGTTGAAAGATTAGGTGTGCTTAATGTGGGCAAGAGATGATGAAGGTGGGCACGCACTAAAAGACTACAAATATTTGGTGGGTGTTAATGCTAAGAGGAGAAGAATTAATTTGTGTCATAAGAAATTACACAGAGGGAAGTGACAAAATAGTCTGAAAACTACAAAGAACCTTCTGCTGTCAAAACATATGGTACTGTGTTGTCAGTGAAGTATCTACAGAGGTAGGTAACAGGCCCTGGAGGCAAAACTTGGAAGGCTGTGCTGCATGGAGTCAGCCTGTTCTAGAAGAGAGGTGAACTGGAGATTACCTGTTCACTGGCCTGAGACACCTTTCCTCTACCACACATTTTGTTTCTTCCAAAACAATCTTTGTGAATGATCTAGTCATTCAAATTACCTCTTCTAATTCAACACATCAAATCTGTGTATTAATTTATTGCTATATGGTTATGACTTCCTTATTATGTTCCCAGTGAGTGTACAAATTTCAAGAACATTGTTAATTTGGCCCAGTCTTTCAAATATATTATCTTAATATCTTGTCTAAACCCATGAAAATCTGGTGAGCTTACCCATCAGGTACCTTGCCACACAGGTAAGAAGAACAACGGTTGTTTTTTTTGTTCTTCCACTGTGCTGATTCACAAATTTCTTTAATGCCAGAGACACAGCTTCTCGTCTGAGTGTAGGCCATAGCAGGAGCCCCCACACACTCAGGGATGAGATCTGTGTTACTGTTCATGTTGGTTTCTTCCCCAAGTAAACTTCAGACTGCTTTAATTTTGTTCATCTGCAGCACAATGGATTGTTTACATCCAAAGATGGAGTCTTTGCATCAGACCTTTGGTCCTTGCTTGCTAAATATTTCCAGGTCATTTTTGGCAGGCATGACACCTGCCTGGGCACTGCGGGAGGGGTGCAGAAAAAAATCCAAGACCATGAGCGGAAGAATGCTCATGCCAGGGGTTTCTGGGGGAGTGAAGCAAGTAAAAGACAGAAGCACAAGTGTCATCCAAGCACTAGTGCAGGGGTGAAAATTTTGTGGACTTTTCTCATATTCTTTTCTTGACAATTAATTTATTTCAGTGGCTGTTTACTGCTGGAAGGGGAGACATGTAAGGCCCCTAGCTGTTAATCTCTTCTTCCAAAAGAACATTGTAAATAATCCTAGGAAAATTTACATTGGAATTTGTTTGCCTTTTAACAGCTAGAAGTTTTCTTGAGGGAAAAGGAAACATCACACTTCAGCCCAGCCATCGCAGGGCCTGATCCTGACTGAATGCCATTTGCAATAGCTGCAATCCCTCAGCCTGGTGACCCACGCTGTGATGAGGAACTCCACTCTGGGCATGGCTCCTCCATGTCTCCGTGGGGAAAACAAGCCCCTCGTACCAGATGGCTCTGGTGGCGGGTGCATCTGCTGCTGAGCAGAGGTGGTGGCAACTGGAGGCAATCAGGGGCCCTCCCGGCCCTAACTAGCTCCACCCGGGCCCTCACCCCCTTACTGGGGCTATTTCAGCTCAGCCTGAAGGTGCTGGCTCTTTCCTAAGCTCTGTTATGAGACAGTGGCTTACATGTTGGGGGCGGGGGGGGGTGCCATGGTCCTGGCTTTCTTATTGCTGGATGGATGCACCCCATTACCAGCCCTTGTGCTCCATCTTGTGGGTTCACACCCCTTGTGAGGCTCTTCCCACCATTTGAGCCAGGTATGTGCAAGGCTGGGTACAGGTAGGGTCTGGTTTTGTGCACCTGGGCTCTCCTGAGGCTGCTCTGAGCTGGTGCTGGGGTGTCCCTGTGGGTTGGGGACCAAGGTGCTGTGGCCCAAACCAGCAGGGTAGGCTTTGGTGGTCTCCTGGACTGGGTACAGCTCTTCCTGCAGGCAGACTGTGTGAGCAAAAGCAGCAGCTGGCTGAGGCCTCTTGTGTATCCTGTAGCGTAGCTCCATGGTACAGAAGTGGCATCTCCCTCAGTTGGGGAACTTCCCTGGTCTGGGAGGTGACAGGGGACCTGCTGCTGGTGCTGCAGGTACCTCCCCCATGTCCTCCTGGCTTGTGCAGCATGATGAAACAAAGACCGCATTAGTTGTGGGATGACATGTCATCTTTTTCTTTCCTGGCGCTTTCCTTGACCTGGGGAGACTTGGCTGCTGGTTTGGGAGTTCATCACCTCTTAGGAGGAGCTGTGGGGGTTTCTTCCCTGAGCCACCTAAGGTAGTGACATCCACCTGGGGAGTGCCAGTGCTAGGGCTGGGTGATGCAGGTTTGGCTTGTAGAACAGCTGTGTGTGATCCTGGTAAAAAAAAATGTGGCCTGTGAGGTTGTCTCCGAGCAGGCTGGATGTCCAGTTTCTTTGTTTTCAATCCAGGGAGGCTGTAGCTTGGGGTCTGCATGGGCCTGAGAGCATCCCCTGAAGCTGCTGCAGCCCTGGCAGGACACAAGGGCTCCATGCTGTCCTGGGTTGACTATATGATGCTTTTATCCCCATTCATCTTGTTCAGTTTTACACCTTTAAGACTCTCTTCCAGAGAGAGAAGAGGGGAGGGAAGAAGCGTGAAGTTTTTTTTCAGACCACACTCACTCCTCCGTATTCCTGCTCCTGGACTGTATTGTCTGTGGATGGACAGACAGCAGGACAGAGCTCTTTTTTGCTTTTAGTTAGTTTTAGCTAGCTGAGGCAAGGAAGTTCCCTGGACTGTGGTTTTTCTTTTTCTTGGACCTGCTCTGGACTGAGCACCCAGCAGAGCACCGGCAGCTCCACCTGAGGCCCCTTGGCCGGGCCTGGGCCGCGGCATTTCCAGCACCGGAGGGACTGATCAGAGACCGAGTGAGCCGAGCTGCAGCCCGGGGAGGGACTGTTCTGAGTTTGTCGTCTCTTCTGGAGCAGCAAGAGGTTTTATTGTTTAATATTGTTTAAGTTCTATTGTTTAAGAAACAAGTTTCTTTCCACTTTTTCTCCAAGGAGATATTTTCTCCCAAACTGGTTGGGGGAAGGGGCCAATTGAATCTGCTTTTGTAGAGGAGCCCCTTTGGGGGTTATCTCCCAAATATGCCCTGAACCAGGACACATGCTCATGGGTCTGAAGGCGATCAGGACATGGTGTGACTGGGTCTGTGGAGTTGGGGAATGAGCAGTAAGGGAAAAGTGATCCATGTATGTTTGGTCTATCTTTACTTAAGAGTAAATGAAAAATAGATTTAAACAACAAAGATTTTATCAACACTTTCCCACAAAAGGTTCAGGGGCCAAAGGGATCAGGAAAAATGGGTTCAATTGGGTTAATAGAACTCTTCCTGTTCTTTAGTGTTGTGTTTTCAGTTTGGGGTTTTTGAGTGTGTGGGTTTGGTGATTTGCAAGAGAGGATGGCAGTTAAAAGCTCTCAAACTGCAACCTTAAGTCACTACCCAGTGAATAGTGCTGTGTGCAGTTGAACACCTGTGTGTAGTTTGCTGTCTTGCACTGACTCTTCTTACTGGAGCAGCTCCTCACACAGGTCCCTGTGTGCTGGCACAGAGCCTAGGACTGGCCAGCCGCAGGAGTTTGTTCTTTGTTGCAGAGTGTGTAATTATTCACCTTATTACTCAGTCAGCAGTACTGTGAGTGTCAGCATGTAATTCTTCTCTGCCCTAAAGCAATGGTCTTCGACCAATGGTCCAGCAACTATTTATATGGGTTTGTGAAAGATAATGAGAAAAGTGAGGCTATTGTCATTAGGCTTAAATTCATTATTCAGGGATCCATACCTCCATTTGAGATGCTTTATAGGTCCATGAGTTTCAATAGGCTGAAAACAGTGGCTCTGACAGCTTTCTTACCTTCTGATGGTCCCTTACATAGTGCAGTATCACCACTTTTTTCCCCTCTAGAGTAACAAATAGGAGTACTAGGTCACATTTTTGTAGAGCAAACTATTACCAGGAAGCTGTAATGGTGGTAGTCTAATTGAATTGACATTTTATGTATTATAAGTGATTATATTAAATGAATTTTATTGTGATATGTGTCACATTGTCTGAGATTTTAGGGGAAAACTGCTACTTTGTGCCAGATGTTGCTGAGAGGAATATTATAGGTGGCAAAAGTATTATAAAGGCTGTCTCGTTCATACAGGATTTATGTCTAAGGTCTAAATTTTAATACTCTCATTGATATTGGGATTTTATTCTGTGCGTTGTTTGACAACATGCATTCCAAATGTGTGAAAAAATCAATCTAGCTCTAAAAAACCTTAATATTTATGAAACATATGTGATTGACAAATATTGGCCTAATTTAATTTTCTCCTCGTTATTGATCAACACGCAGATATTCAGGGTAGGTTTTCAGCTGTCCTCCATGAGTTTAATTGCCACGTTATTGGAGCTGAGTCTTAACAGACAAAATACTATGGGAAGTGCTGGTAAAATACCAAGGGCTACTGCTCTGCAGTTGGCTCATAATGCAGAATTTGATGCTATTCTTTGTAAGTGCTGTAGTGTTGTCTAAAAAGATCATTTGCCTGGGATATACTGCTAGAGTTGGGGTTGGTGGGAACACCATCTGTACTGTGGGGGTTTTCTTCAGAAAAGAGTCTAATAAATCCTCCTCTGAAGAACTGCAATAACTGCTTTTGGATTTCATATCTCTGTGACTCTTGTATATATAAAAGATATGAGGCCCATGTGCCTTTTCAGCTTTATTCTGTGTGTTTACATTCATCTTAAGTGGCACAGGCACAGTGATGGCAGATTGCACAGGGGTATTTTTATTAGGAAAGCCCAGTAATATGAATAGTTGTAAAATTTGTCTGGACAGAAGAATAGACTAAAATAGCAGTGGAACATGGGTAGGAAGGAAAGAAATACAAGTGTGTGTGTTGATGGGAGGAGTACACAGGGCTGTTTCTACCTCCAGGGCAAGTCATCAGGAACGCGTTACCACTAGTAAAGGAAAATCTTGAGGACAGATGGAGTCCCAGGGGTGAGAGCTGTCTGAAAAATGAGAACATAATTGTGGAAAGATAGTACCAGACTTTTTAGATAGGGTTTTTTGTAGTTCAAGATAGGCTCATTTTTTTGATCTTTCTTCCCTTAAATTTCAGTGACATCTTTAAAATCTTTAAAATTGTTATAATGAAACTATTTTCTAATTGTTATATTTAAATTTTTAGTATTATTTTTAGTAATAATAAATTTTAAATAATATAATAATAATTTTAGTAATATTTCTGTAAAAGTACAGTAATAGAAGTTGGCAGAAATAAAAAAAAAAGAAACCCAAACAACATGTAGGACTTGGTTTATTTGGTTATGAAAAGTGATTTTTTAAATTTAAGGTCACTGTCCTGGGATCCAATTCACCACTGCCTTATACTCATTGTCAAGAAATATTTCACAGATGTGGTGCCAATGCCCTCATGGAGGGGCCTTGCTGTTTCATGCCTGGGCTCTTTTAAAGCTCTTGTTGCTGTTGGGCAGAGTCCTGTCTGGGAATAGTTCTTTTTAGTGAAAAATAGGAGTTGTAACCTGTGTGAGACCAGATATTAAACTGGCATGATTTTAAAGTGTGTTATAAGTGGGGCAAAGCATCAGAGTACTCCAGAACTGTCGATAGCTATTGCCTGGCAGCACAGAAATATTTCATTTTTCTATCAGAGTAATACTGGGGGAAATCAAAGAACACTGAAAACTGGGACACTGGGATGATTGGCTTATGAGTTAATTTTTTTTTTTTCCAAAGCTAAATCAGTAGGGCCAGATTTCAGAGCCTTATTCATGTTCAGTAGTAGCCCCATTAAAGTCATCTTCCTTCTTCTGACTTTACACACAATTTAAAGGTTTCTAAGAGCACTATTAATAGTATTGAAATCTGGCTTGCACTTTGGCACAAAAAATGGGGGGAAAGATCTCCTGATCATCACATTCTCTGTGGCTCTAGTAAGTGCAAATTTTGCAGAAACATACAGAAAGAAGTGATTAATAATGAACTGAAATGTAAAATTTTAGTTCAGTACAAGACAATTGAGCATGGTGATAAACTGTGGAATTGGATTCTGAGACAACTGGTAAACTCGGGTTGCCTGAAGCTTTTAATTAGTTTGAGGAACTGCTTTAAGCAATCTTCTGCAGTGTAGTTTCATCTATTTGGTTTTTAACTCCTGGAGTGGAGTGCAGCATTGGGAAGAGAGCAGGGGAGGACATGGCCTGTGTAAGTGTGACCCCAACCCTTGGTGCAGAGTTTATGGGCGCACTTTATGGTATTAGGAAGAATGCAGTAGCTTCCTGGTAAATGTCCATTTTCCAAATCTTGTATTATTGGAGAAGATGGAATAAATTGTCATTTTCTGAAGTTTAAAAAAATCATGCTTAAATTGGAAGCTTTTTTGTACTACTACTACAACAGCATAAATGGAAAAGCATTTGTAGCTTGAACTTGCCTACTTCATTTGGTGTGGGCAGACAAATTGAGTTTCAAAGCATGTTTTCAAGCAAAAGATTTGATATTTGCAACCTAAATCACACGGCACTGCATGTTTCCTGGGAGGGTGATTCCTCTAACAACCCAACTGTTAACTGGGAGTGTGCAATTAAAAATGTATGCTGTGTTTGTCAGCTCTTTAAACTGTTCAAGCTGGTTACATAAGGTGAAGAAATTCATTACATAAGTTACACCATGAATTGCAAATTGTTTACTTAGTTGTGACAGCCATAGCTTAAGATATTTGTAGGCTGAGAGTCAGGGAAGACATTTATGAATCATTTTGAATAATGAATAAATTTCAGATTTTATTTGCAGCCTGTTAGCAGACAATTAACAAAGAAAAAAGGATAAAACTTGTCAGAGTTGTATTTAAATGTCTGTCTGCTCCAGATTAGTGACTTAAGCTGGGTTGCTGAATTTGTACTGTTGACTAAATTTGGCATTTCATATCTTGCTGTCAAACTCCTGAGTCATCTAGGCTTTTGAATGTTTTTTTTTCTGCATAACTGTATAATTATATAGAGAAAATAGACTAAGTACATTAATAAGGCTTAATTAAAACATGCATATGTACAAATACTCATGTATACAAATGAAAGCATCCAAACTTCTATGTTCTGATTGAGCATCAGACACAGCACTACTCTGCAGTACAAATTCTCTGTAAACTGTGTTTCAAGTATTTACTTCTACGTGGGTAATAAAATTCAAACAGCCTCGTGATGTGTTAGAAATTTCTCTAGTTGTAAAAGTTGTTGGTGTCTGAGTTTTCTTATTTCAGCTCCAGCTTTCCCAATAGGATTGCTTGTTCCTGTTCTGGAACAAAAATAAGCTATATTAGTATCAAGTGGTTTGCTTGTAACACAGTGTGCTGGATTCTCTGCTAGGATGATTTTTCAGGAAAAATCTTACTTTTATTGCAAAAATAATGTCAAAAAACTTATTTCAATACAGACTACCCCTTGAGTGTGTGTACTGGTGTTCTGTTAACTCCAGCCAAGTCTTATGCTTTGGGCTGTTCACTAAGAGCCTTTTGTGTCAGGTGTGGGTAGTGAGAGCCATCTGCTGCCATGGCAAAGGTTTCTGTCATCCTTTCCTGAGGTGTGGGTGACTCAACTAGCTGAGCTGTAAATCTGTGATCCCATGGCCTGTGGGAAAACGTGGGATCTACTGTGCCCTTCCTTCTTCCTCCTAGCCCATGAGCTTTCCTTAGAGGTGCCTGAACGTCACTTGTCCTGACAATCTGTGGTCTGGCTCAGCTGCTAAGTTAGTTAAGGATTATCAGTTCATGGATGCCTGGACTGGCCCTTGCTTCTCTCAGCCAAAGCTTTTGGGATGATTGACAAATGCAGGGGTGCTGTTGGCCAAAGTGTTTTCTTGCAAGAAAGGTAATTCTGGGGCTGGAATGGCTCACCTCAAGTTGGCTGCGTGTCAGCAGAGCAGCATGAAGTTGACCTAATATAGAATGGCCTCTAACTCTGACTGTGATCACCTATTTGATGTAGTTTTCATGTAGTTTTGTGGTGATTAATGAATATTTATCATTCTGGAGATCTTCCAGTGGAAAACATTTTAATAAGTACACAAGAATGTTATTGAAATGCACTTAATTGCATAGCAGGAAAACATGTATTTAATGTTTCTGTAATTGCTGGTGACTGGATGCCAGCTTGGTAGGGCTCCAGAACCTGACCCATGTAAAGGCTTTTGGTGCTGGTGTGTGTGTGCGAGCAATACCTGCTTTGAGAGGTAGAATTGACCTCTGCTTCACTCTGAGATCAGAGCCAAGTCACCCTGTGAAGGAGGCAAAAGAAATTTTGAGAAATAAAGTAGTTTGTAGTTTTTTTTTTTTTTTTTGTTTTTTTTTTTTTTTTTTTTTTTTTTTTTGGGGTGTTTTTCGTGCTGGGGTTGTTCCCACCCATCTTGAATAACTTATTTTAGCAGGGTAAGTGAAAACTTAATTTCCCTTAAGATTGACATTCCCTTCTCCATTGCTTTTGCAATATTTTTTTTGTAGCTGTCATCATGATAGAAGCAAACCTGTAAAACAAAACAACAATTAAACTAAGGAAAGTACATGAAGCAGGAATCAGTTTCAGTTCTCCAATAGTGTGAAAGATGCAGTTTGTTACCAGGCAAAGTAGTTTCAGAATATCTTTTTACGCTTCAGAAGAAAACACTAATTAAAGTATTCCCTGCTGCTCTGCTACACAGGGCAGCATAGCTCTGATGCTGTTCAGAGGACTTTCAATGGCTGTGCTGAGCAAGTCTTATGGGTGGGTAATGGTGGCTGAAGTGGAATGGAAGCTAGAGGTGGTTTATTCTTAATAAAAACGTTAGCTGAGTAGAGAGTACTTCAAATAATGTAGCAAGGTCATAGTGGCAGAACTTAGAGAGGAGAATTAAAATATTTAATTACTCTTGTGTTTTTTCCCCATTCATGTCCATGAAATACAGATAATTTTTACTGTCTTCTCCTGACACCTCTGTGCAGGAAGGAGAGCTGCTGAATCAGTGCAGTCTTCTGCTATTGCAAGCAACTGCTAGGTATAATCCCAGCCCCAAACATCTTAAGACATTTATGAAGAAGTAAAATTTAGGCCCTTTTTTCTTGGGTGACTCCAAAATGTGGAACTGTACCTTTGAGGTTTTTTTTAGGTTTGGCCTCAGTCTTAATCTCTGCCTTCTCATAGCTGATAGTCTTGCTCTATTGATGTGAGTCTTTGTTGCAGCTCTTGCCATCAGCATGAGGTTTTTTTCACTGATTTTCCACCTCATCTCAAAACTGAGAAGAAAATGTGGCCTTTGTCAGTTCCTTAACTCCGTCCCATACCTGTTGTTATTTATTTGTCTCTACAGGGTATTTTGGGATTTGGCAGGGATAGCGTGCTAGAGCCAAGTGAAGTCATGCTTGGCTACAGCTACTGGAGTAGATCCTTCTTTGCCCCTAAAGAGCAAAGGGAAGCAGTGGCTGTACTTTAGGTCTTAAATAGTCCATTCCTTTCAGGCATAACTCTTGTGCTAATTTAGATGTTAATATTAACAAATCTCATGAATATGTTTCCCGTGGCTTTCACAGATGTGTTTGCTAGCATCCCACATTTGGAGTGTGTTGTAGTCAGTTTGCCTGCTTTGAGATTGGGGTAGACTACTTAGTTCAATTTGGTTACTACAGTGGGACTTGCAATTGGTACAGAGAAACTCTGGTGAGGCCAAGCCTTGAGACAGAGCCTGTGTACCTCTCCTACCCTGCCTGCGTTGAAGGCAAAACACTCAGATGATGACTGGGCACAAATCACAAAAGTCAAAATAGTTTGTTCCCCAGACATTTGCTCCAGTCTGGACTGCAGATTGGGAGTGTTTTGAGTGACCTGACAGAATGTGTGTGAGTTTCTGGGGCAGTCAGAATTGTTTCAATATGTTATTTCCCCCTTCTTGATGCTCCTTCTCTATTGTCACAACTTGCTTACTGCTTAGATGCCTCCAGCTGCAGCTCACTGGCATGGATCAACAAAATTGGGTGGTTTATAAGCTGAGAAAAATATAAGCATCACTCTCTCAAACTGATATTTGACAAGGAAGAGGGCTGAGGGACTCAGTAGTGTTGCTTGGAAATGTATGAAAGGCAGCCACCTTGAACAGAGACTTGTCATCTTGCCAGGGAGCCACAGGAAGAGAAACCAGCGCAAGCTGCGTCCAGTCACCTGAACATCATTCAGCCATACTCAGTTGTGTGATAGCTTTGCAATACAACATTTCAGTTGCCTGTGGTCTGTGAACTATTCTGTTTAGAGCTTTAATTCCCAGAAGATGGAATTTTTGTTTTGACTTTATGGTTGATGGTTACTTAAATACAGAGAGTTATGCTTGGGAAAGAATGCCACTTGTGCCAGAGACTAGGTCTTGGAAACTGAGAGTAATGTAGAGGGGGAAAACCTTAGTGGTATTGCATTTTTCTTTTCTCCTTAAACAGAATGCTTTGATCTCCAGATGAAGCAACTAGCACAACAGTTCATGTTAATTGATACCACTCAATCATCAATCCACTCAGCTTCTGCAAAGAACATTAGTTCAGCAGCACTGGCAGAGCATCAATGGAAGTTAATTTTAATGGTAATTTGGAGCCTGGCTTATTTCTCTTTTAAAAGGTTTTTATACATGAAATAAATTTTTATTGCTATTTCATTTCATTATCATCTGGTTTGGGTTCATGCTAAATAGTGCAGTTCACTCTTCCTTTTCTGGAATAGGGTGAAGCTACTGTCTGTCCCCAAATACTCATGAGTTGTGATTGCTGTTTGTAGTTCAGAGAGGTGAAATTCGGGGTTAAGGGATCTAAGGTTAAACCAATGAAAGGGTTTTTTTTTTTTTTTTTTTTTTTTTTTTTTTTTTTTTTTTTTTTTTTTTTAATTAAAAAAACAGCAGTTCTTCCAACCAGGTAATTCATGACACTGGAGTCTGGGCCTGCTTGCCAAGACATGTTATGGACTCTGGCAAGACAGTGCTTCCACTTTTCTTCTGTCTGATGGGAGCAGCATAGCCCTAAGCCTAATGAAAGATACTGTCAGAACCTTCCATCATGCTTTTTAGTGATATGACAGAGCGATGCAGCTCATAATGACTGCCTGCATCTCTGATGCAGCACAGCTGCAAGCGTCCACAGCAGGTATGGTGGTACCCACTTCCAACAAGGCACTTGAGTGATTATCCCTGTTCTTTCTAACTCTGGGCTGAGGACCCAGCAGGCACCAGCATCCTCCAGGCAGAGATAAGTAACTGACTATATCTAGCATAGCTTAAAAATTATTTTAAATTCTCCTCATAAATATTCTCCTAGTAGGAGTATCTGTGGTGGTATGAGTCTGCTTTTCTCTTGTTAGATGTGAGACTGGCATCCTTCAACTACTGTGCACAATGGCCACATTGTATTTCTCAGATTCACTTTATAGGATTAGGAGTAATAGCTGAGGCGAAATCATGCTCAGCTTTATGGCCAGGTCAGCATATTTGGAGAAGTTGCAGAGCTGTCCAGTGATTCAAGCTGAAGTGATTCAAGTGTAGTATTATTGCCACAGGTCATGTGCAACTGTTTGAAGTAAACCTCTTTACTGTTTTTGTACTTCATGGCATGGAATCAGACTCCAGAATTGTCGGGGTCCGCTGTTATGTGTCTCTGCCCCGACATGGGGAAAGGTGGTTCAATGATCAAAGCCTCAGGCTTAAATTATCCTAATTGGGCAAAATCAGAGAAGCTGATGAGTTGAGACTTAAAGGTTGCTACAGAGGCAGTGTGCAGCTTACATTGCTATGTCCTACTTCCTCGTGGGACCTCAAGAGTATACATGTTTTTACTTCCTTTTGGAGTACAAGATTCTGAGTGTTTTAAACAATCAGGGTAATTTCAGACTGTCTTTTTGCCCTGGTATAATATGAATAATAAAATTGCAGGCTTGGCCTTAAGTAACAACTCTTGTGGGTGAGGTGTACAGAGCATCATTAGATCATTCCACTTGGTTATGTCTTTTCTTGGATTTTGAATATTAGTAGTATATCTAGCCATGATTTTTTATTGTTTCAGTACAACTCTCTACCCCAGTACAAAATCAGCTTATGGTGTAAGATTGCAGAAGCATTAGAAATTTTCATCAAATGGTGAATAAATTTGGTCTGGAATTCTGTTAGCTTCACAGTCACACAGTGCGTGGACTCATGGGAGCCCGGCCCAAGACTGAAGTTCCTAGTCATTGTCACAGCACTGCTGGACTACAATAAATGTCACCAAGTCTGTAGGAAATCTAAACAGGGAAACAAGGTATTTTCTTTTGCTCCCTCCTTTTAAAGACAACCTAAGTGTTCTTAAATATTATGGTCTATATGTCAAGAGTACTTAATATTCTTCTTTAAAGTAAGTTAATGTCATGCAATTTCATAGTAAAATGTTTTATTCCATACTTGAAAGTCTATAGAGTAACAGATGAATATTGGTATTTTTTGTTTCTTAGGATAACTTGGCTGTTTTCCAGTAGGAAAGACTTTTGCTGGAATGGGGAAATAATAGGTGGAAATTTCTCTGCCATTCTCTATAATTCTAGACTACTTGCTCTCATTTTGGAAAGATGTTTATTAAATCTCAGAAAAATATTAAAGCTTTGGAACACGATGAGTTGGAAGACAGGTTGGATGTGGCTTTGAGCAACTTGATCCTTTGATTGTGAAAGGTGTCCCTGCCTGTGGCAAGGGGTTTAAAATTGGGTGCTCTTTAGGGTCCTTTCCAACCCAACCTATTCTATGACTCTGTATTTCCCAAGTAGCTTTTCTTTAGTCCACTATGAAGTGTCAAGATCGAATTTTGCCTTTGTGTGTGCTCCTGGCAAAGGCTTCTTTTGTGTGGATGAAGTCGCATTCCTGCACATTGGAAAGCTGTTCACTTACTGTTATTCCAGGATTGTAGTATTACTTGAACTGTGTCCATGTGCTAAGAATGTTTCTCCATATATCCTGCATCTGCTGTGGATACATTCAGAAAAGCTGTTTTATGCATAAAATGTAAAATCTACTGCATTTGCAAATGTGTTATACAAACATATATGATAATGGTGTAAATTTCAGAAATTGGGCTATTTTTTGGGGCTATTTTATTTCTCACTCCTTTTAGAGCTCTGTGCTGCCAGCTCCTTTTTCCTTTGCTTTATGCTTGTTGCCCAGTTGTATAGCTACAAGCATAAACTCTGTAACCCCTTCTGTTAACCTTGTAAACTTGGCTGCTGTTTTCTCCAGTCATGATAAGGCTGGTCAGTTGCCTGAGGAGGACACAAGTGTCATCTTCAGCTCATTCCAGTAATGTCCAGTGGCAGACTTGGGTGTTCAGTTTGGAGTATTGACTGTGCTGCCAGTGTGTCTGGCACTTGTGCACCTTTACTGTATTTCTACTGCAATATGAGATGGGCATTTCGCTTCTCCTTCCTAAGTCTCCTGGTCCTGGGTGTGCCTTCTGAATCTCAGCCTTGTGCATGCCACCTTAATATCTTGTTCCCTTTAAGGTAGGCTGTACTTAGAAATATTTTTGATGAAACTGATTTGCATGTACAACTCACTGAGCTTGTACTGCAGTATCTTCCTGGTGCTGCATTCGCCTCTTACCCTGGTGGGTAGAATCTCTGGGCAAGATCGGCTTGCAGCTATATCTCTTTACTATGATTTTTGTCACAATTGTTGTAATCAAACCTGATATAGCAGAACCCTAGGAGATAAGAGTAATAAGCTAATGGCATATTTTCTTAAAGGTTTGGATGTTTTCCAATTAATGTTTTCTGTTAGGTTGGCATGTTGTCTCCATCCTTTTCATCAGTGTGGCTGATGATCCAGTGGAGGCATGTTAGTTCTTTAGAATCATCCTGGATCTCCTTCACCTCATCCTGTACTCAATGAACTGAAGCCTCATGCCCTTTTGGGAAGGGACTAGTACATAAATTAATGCTGGGCAGCAATACTGTCTTTTATTAAATAGTTTCAGATATTGTAGAGAAATAGACTGTACAAGGTAGTTTTAGAGTAGTAACTAAAATAGGAAGTGAAGCATTCATAGAATACAACATATATAATAACACTTGGGTTTAGAATTAATTGTACAGATGAAAATGTGTCTAAAAGCACGTAGGATGCTGAATCATGGAGTTTTTAATTTTTAAAATCAAGCCTTGCGGTTCAAGTCTTATCTTTACATATTATACAAAATTATCTATATGAGCAGGGGAGGTACTAAACAAAATCAGCAAGAGTCTTTCAGGTTCTGTTCACTGTGATTGTACAGCATTTGTCCCATTGGGTGTTATCAGAGGCTACTGAGACACATTAAAGTTCAGACTAGGAGTATAGAGTAAAAAAGTAAATCCTTAGCTGGCAGTGTCTGAATAAATGCCTGTTTCCATAACCCCTTCTCTCTAAATCTGAATTTCAGCAGTGTGGTGTTAAAGGCCTGTTCTGCACCTTCCAAGTGGTGCTTCGAAGAGAGCTGTTCTTTGGTCCCATGTATGCTGATGGATCTTTTGGGATATAGTTGCCTCCTCTTCTGTCAGGACAAGGATCATAAAGCAAGTGATTGAGCTGTAAAGGGCTGAATAACGCTTCAGGCTATAAACCCCAGTGGGATTATGCTGCCTGTTCAAGCACAGGGATGGTGGGATGCATTGAGTGGTGACAAAGGTGTTCAGATGTGCAGTGCTCACCTTTCAGACAATGCTTATTGCTGCCATCCATGGAGTTCTATTATCTAGTGCTGCTCAGTGCACTTGGTATTGTGTCTTTCCTTCTATACAACTTTCCTGACAGGCAGCAGAAATATTTAGTCCAGCTTGTCCTGGTCAGAACATCTTACATTGCAGTAAGAGGGAGACCTTCATACTGTAAACCTCTGATTTGATTTGACATTTCAGATGGGAAGGTGCAAGAAGTGGTTGATGACATTTATTGGAAGACAAGAGGATGTTATAGGCAAGGGAACATCGTGTCACAATACCCTCCCAAAGCAAATTCCAATGTGTGCTGACCCACCAGTAGATGGGATGAGAAATTCTCATCCCACACCATAATACATTTAAATATACACCAGCTCTGGGCTTAAGCTAGGGTCACATGATTTTATAACAATCTAACTTTATTTGGTATGGGAAGTAATAGATGTTTTTAGACTTATAGGGGTTTTCCCTACTCTGTTCTACTGTCCTGTTCCATAAGTTGGGCTGTCTTCTGCTATTTTTAATTTCTGCATTAAAGTACATCATATGCATGTCGTAAGAGAAATACAATGAATCTTACCTAAAGCGCTTGGATACTAAATACCTTTGAGACATGACTAGAATAACTTAATTCCCTGTTCAAGATCATGCTGACAACAAGTCATCTCACTGCTAGCTTTCCCATAGCTGGAGCTATTGGCATACTCTGATCCTTCCAGATGTGTACTGGAAGGTTGAGACTGGGAATAAGCAAAGGGAAGGTTGCAACTGGAGAGGAGTTGGTCCCTTCTCAGTTTTTGGTTCCCTCTATTCTCTTGCAAGGGCATTTATCCTTTCAGTATTTTTATCTGCTGTGAAATGTGTTGTTGTTTGGTACAGAGCATCTGCAGCCATGTTGAGATTCTAGCCCAAAGTTGTTGACTGAAGTACATTTGAGTGCAGCAAGACAATGATGCACCAGAAATGAATTATTGTAGCTTTTGTGGAGAGGTGCTCAATGCCCAAGCCTTCTGTACACAAGATGGTGTTTCAAAACTCATCACTGGATAAGTAAGGGCACAGTCCAGTCAATTGGAAAAATATTTTTTGATCACATCCACCAACTTTTCCTATTTCAAATACTTCTTCAAGAATAGTTTCCTTCTGGCAGGAGAAACCACTTATGATTTCAGACATCTGTGGAGAGATTAACAATATCTGTGATTTGTAAGCTTTAGAATGACCAAATTGTGCTTTTGCTCATCTTGGATTTCACAGTACAGTTGTCTGATCTTCTTATCACCACCTTTATCTTTCTTTTCCTTCTAGTTGTCTTTCAGTTTGACTGTTCAAGGACACCTTTTAAATATCTACATAATGTTGAATTTCTCAAGGCCATTACTTGATTGAAGCCCTCATGTACAATAGTAAGCCCAGTTGCAATAGAGCAGCAAACAGCTTTGCGAGGGAAGGGCAGTGAGCTGTGCAGTCTTTTGTCCCTCTGAATGTGTACTCCTTTACAAAGGAAGATGGAGTATCTTTGCAATTTAGTCATGGTAGCCGACCAGTTAATAATTTGAACAAGGACAATCTAGGCAATGACTTCACAGGGAAAAGAGCATGGCCAAACATGAAGCTGTTCCTCACTTCAGAGAGATATTATATAAATGCCTGTATAATTTAATGGTCTCTACTCACCAGGAAAAAAAATCTCAATGTTTATTTCAAGGTAGTTTTTTTGTAGCTTTTGTCATCAGGCTATATGATCCAAGTAGTTATTCAGTTGGTAGAGTTTGAGGCAAGAGACATTATGGACTTGCTGGGAGAAACTCTGCTCACTTAGGGATGATCTCATCTTTTAGCTTTACTCTGCACTTATATTTAATAACTGCAGGGGATCTTTGTCTCAGAAATACTTGATGTATGAAGCGGTGCCTTAAAAATATCTCTACTCCAATCACAGTACCCTAATTTTTTTCTTGAAATAACTAGAATAGGGACAGCATAAAAAAATTAATCTTAGAGAATCTAGAATATAAGGATGTATTTTAAAATGGCATCTTTCTACTAAAGAGAGAATATGTTGAAAGTCTTCTGTTTGCACAGTTTTGAAGTCTCAACAGAGTCCTTGGATGGAGGTAGTCTGTCTCATCAGCACAGGATGTAGGGAGAACAGTTTATGGGAATAGCAGGGTGTCTTTCTGGTCTATCCATGCTGTAGTCTGCTCATAGGGGAAAAAGCCCGGTCTGGTTGCAAAGATGATGTTGGATTTCTTCCTCACTTATTTCTTTGATAGGCTAGTTTTCTGCTTGTATTTCTGCTTTTGGAACTGAGATAATTCAAATGCTGTGGTTTCTCCTAGTTACCTTTAATTTAAAATGTGCAAAATGGGATCTATACTAGCAGGGGTGCGCTTGCCTAATTTAAGGTAAGCCAAATCACCTTTTATATATAACATGTGAGTTAGAAAAATGCATCTTAATTTCAACTTATAAGCAAAATGCTTTTTTACTAAAAGGGAAAAAACTATCTCCTTAGTTTAATTCTATAAATCCCTACCGTATGACTCCTGCCACAAACTTTATTCTTCCTTCTCATTTCTCTTCATCACAACTTATTATGTTCTAGTTAAAGTTGTGAAACTCTGCCCGCCACCCCCACACTTAGTTGCAGGACAAAACCTACATGAAAATGATAACATAAAGATGTTGTATAGCTCATATAAGTCCTTTTTTTTTTTTTTTTTTTTTTTTTTAAGAGACTGCTGTGTGCAAGCTTAAGATGCCCTGTAAGTGGTTTCTTCTGGGAGATGTCTTGGTTAGGTCTCAGCCTTATTTCCTCAATGTTGCATGCAAGCATCTGAATGATTCTGTCATGTTGTGATTTCTGCTGTTTAAACACGAGGTTGAAGTGCTACAAGAAAGCTAAATGCTTTCTCCAGCTCAGCTATTTGTGGTGCTTACTGTAAAAGGGGATACAGAGAAGAGCTTCTGTTCCTCTCACTTTAAGAAGGGGACTTAATGTGTCTAGAAAGCCACATTTACATTGCAAAGCAGCATGTAAAAGAGCTTTCCAAGGCAGAGAGATAGGCACCTCAGACTTCACTGCATGTGATCACAGATACTCAGCAGGATGAGTGATATCAGTGGATCCACCCTTATTTTCTTCTTGGCAGTCTGGGACCCTGCTTCTTAGACATCCATTTGAAATAGGTTTTGAAGCTGGTTAATGAAACACCAAACTCCTTGGGTGCATCTTACTATGAGAATCTCATAGGGTATACATTGATACAGAAGAAACCTGTCCATGGAATAGCCTTTGCTGTGCTTTTTCTTTGGCTTGACAGCGGTGCTGAGATATTGCTTTGTTCCATGAGCTATTGGGTCATCAGTGAGTTTTTACTGGTAATTGCTGTCTCACTGACTTTTTATTGATCATTTAATTTCTGCCTCCAAACATGTGGGAGCAAATATTTTTCAGTCCTTTTAACCTCCTTAACTTTTCATTTGTGCTCTGCTTCCCTCTCCCCTGTGGCCAGCCCAAAGCAAATAGGTGGACAAAAAGATTAATAGAAGCAAGGAGATGCCTTCCTCCTCTCAGGCCCTGTGGCTTGGAGGCTGTTATTAATAGCTGAAGTAAAAAAGTGTTTCATAACCCTCCTGCGTCCTTGCCAGCCCCCTTTCCTTGGTCCCTGGAGAGAAAGTGTGAGCTCATTGCTTTCCAATGCAAATTCAGCTTTTGGTCTCATACTTGGATTCTTCTCTTATCATGGGTGGAATATTTATCTTCTGCCAGCTGGTGGCTTTAAGCAAGCTGTGATTTGCTGGGCTATCCAGAGAGCATGTGAGGAACAGGCCTGGCAAAAGCTGCTCAAGCACTTTATTTTTTCTCTACTCTGCAAATGTTACTGTCCACTCAGTACACATGCACGTCTTCTGCACCTCTGTCTTTGCTCACACAGTGGTTTTAAAAAAAATTTAGACATTTTGGTGTGGAATCAGAAATTGAAATGTAGGTGTAACTATCTGAAATCTGTGGAAGTTGCTCTGTGGAATCTGGTCACATAAAGCCCACACAGAACAAAGCTGTTGTGTGTCTGGAGACTCATTATTTTCAGGGATGGCTTCCTTTTCATGTGTGCGCTGTATCTGATTTTTCCTGTATCTCTAGAGATCTAGTGGGTCAGTACTGAAAGGGAGCTGGAAGAGCTTACCAGATGACCTGGTAAGAATGAGAATGGCACACTGTTGTCTATTACCCCATTTCTGTATGGATAGTACAGTATGGTGGATCCTTTCAATCACCCCCCCTTGCTAAATTTTTACAAGACTCCTTTACCAGCTGAGCATTACCTAACAAGTTTGACTAAGCTAGAGGCTCTGAGAGAGTCTTTATTTGGAAGTTAGTGAGATGAGCTGTAGAAGAAAAATGGAAGGAAAAAAGAGCATCGCGGTTCTACTTCTCACTCTGAAAAAAAGGTGTGCTCTCTTTCCTAGTGAAAATCTTTAAGCTGTTCATTCTGTTAATGTATTTTCTGGGTATGTGCCATTTTGGGGACGAAATATTTATTTTATGTCTCATCCTTACAGTTGCTCTCTACTCAGTGAATACAGGCAAGCTTTTCCTTCAGGTAAAACAGGATGCTGCAATCTTCCGAGTATGTTTTCCTAAAGTTCTGTGTTCACTGCATTTTTTGGTGGTCAGTAAAGGCATCTACATGTAAAAAGCAAGTTTAAGTAAGATTGTATATTGAAATATCCACTTAATAGCCACTGGCAGCCTAACAGACTGCAGACTTTCTGCATTTTATCCCACAGGGAGTCTATAGGTGTGTAATGTGCTTGTAAGTACATTTATAGTAACACTTAAGTACAGTTAGGAAATTGTTTATTTTCCTGTGTGGAAAATTGTTTCTGAAGCAAAAAGCATGCAAGGGGACAGAACCATTTGTGAAACTTAATCTAATGCTGCTGGTGGTTTCAGTTGAATAAAATCTATGAAATTTGGAAAAATGTAAAATTTTCAGAGTAGGTTTTTCAGACTTTCATTTGAAATACAGTTTTAAAATTATTCTTTAAAGGCATCAAAATAAGTTATAGATTAATACAGTTTGGCAGCTGTACAAAACTTTTCTGGTGACCTGAAGTTTGGTCAGATTTTTTTCCTTGTATGATATGGCGTGATTGAATATAAAAGAAAAAAATTGTGCTCAGGACCTAATGTTCACCTTGTGTTTTCAAGGAGGGGATGTAACTTCAAACTGGCTCTGCTTTTGTACCATTTGTTGCATTTCCATTAGCACATCTTCTGATTTAACTTTATATATGAAGAATCAAATGGGGATCATCTCATAGCACATTGTGTTCTGAACCAAAGGACTGTAACTAGACATGATCAGGTGGTCATTTCCAAAAGTGCTCTCCTGATCCCTGTTATGTGTTCCCATAGACATGTTCATTGTCTCTCCCAATATGTGACCCTTGGGTCTGTCTGCGAATGGGAAGGGGCACTGGATCAGATCCCTCTTTGATTTTACTTGGATATCCAGAAGGTGAGTAGAACCTGACTGTGCACCTCTACCCGTGTGCAGGGGAGGCAGCAGGGGCTAGCAACAGAGTCTTAAACCCAGCAGACAGAAACTCCAGCTCATCAGCTAGAGGTAGGCATCAGCTCAATTCCTTGACAGCTCACTGCATGCAGCAATGAGCACCAGGAGCTGTTTTCTTTATCTAGGACAAGTAGCAAGAAGTCCTACTGGCAGACCAAGCTGAACCTCCATGCAGGATGATGCTAGAGCCAGTTAGGAAGAAACATCTCTTGTTCTAATAGTTCAGCCCATGCTGCAACTGAAAATATATGTTGAGCTTCATTAATTAGAACAGTGGCTTTTATTTATGCATGTAAGTTAATGAATATTCACCAAACATGTTGATTAAGGTGGTGATTCTTGCATATTCTTCCTAGATTTTTAGCCCTTTACTCTGAGGTGTTCTATTATTCAAAATATTAATGCGACACCAAGGGAATTTCTGATTAAGTAATAGGGGTGTTCAGGCATTGGAATTAGGTGCTCAAGGATGTGCACCTCCATTCTTGGAGGCATTTAAAACTTGATTGGACAAGGCCCTGAGCAACATGAGCTATCTTTGGATCTGATTTCAACTGTGAAGTTGTGCTTCTTTTGAGCAGGGCATTGGGCTGGTTGACATGTAGAGAACACTTTTAACATAAATAATTCTGCAGTTAATGCAGAAGAATAGTGTTCCTACATTTTTGGTATTAATCTATTTATAGATCCAGAAAAAATATGTAACCAGTATTTTCATGGTTAGTATTACTGCAGAAATAACAAAATAATCCTGTTAAAGGTGTTGCAATGTTTTCTACTATGTATTTGATTTCATTTAAAAAAAGTCATCTGGAGTTCATTAACTAGTCAGCATATCTGATTGCATGATTGCAATCTCTGATTGCAGTTATGTCATAGCATCTGGTCAAAGTAGAACTTAATTTCTCCTTCTATCCTCCTCCAAGGTTTAATTTGACCAGTTAATTCACACTGAAGCTGTAAGCCTTGCCTATAATAAGGTACCTCCGGATGAATTTTGATGACTCATAAGAAATTATTAAAGTAACTGAGGGCAGAACATACATCTGACGTGATAATTCTGAAATGGCACCTGCCTGAATTGCCAGTGCTAGTTTGAAGGATGCAAAAATGCTAACACAAATAAACAATGAACTTTTCCAGGTGAGAGAAGACTTTTAAGACAATAGTAGATACATATGCCACATGGAATTGCTTTTTGTAACACATTCTTGGTCCTAACTGTGGTTGTAGCCTCTGGAAACTGAAAATGTTATGCTAAGAAAAACAACCCACTGTGAAGTTCCTCTGCTTTACAGATTTTCTGAAGATAATGTGAAACACTTAGAGGCTAAATGGCTAATCTACATCTCTTTGTTTGCTATGGAGATAGTTACCCAATGAGAGATCAGTAACCAAACCATGGAATTAAGGCAATCTTTCATACTGAAGGCAGTTTCTCATCATGAAGAGCAAATATATGTAGTGAGTGCAGTTTGCAAGCCAGAGGCTAAGATTTCTTTTGCTAGGAAATGTTTGTGTAGTAATTCTCAAATAGATTTGAGAAAATTAGAACTAGAACAAAGGGTGCATTTTGTGGAACTTTTTGCTACAAACAGTTCATCCAGGGGTATTTGCAACACTGAAGAAGGAAAAGCTGTCTGGGGCTCAGAATATCCACACCAGTCTTTTCAGGGAAGCTCATAATATCAAAAGTTTTGACAGGAAATGTAGTAAAACAAATACTAGTTTTACAGCTGGATCCTTCTTAGAAACCAATGTGCATACTATAAGAGAAATATGGATACCCCCTGGTTCAGATCTCTGCATGTTACAGAATGTAAGGTGACTCTCAGTCCTAGCCTGTGGACTCTGGAATGGCTACAGCACAGCTCATCCAGAGTGAGTGAGCTGCTGGCTCCCTGCATTTGAAATTCCTGATTGCTCTAACCCAGGGACTGCTGCAAAGAATCTTATCATGGGAGACATTTTTATCTGTATCTGGAAGTCCTCTAGCGACTGAAGGTAACTTATTCACAGGCATTGGGTTAATCTGTAGTTGAACCTTTAAGGATGGTTCCACAATCTGCAGCCCTGAGAGCTGAGGCAGGGGAGAAGCGTGAAATATTCTAGTCCTCAAGACAGGAGAGGAGTACTCAAATAACCCATGCAAGTAACTCTGTGCCATCTTGGGCTTAATCTGACGTGATATTTCTGTCACCCAACTGCTCTCACAGGTTACCAGTTTGATGAAAGATGCCAAGGACTGCTTTCTGTTACCAGCTCTTAGATGGGTTGGTCTGTATTATGCAGAATACTAAACCATGTTTTTGCCCGAACAGAGACACAAAACTTGTAAGCTTTGTGCTGTGCTTTATTGAGGGCCCGGGAGTCTGCGGACCGCAGTCCCAAATCAGAGCTCCAACGCCACCGATACATCAATCTCCTTATATATGATATGTGTACGTGCAGTCTGTTACAGATTCTCTAAGCAACGACTCCCAACAATTCCCCTTTCTTAGCGACTTGCTCCTCGTGATACTTGTGATACATTCCTTAAGCTACAAACAAGACTATAAATCAGGTACTTATCATTATTTCCAGAACATTGTATACAAATCAGCATTCTTGCTTCCTTCCCCTGATTAAACATTCGTTACGGTTGCTTGAATTCTATAGTTACACTCTTACAACACATTCCAAAAGTTACAACACACTTCAAACGGTTATAAATTCCTATCTTACCTACACATTATATTTTTTAAATTTTCTACATTTAATTATTTTCCAACAATATGATCACACTGACACTGTAAATTCATGAAACTCGGCAACCTTTGCAGAAGGAAAACTGACCAGGGCAAATGCCTCTGGGTTGTTCTGAGATCCAAAATTTAGGACAGAAATAACCAATAACTTGGTGGCATTTTGAATTTCCATTCTATTTTTGAAATTAACTGTGTTAAAAACTGTTGCTTGGAGCAGTTTGAAAGAGTTTAAATATTATATTTAGGGGAGTGGTGGGGGCACAATGGTGAAGAAGAAATACTGGTCGAAAAGTTCTGAAAAAGTTTTGTGTTGACCTACCAGACAAACACAGTCTGGACACCAGCATTATTACCTTAATTGATCTCAACCCTCTTCTGTTTAGAGTGGGATAATGGTTCAGTCATTCCCTGCATTACCAAACAGTTTGAAGCCTCTGCTGGGATGGTGTTTACAGCTCCAGTAATGTAGTGGTAGATGAGTTTCTCTAGCAGCTGAATTAACATCAGTATGTTAGTTGGTAAGGTTCTGAAAATTGAATAGAGAAACATCAGTGTTTTCAGCTGGTATTTCTCCTGTGGCCTAGGTTAAAAGTTTGTCTTGTAATGGAGAGAAGGGGAAGTATTATGTGCTAAGGTGATAGTATGGAGCAATGATCAGCAGATATGGGAAGGAAACTGAGCAGCTAAGTGAGTCAGTAAGAGGAGGTGCATGTTTGATGCTGTGAATGCTTAGCTGCTCAGGGTGAAGCTATCTCTAGTTTCCTTATCTCCAGTTTGTTTGTCATCCGACCTTTGCAGGAACAGGGGGTTGCCAGCCACAGTTGACAGCTGCCGAATCCCCTGAGCATCTGTGCTTGTGTTGATGGCATGGCAGAGGTTTGCCCTGCATGGTTCTAGCTGTATCCTTCTGCTGATCCTTTTCTTAGCACTCTCTTGGAAGATGTCAGCTACTTTTCTTTAGGATTTTCAGCAAGCATTTCCTTTTGGTCAGAGAAATATAGGATACATTGCATCTGTCCCTGGAGCAACTTTGTGGTGGTTTTTGTTTTCTTGTGGCCAGCTATAACTCT
This sequence comes from Onychostruthus taczanowskii, assembly GCF_017590055.1. Taxonomy (NCBI): domain Eukaryota; kingdom Metazoa; phylum Chordata; class Aves; order Passeriformes; family Passeridae; genus Onychostruthus; species Onychostruthus taczanowskii. The sequence continues at coordinate 1,544,321 of NW_024498685.1, forward strand.
TGCAATGGTGGCTTACAGCTAAAAAAACCCCCACTCACTGCTTTGCTCTATAAATACCATTCCCAGTTATTGGGGCAAAGGGCAGAGCAAAGCTGCAGTTGCATTTTGTCTAAGTTTGTGCTGAAGGCTGCAAATGCTCCATAAATTGCAGTTACCCTACTGAGTGTATGGAAGGGAAAGCTTGCTTTGCTTCCTATTTCAAAGACTGGAGTGAGCATAGCTAGTAATTCTTCTGAAGGTAAGGGTTTTGTAGCATTTTTCTGAGAAGGCTTTCCAGCAGAAGAGTAGTTCTGATTCTTGCTGCTGTTGATGATTTTGCTCTCATAGGAACCTCCAGGACTTGGATCTTTAGGCATCTTGAACATTGTTCTCTTCTCTGTGAAACAACTAGGGAAACATCAGAAGTATGAACTCATCACTGCCTATAAATTCACTCTTTTCCTAATTTTTATTGCTAAGTCCAGGCAATTGAAGACCTTTTTCTTAAGTTCAAAAGCTGATTGTCACCTCTATTTAGGTATATGCTGATGTAGTTGCACTGACTCAGCATAGTCATTCTCCTACGTTTGTGAGAGTGGGTTTAAATAAGTGGTTCGTGTATAAATGCCCAGCAATTGCAAGTATTGTCATTTTGGGCCATGAAAATCTTGAGTTTCTCAGTAAGATACTGTCTTCCTCTGCTGAGTGGACACCATTGCTCCCTGGTAGAGCTGGCAGGGCTTCAGTGCCCTCTGAGAACTGCCATGCCAAGTGCTGTACCATGCCCTATTTGCCCACCCTGGTTGACAGTGGTCCCAAAACTATTTTCGTGTGCTTAAGTCCCATTAGAGCCATGGGGAAGTAAGCATAAGCCCAAAATTATGGAAATGGTCAAGTGATGACCTGAATTCAGCCAATAATCTTTTTCTGCTTTAGGCTTTGGTGATAAAAGTGATATTGAACAGCTTGCTGCATTACCACCAAAAATCTTTGCAGAATTAGAAATCTGATGGACCTTACTAGAAATTAGCCTTTTTGGTTCCAGAAAAGCCGCAAATAGAACAGGAGTTTTTCTCCCTTCCTTCTGTAAGCTTTTACTTTGTATCTTGGCTCTGTGTCCCTTTCTACTATTCTATATAAATCTCTTGTTTGGGCAGGTATCTGATAACTTAAATATTAATTTCTGACAAATAAGCATTTGTTGTTTTCTTGCTGATGCTTCTAATCTATAAAAGCAACCTAGCAAAAAGGGATAGGAAAACGTATAAGAAGGCAAGGTTGTGATTTGGGGATTTTTTAAAGCTCTTTGCACACTAGCTGTCTTTTTATTTAAATACTATTCTTAGTTTGAAACTTTAATTCTGGGCGTACATTTGGTGCCCAGATGGTGCAGACTCACACAGAAGCCCATCACGCTGTCAGGGCAGGCGGATACATATGTAAATATTTTGCCTTTTCCCCCTATAATATTTGGCTTTGTCTAATCTAATTGCTGTCAAAGGCAGAATGTGAAGAATACTTACAAGAAGCCAACAATGAGGACCTCAAATGTTTATACTGCACTAACTCTGGAAGATGCTGGTAGGCTGTGATGTAATTAATAACTTGTTTCATGTGTTTTTTTCATGCTGTGAATTCATGGTCTATAATCTAAGTTCATGCCAAGTAGTATCTTACAACCCTTAGTAGAAACCTGTATTTGTAGTGGTTTAAAAGCATTTTTAACCTTGTGGAACTGTCGATATAAGGCTAATGGGTCTGCCTTTTCAGTTTGGGCTGGCAGTAAGAGTCCTCTACCTGCCTTTTTGTGTATAGTGCTCTTTATTATTTATATAATTAATTGCTTCATTTAATTTATTCTATTGAGTGCTCATCTTAATGTATTTTTAATACATAAAAGCATTTCCAGCATAGCTGTTTCTCTGACTAGTGGTAGCTAGTAACAAAAACAGCATGGCCAACCACATTAAGGATACCTATGTAGTTATAAAACCTGAGCCAAAATAACATAATGGTAGTGGGAAAATGATTTCCATGAGCTTTGACTCTGACAGCTTAGTGAGAAGGTCTAATAAAGCCAGTGTTAGCTGAGAATGCTGGCAAAAGCAATGTAGGAAACCTGACTGGCTTTCATCAATACAAGAACAGTTACACAGTTACAGGTGTCTGATCAGATGTGAAATTTGGCTAGGCTATAATTCATGGAAGGCATCAGACTACACCAGACTCTCTTCTAGGGACACAAACTATGCAGAGAGATGCCAGGAGATCAGATCCTGGAGGGGCAATTATTGTATAGGAAGGAAAGTATTTGTAAAAGGAAATGTAATTATGACCAGAACATATCAGAAGCAGCACATGGTGCTTTTTTCCATGGAACATAGTGAAATCCTGAGGAAAACACAGAGGGGAAAAAAACTTGCCCATTTCAACCACTGATATTGCCATCTGAGCCTCGTTGTTCAGGGATAGCCAAGGAATTCTGTCTCTGAACCTGCTGTAAAAGTGTCTAGGTACGTTCAGGAGGCAGTGTAATGTGTCCCCCTGCTGTGGGATGGAAAGGGTTAGGAAGCTGTTTGCTATCTATACGTATAATTTTTCTGTGTTGCTTTTTTATTTAAGGAAAGATCAAAGGTATTTGCTTTCTGTATTTCCTGAAGTATGGGCATTGAGTCATGACCATGACTGCACAGAAAGTTAAGACATTAATTTATAGCTTCTATACATTAACTGCATGGCAGTTGCTAGCTCGCAGTTCAGAGAAGAATTTGCAACACAAAGATCTCATGGTGAAAGCAGGCACTAGCAGCTACTCCAGGGCCAGTCTGGAAGGTCCCTGGAATGTGTGAAAGATAAACTTCCTGTATCATAACTTTGGATCTGAGCTTACATGTCATGGGCCAGAGAGCGTGCTGGTTGTCACAGTGGGCAGGAACAGTAGGGATTGCTTTACTCCTAGGCTTCACTTTTGGTTGTCAAACACATCTGGCCTATAGCTGGCAGGACAAGTTACATTCATCTAACCACACTTTTCTGCATTTTGCCTTCCCAGGAGCAATTGAGCGGTGCTCGTACATCAAGTACCACTACTCCTCAGCCACCATCCCCAAGAACCTTACGTACAACATCACCAAGACAATCCGCCAGGATGAGTGGCACGCCTTGCGTAAGTGTTGCTGCTTTTCTTCACCTTCTCCTCGTGTGCAGGTGGGAGGTGCTTCCTGATAAATGAGAGCAGAGGCTTTGAGTGACAGCCTGCTCAGAGCTCTCATCTCACATACAGTTTGTCTTTGTAGCAGACAGATCGATTTGTTCTTAGGATCTACATCTGTTTCTGCTGCTGACTGGAAATTCTGCTGAGGCATGTGAATGCAGCAGTGGGGAAAAGACATTTGTATGCAGAGATTAATACTGAGTTAAATACAAAAATGAATAACAAAATCAATGCCCTATTTTTTAATTCAGTGGAATGCTCTGTACGTGAGCACATTCTTATGCCATTGCTGCGGAGTTTCCTGCTTCCAGGAGAATTCATTGCTGGCTTTTATTGTAGAATATGCCCACTGCCAGCAGCTCCTGTGTGAGTGTGGCATCACTCTCCTTTGAAGATCTTGAAAGAGAATTGCTGCACCCTTTAAGGCACAAGGAAGGAGCTTAGCCCTCCCTCAGTGATAATTGTAGCCAGTGGTCACCAACTTGTAATGCTTGCTGAAGTGACAAGATCTGACAGGGATGGAATTGCCTTGGGATGAACTGGCTGACCTTAAATCTTGTCTCTTTGTCATCTTGGAGATGGAAAAGGGTTTTCACCGATAAAATGCATGAAGTAGAATTTCACAAGGAAGGATACCACTGTGACTGTCCTTGTTACTACATAGTTGTGGGGACTGATGAATATCCTCTGTTTTGGTGGAAGCAGTTAAATCTCCTTGGAGGTGGCAGTGGTTGAGGCAATACTGGTTCTGGTTGAGAACCTTGAAAGGTGATAGAGAGCTTCTACTCTGTCAGTTTGAGAACTGCCAGACCTCTGGTGTTCCCATGGCTTTCCGTATGTTTCACTTCTCCCTTGTGTGGCTCCTGCTTTGAGAGGGTGCTTTTAAGCTCAGAGGAGGAGAAGGTGCAATGCTATAATTTATTTCCTGCATAGGTGAGATTCATTGATGCTTGTAGGCCTTCCTGGTACACTCTGGTCAAGAGTTAAGAACATTCTAGAGGGTCTTGCTAAATGCCTGCTGGGTTTTTTTTTAATGTGTCTATCTGGATAAACACCTATTTTTATTGTGATATGACAAAAAAAAAAAACCAAAAAAACCCAAAAAAAAAAAACAAAAAAAAAAAAAAAAAAAAAAAACCAAAAAAAAAAAAAAAAAAAAAAAAAACCCAAACAAAAACAAAAAAAAAAAAAAAAACAAACCACCAAAATAATTGAACTTATGCCTCTCCACAGGTTGTAAGAGGCTGGTCTTGCAAAATACTGTGTTATGCTAATTTGTCCCTGAAATCAGAAGATCAGAAGCTTCAGTTCACTTCAGGTTTTCTCCTACCACTTGTCTTCTCTGCTGGTGTTAATTTCATGTTGATGTAAAATGTAACAGTGCTTATCTATGAGCAAAAAAAGAAGTGTACCCACCACCCAAGACATCTTCTGTCAGGGCTTATAGGGCAGTAGAAAGGGGCTTTGGTTTATGCTTTGTGTATGTGTGGTTTTGCCACTGTTGTGAGTAACAATGACTTTTCTGCAACCATATGCTGGGAATCTCACTGTTCAAAAATTATTTTCTAAAATTATTCTTTATCTCAGCAGTGGCTCACATAAAAGGTTATATAACTGGTCATCTAAGGCTATGTGAATCCTTTGGTCAGGATCAGCAAGTTCCCGAACTTTGAGTGTTGGTAGGGCATTTGTCAGTCTCCAAAGGTGCAATCTAGACACTGCTCACATATTTATGTATCTGGTATGGCCTGAGGCACTCTCAGGGTGAGGCTGCTTGTCTCTTCCCTGTAGTGGGTACATTGAGTGTACCTCATATTTCTGACCCAAGTTTTCTTGCCAGTTTCAAGAGTCAGATAAGTGTAGAGAGATGCAGATAGAACTGACGTTTGCATCTACCTATCTGAAGGCAGAGGAGTAGAGAAATACTTTGCTGAGGATCTCTTCTCCTGAGCAGTTGGTGCAACAGAGTACTTTGATAGATGCGGTAATCCTACTGGTGGTTCTGGATGTCACTGCATTTAAGAATGAACTGAATCTATATGACTATTTCCGGTGTAGAAACAGTAACCTGTTTTAAAAGACAAGGCCAATACCCATCTCTCAAATTGTGGTTTGGTTGAGGGGATTTTTCTTTCTTTGCATTGCAGTAGACCAAGTAGGATAAGTCTCTTCAGGAAGTTATTGTGATTTTAGCCCCTGCCTTAGCAGCTGATCCTGTGTTGATGACTCTGTGTGTGTGGTGACACGAGGCTTAACTCCATTTCAGAAGGCTGATTTATTATGTTAAATATTATATTAAAATGCTACATTAAGACTCTACTAAAAGAACAGAGAGATCAGAAGGCTACAACAAGAATAGAACAGAATAGAATAACAAAAATCCTGTGACTGCTCACAGCCTTGGCACAGGTGGCTGTGATTGGTCATCAATGGAAAACAATCCACACGGACCAATGGAAGATGCACCTGTTGCATTCCACAGCAGCAGATAGTAATTGTTTACATTTCTCTCCTGAGGCTCCTCAGCTTCTCAGGAGGGGAAAAATCCCAGCAAAGGATTTTTCATAATATCATGGCTACAATCCTGTTCTATGCATCTGGACTTGTTTCATCCAGGACACAGCTACTTTATATCAACACTGATCAGTCTGATATGTCCAAGTCAACCTGGCCATTATTTTCCTCTGAATATTTTCCTGTTCATATCAATGACTGTTGTGACAAACAGCAAAAGAACTGGGGCCCAGGCCTGGCTATCTTCTTTCTCTTGCCATGGGTTATTTTTCAGATCTGTAGCATGAGATAGGGGGGGAAAAAAATTTATTTCCTGAAGAAATGTGGGGGCAAAATGGCATCTTGGAGAACTTCAGAGGAACTGGAAAGGTGAAAGCAAAATATTTGGTCATCCTAGTAAACAAAAATGTAAAAATGTCTCTTGCAGGCTGAAGCCACTGTTACCATTTGCTGTATTTGCATTTGAGTAATGTATTTTCTTTTTCTTGTGGATGGACAGCCAACTGTGGTGCCTGTGAGAGAAATCTGTTGTTTTCAATGTACAGTGGGTTGGGAATCAGAGGAGAGAGGGCTCCCATCATGGACTGCAAACTGCTTTTTTTGGACTGGTGGAGCAGGATTGATGCTCCAGCAGTTTTTCGTGAATTGCAGGAGTGGGTGTGGGGACAATTAATTTGAGGCTGAGGACCCCATGGCACCGTTCAACACACAAAGCAGATATTCCTGTAGCTGTGCTGTTAGCTATGCTGGAAGAACCTGAGAGAGCACTTGGTCCTAGAGGAATGGTTGGACCTGACTTTACCATTTTTGATTTTATCTTTTTTTCATTCTGTTTGACATTTTCAAGATGGAACCTTTGCTCCAAATTGATTGCCTATGGCAGTATGAGCTGGGGAAATAGGACTTGTCTTCACTGCAATCACTTCATCTCAACTATCTCTGGTTAAACAGATAGAGGGAAAGATGATTGTAGTATTGTCAGCTCTTGCCTGTCAGGAGATAAATGTTGATCTAATTAGACAAAACAAGTCTCTATATGAGCTGAGAGGGGAAGAGAGAAGCAGAGGAAAGCTGCATCTGACAACTTTGAGCATGACTAACTGTCTTTATGGAAGATGTTGACATAGTTATATGACTGAGTTGCTATTAGGCATTTACCTTGTCACTCTTTGACCCTGGCCTTGAGTGCAAAACCTGATCCATAGTTGTGTTTTCTGAAAAATGAGACCAGCATCATTGATGCTCTTAGAAATGGAGGTGTATTATTGCAGTAGAAAGCCAAGAAAATGTGAGCAGGTCTATATTTATTCACACATTGTTCCATATGTTTTATGCTGTTCCTGTGGGCTCACTTTCATTATGCTACATATGTGTTCACAAAACATGGGAATGTCCTCATGGCAAGGGTTTGAGGTGTAGAATGTGGTGCAAGCATTGGGAAGGGTGAGAAGGGTTTTCAGGTGATAGAATCAGCATGTCAACTGGATGATTGTGATTTAAGGAAGCTGACAATAAAAGGGAGCCTATGTTGATGTTAATTCTTCTTTTTCTTGTCCCCAAATCTTCAGGAAACAATTATCTGGTATATTATGCCAAAGGAGTTGAAAGGTTGTGTTTGTAATGAAAATGGTAGTACCTCCAAAGCAACGAGGTGACCTATATTCAGTTTAACATCTTCCAGGAGCCAACAAAGCTCCTGTTCTTTAGAGCCACTGAGAGATAAGGCACTCAAAGCCCAGGGAGTGTTCAGTCTGTGTTACTCTTTAGAGAACAACAAACATGTGTTGGGTTGATGCTATGTGGTGTGTTTGTTTTTTTTTTACCACCAGAAGGACTGTAGTAAGGTCATTTTGCTTTCATCTCTGTTTGGCTTTGTGTGGGTGTGTTTGTTTTGTTCTATTTTTTTTAGTAGGCTATAGGCAGCCAAGGCTCTATATTCATTTTATGCTGCACTCTGAGAATTAACAGTTTCATGTAAAAGAGCCATCTTCTCTCTAAGGCAGATGTAGAAACTACTGTGGCTTTAAAGTGCTGTGAACAAGCAAGTTGCTGATGTGTGCTCTTAAAGAGTATTTGCTTTTCTCTTAGAGAACAAGTGCAAAGACTCCCCTTTTTCCTGCCTTGGTAGCTGAAAATGGGACAATTGCTGTGTGGCACTAGGAGCCCTTGGTAGAGCTCCCAGAGGCTTGTGTTATAGTGCATGAAAGTCTCTACATCAGAAAAGAGATAAAAAATTTCTTCATTCTCTCCAAAAGCTCTTGTTTTTGCTGATTCACACAGCCTCTTGTGTGAGGTAGATAGTTGGGTCTAGAAGCCTTTTATTTTTCCTTCCTCCCTATATGTCATAAACCTGATTTTCTACTTTGGATGTCACACTGCCACAAAAGAGGGGAATTTGTCTGTCTCTTCTTCTCCTGCTTGCCATTGCCTCCTCAGCCTGTCTTCCACAGCAGCTGTGTTTTGTGTCCAGGAATGTGAAGAGTGCTGCATTTGGGCAGGAAGTGGCTGGAATTGCTATGGAAACTGATTTTTTCCAGTACAGCTTAGAAATTGTGTCACCAGGCTGCTTTAGAGTGAACCAGTTCATAAACAGGTAGCTGATGCTTCCTAAGTGTTCAGAATTTCCTGGGCTTTTTCAAAATACTGCTTGCCTGGCACTGTGGGATCTCCTTTACCTGTCTTTTACCCCCACGTTTCTACTGCAGGACCACAGGACATGGGCTCTGAATCTATAGTATCAGTGAGGAGAGCTGCATTATCAGAACAACAATTATAATGCTTTGTATTGGAATGATAACATCCATCTGCACTCTGGAAATGCAGCACTCCTGTATTTGTGGTGGTCTAAAAGCCATTTGCATAAAAAATGAATTCTAAAGTCAAAAGTAATAGCCTGGCACATTCTGTGAAGAGCAAGTATTGGAGGAAATTAATGATTTCTACAGGGTGTACAGAGTGGTAATATTTTAATTCATACAGCGTCTATGCTGAGAGTTGAGTGGGTTTTATTGGTGTTAATACTCTGAATTTTGCAGGAGCCTACAAAGCAGTCAAATACTTACTTATAACCAGTAAAACTACTGGAAAATTATCCAGCAACAATTAACACTCAGGAAAATGTCTGGATTTCAAATTTTTGCAATGTCCATACTTCTAATTTCTACAGACTTCCCAAGCCTTCTCATTCCATGGAACATGAAGTTGAGATTTGCACAGAAGCTCAGTTAACAGCTTGACAATGCCTTGGTAACATTAGCAGTAACTTGGTAAGCTTATGGACTTGGCGCCATCTGCTATTATAAGCAACAATATATACTTAACTGTTGCATTTTTAATAAGGGCTGACCCCAGAAAATTTTTGCTTTTGTTTTTTTCATGGATACTACTGAAAACTGTTTGAAGTGAATAGGCAAGATCCCACTTTTGCCCCTTTCTTTCACTCTCTCCCATATGTGCCTCTACAAAGAAATCCTGTTTCATTTTTAATTACCTGCCTGGGCCCCCAGATGGAAGTACACCCTGATGTATAGCCCCATCCTGCTGGTCAGTGCCATTTGGTATGATGTCACTCCTTAGTGCATTGGTTATGACTACAGACAGGGCAGCCATCCCAGAGGTTAGTCAGGCAGCAGGTGCTCACATGCCTGGAGGTCTTGTGTTGTTGGATTTTCATTGCATTCATTGTTCCCACAGCTAATGACCAGGTGGTAGTGACAGACCTTCTCACTTCCCCCCCTCTCTCTGCTGTAAGGTTTTCTTCATATCCTGCTATTTCAAGCTAAGATAATTTTTTTTTTTTTTTTTGGCAGTGAAGTCTAAGACCTATTTTGAAATCTGTAAGGGATTTTATTGCTTTCTACTAAGTTTCATCTTAGGATCTGCTAATATACTGGTGACCTTAATACCTACATTGATGAATAACTTCCCCAACTGCATACTACTTTTTATTTGCTTCTTAGAGGCAGAAGAGCAGGGATGGAGTAAGGCAGGAGGTCTGTAGACCCTCCAGTCCTGAGCTGACAGGGATGCATGAATAGCAAATATGGACAAGATTTGGGAAGGGAGAAAATGAGGGCAAGGAAAGGGGTAAAACTGTGCTGGAGAGTTGGAAGAGGTAAGATGAGGGATTACTAAGCATTGCAATTGGGAAAAAGGTTGAAGCGGTGGATTGGAACAATTTTGGAGAGAAGATGCAAAAATGGTCAAACTCTGTTGTTTGTGTTGAAGTGGGGAACAAACAGGGAAGTATAGGACCCCCTCCAAAGTCCTGTTCAAAGTGTGCAAGTCAGAGGTCTTACTGTACATCTGCTGCTAATGCAGCTGTGAAACACTGGCAGAGAGGAGGTCTCATCCTGCTCCCTCAGCCAGCAGGTTCTTGCCCAGCTCAAGTAACGGGGCTCACAGGTGAATCAGGATAGTCTTACTTTGCTGATGACCCTCTTGCCACTCTTCTGAGAGAAGAAACCCCACACTAGAATTTCTGGGTTTGCAGTTTGTTGTTTGCTTCAAGTTCACTTGAAATCAAATTTTTGAGGTTGCAAATACAAGCATGCAAAGTTAGGACATGACCCAGTTTGGGCTGCATACTTAACCTTAATTGATCTCCTCTAAGCACACTCATTATTGAGTCTTTAATAACTGTAATCACATACTCTTGCCTTGTTCCATATATTTGGGATATTCTGTTTCCATTCAATGATGCCTTTGGTTTATTTTTCATTGCTGAATGTATGGCTGTTGACCTTTTTAATTGCAGATTACACAACTCCTGATCCTATGATGGAGTTAACAACTTCATGGATTTTGTCACGTTTCTAGTCATTGAATTGAAGAAGGGAGTGTAAATATAGAAATATTTAATAACCATTTGTGGTTGGCTATAATTTTCATTTTAGGCCTGACAATCAAAGATAACTTGTTTGGGTTTTTTGAGTGTCCAGTTGGAGAAAGCTCAAGTTTTACATATTTCCAGAGCACAGCTCCCATTGATTTTCAGAGTAACTGTAAAAGCTCCACACTGTATCAAACTTCAAATGGCCACCCAACTCACACTGGGTCAGAGTAAATGAGGAAAACACAGCTAGGGACCACATCTTAAGAAATTTCTTGGACTGACTTATATCACCAAGGAGTTCTAGGGTAAGTGAGGAGCAAAGTGCTTGTGTGAGAGGGAGGAGGACGTGTGGCCAACTGACTGACCTCTGCTCTGATTGCTCTTTGCTGAAGAGTTTCTTGTTTTCTCCCCTTTCACACTGACCCTTTCAAAGGGTCCCATTCCTGTATTTCCTAGCTTTGGCATGCTTGGCTTGGTAACCTTCATGTTGATAGGTTTTGGGTTTTTTGGTTTTGTTTTGTTTGTTTCTATTTGTGAGTGCAGGCACTTAGATTCACTGTGGCTTAAGTGATATTTTGCAGTGTCTTACACTGTTATACAAGAAAAAATATGTTTTTATCTTCATTGTTGAAGAGAGTCTTAAGGTATTTACAGAGCTGTTCTGAGTGCAGGAAAATTGAGAGCGAACCCCCTCCAGTCTCACTAGTGATTTTTTGCAAAGAAGAATTAGACACTTTTTGCCTGTTGCAGTGTGGAGATGTTGACAGGTAAAACATACCAATGCTAATAATTTCTAGTCATTCAGCCAGTCAAAATATAGCTTTATTAATATGCATACAGAGCTCTCTGTTTCCCTTCTCTCCCTCTTGAGAGACAGAGGGGGGGAGATGGGCGTTCTTCTGTCTCTTGGCTAATCAAGAATGATATCTTGTGCATTCTGAGGGTGAGAGAAGAGGAAAGAACAAACAGGAGGCTCTAATGGGTTTCATCCATGACTTCTATAATTTTTGATTTATATACCAATTTAATGCCTGGTTTATGATGATTTATGTCCCAGTTTGCTTATACCCCAGTCTGATGCCCCACCCCACAATATTAGTGAAATGAAATCCCAGCAGTTAAATATTTCAAGGTGATTATATGCCACATAGAGAGTTACTAATGAGGAGTGAAGTGCTTCCTTACTTCAGTGCAAGAAGATAGACATAAGTGGTACATTTTGGAAATGAGTTTAGTGTGATTTGTTCACAAAGCCATGCACCATCCACAAGGAAACATCATAACAGCCAGCATGAGAGAGAGGGCAAGAGACTTTGAATCAAACGACCTGGCCTTGACCTGACAGAATTTGCAGGCTGAAACATGAAGATGGGTTTTATATGGCAATAGCTACTAGGTAGTGGTTGCCATTTTAATTACTGTTTTAATTACTGATACTCTTTGGACACTGAATTACAGAATAAACCCAAACCTCATGTACAGTCAGGACATCTTCCTGCTTGGAAACAATATAAAATGTGTCAATCTTAATGCACAGAAATCATAATGCAGCTTTACTTCCTAAAGATTGTTAGTGTTAACTGGGTCATTGTGATTTTGGCCCTGTTGTCAGAGCCAAATGTAGTTCTGGTCCATGAAGACCAGATGAAGCAGAAGGATTTGTCTAGGGGCCCATCCCAAGACTCCTTAATTGGCTGGGTGAATCACAGTTTAGCTGTTCAATTATTCCCTACCCACCTACAGGAACTGATTGCACAGTTGGTGGGGGAATAAGAAATCAGGAATATAAATCAACTGCAGGTATCTCCTGTGGGAATTCAGAGTTCAGTCTGGCAAATCTCATCTGGCTGCTCTGGATGTAGGTTATACTTAATGGAGCTTGAGCCTGCATGTCCCTCTGCATCACTGGAATTATGACAGCTAATTTGAGTCTGTCTGCCACTGGTATGTGCAATTGATCAATATCTCTTTCATGAATACAAACACTCCCTCATCTCTGCCTTCACCAGCTTTGTCTTTCCTGGCTTGCCCTTTGCATCTGTGGGTATTTTGTGGTTTTCCCCCCCAAAACTTGATTCTCACCTAGATATTCTCAGAGAAGAAAATCAATGGAGGACTATCAGTTGCTCACCTAAGAGGGGCTTCTTTGCCATACATAACTAAGGTTATAAATAATTCAGTAGGGTCCCTGTCTTTTCTTTCCTCCCATAAGATTGGGTTTATTAAAATTTTATGGGAGAGGACATGGAGGTAGCTGAATTACTGGCTTAATCTGATACAATCTTCAGCAATGCATTAGTTCAGTACCAGCTGCTCTTTATTCATCATCACAGACACACACTAAATCAGTCTTCCTTGTAGAATCCATTTTGCAGCATGTTATAGTCATGTATTTGAGCATGATGTAATGTCATTCCTTATAACTTGCTCTCAGCCTGATGGTGTTGCTAAGGGAAGAAAAGTGTTAAACTGCCAAGGCAAGGCTTTAATCATTCTTCTTCCACAGAGGAATTCAGTAGAGGCATGAGTCCATATAGAGAAAGATCCTAATAAGAAGGGAGCTCTAGGCTCCCGGGGACTAAGAGTTTGGTTTGGCTTATATTCATACCAAAATAATAATTCTACTGAAACAAGAACAGATATTCTAAGATGAAAATGGTGAGATCAGCATCTGAGTACTAAATACTCAAGAGATATCAGGAAAAGAAAATTATGTTTTGGCATTTCAATGAAAATGGACAGATCCCACAATTAAACTTTTCTGTTAATGCTACTGCTTCTGGTGTATAGTGCTCCTTCCATCCTAGCACCTTGAAACACTCAGGAAATGGTTTTCACTCAGTATCCTTTGGATTTAAACTGGGTGCCAAAGGAGGAATACAACCTAAGCACATCCATTTCACAGAAGGAGTTAGAGAAGTGAATTGACTTGCTAAAAGTCATGTGGAGAGTGAGTGGGAGAGCCAGAAACAGAACTCAGGTCTTTGGACTCCCACTGCCAGAAGTGCTAGACAATGCTGAGTCCTGTAGTGCCAGGGATATGCAGTCTATCTCCTAGAAAAGCCTTGCAAAACCAAACATCAAGAATGTTTTTCCTAAAGACAGTAAAAAAAAAAAAAAAAAAAAAAAATTGAATGAAAGCTCACTGGTCAAAACCAGAATCCAAATGGATATATACATTTTTCCTAGAAAAATAGCAAAACCACCTTCAAAAGTTGCTAGCAGATTAGATATAACAAAGTGGGGGTTCCTCAGAACCGGTTAAAACCCAGGTCCTTGGAGACATGAGGGTGAGGAACAAAGATCCAAGGTTGTCCCTTACAGTATGTGTAGGTGCTGTGAATTTTCTGCCGTGTATATGTTGCACTCTACACCAGTGTTCTTGCTGATTTTGTGACAACTGATACAGCACAAATAACTTACTGGTACTTGGTTTTACCTGCAAGTAATCTTAACTATAAATTAATTTGAAAAATAATCAAATTAGTGCATTTTGAGAAACAATAATTATCAGTCCAATTACAGAGTCATAAAATCTGAAAGCAATGCATGCTGAAACGATAACTGTAGGCATATGATGCAAAAATGGCCTTTCTTTTATGGTTGGGCCAAACCTGTTATGGGTGACAAATCCTCCTTGGCTGGTAGATTGGCCACAGCCAGCTCTGCTCCTTTTCCCAAAATGGCATGGGTCAGGAAATGATTAATTGACAAGGATAGTCCTGACCATGATTACTGGCTGTGAACCATCTGCTGCCAGAGGGTGCATTAGATTTTATGTGATTTATTTCACATAAACCTAGACTGAACTAGTCTTTGGCTTGTTTCAGGACTATCTTCATCCTTCATGAAACCCAGGGTACCAGGACCTATGTGTTGAATAGTTATGCTGTTTTTTCATTGAAGTTTAGGTCTTTACATTGAAACAGGATTTTTATTCTGTAGATAAGCCTTGGCTCTGACAACCATTTGCTGTGGCACCATTCCTCTGTACTGACTTTAGCTGATGAAGTAGTAAAGTCCATGGTGTCATCCCTTCCACAGAGGACCAGATATTTCATGTGGAAGTAATTGAGAATGAAAGGCTTTTGTAACAAGAAACCAGTCAGAGAAATGCAAGAAAACCCCCCTTGATATAGCAATAGGATTAGTATTTCAGACTGTCTGCCCAGTTTTCCAGGAGGAATCAGTGGTTCTCTGAAAAGCTGAATTGACAGCTCTGCTAGGTGAAGCTTTTTGACAAGACAAAGGTTTGCACAGGCAGGAGCACTTGGAAAATCTGTGTGATGCATGGATGGATTAGATAATTTGATGTATCTCTTTGGCTTGCTAGTTCATAGGATTTCCTGATTAACAGTTCTGGCATTGGCTTTCAATGGGAACCAATCCTCTATGCAAGTAAGAGTGGAGTTCCAGAGGGAAATGAATCCCCTCTTTTTGGCAGTCAGATGACAAGTGCAGGGTAAGGATATTTGTGGTTTTTATCACAACTGGGGGAGCTTCAGCATTTTACAGTCCAGAGAAGAGAGGCCATTTGTCACTGGCTTGTTGAATTAATGATGAGAGTTTTGCTGTCCTTTCCTCATAGAGCAGGTGAGTTGATCTGTTACTGTACCAAAGCAGTGCTTACAGAAGGCATAGTAAATATTGTTGTAGAGCTAAGACCTGGTAGGAAGGTCTAGGAGGCTTCTAAACCTGCTGGTGCAGTTTTCAGAAGATGCTTTAGCTGAGAGAGGGACCATGGAGAGCCAATCTCCAGGCAGTGGGGATTGGCCTGTAGGAATTTCACACCTGTCTGTGAAGTTGGCAGAAGGAATATCAGTCAGGGAGGACATGGATAGGATGATCATGTGGCCCCAAATTATCTGCAGAGGCTTCTGGTCCATCCAACAATCTCATTTTGATGGGATTGAGGGGAGCTGGTTTGGGACAGAAAGCCATCTGCTTCAACAGCTGTCTTCATTTTGATGTTCATAGAAAGGGAAAAACATCTGGGGGTGGCTGTTTAGTGGTATGGTTGGCATTTGGAAGGATACTGCTGCTTTCCAAGTCTTTTATTCCTGTGATGTAGGCCTGAGTAGAGAAAACATTATCTGGTGTAGGAGCAGGAATCTTACAGCCTTGGGGAGTGGTGAGTGCAGAGTGGAACTCTTTGTATGCCTGGGAGGCCCTGTATGTTTTTTGGTTTGTTTTTCCAAGAGCTGAGAATGCAGTTGGATGATCTTTTAGTGGTGCCTTTAAGAATATGAATAAAGAAGCTAAGGTGATGTGTGTAAACACCTGGGGAGAAGTTAAAATAGAAAACAGAGCATAATGGAAAAGCTGGTGGGGGAAATAAAAATGTGATGCCTAAATGCTCTTCTGTGTATAGAGAGAACTTTTCTCCTCTGTTTATTATTCAGTGATGTGGGTGCATTAGATTTATGTGAAAATCAAACAAATTCCTGACATTGCTGGCAGTGCTGAGACAATAACCAGAAGCTGTTGCCTCTGTCACTTTTCTTTTGCAGCGAAGTCTGATGGTGAATGAGACTGGCATGAGTTTGCCATTGCTCACTCGTTACTTTTTGAAATTTACTTCTGTTTGTGTTTGTGCGTGTCAAACTCTTGGCGCAACTCTGATAAGCAAAGGAAAGATGGAGCCCTTCCACAGATCAATAGAGATCAATTTCTTAATTTTGGCTGAATGACAAAACAAAACCAGCTATTAAAAGTGTGTTTTTACTTTATTTTTTAACACCTGCTAGCTGATAGCTAGCAGGCAGCTCCCAAAACCAAAGTACTAAGGCTCACAGAAGAGAGCTCCTGCCTGCACTTTATTTATACTGACCCTATCAGAGGTATAGGGTCTGTATGTACAAACCTGAGGATTACACAAAAGGTTAAGTGTGCCTTGAGGCACGAGTGTGGAAAATTCAAATTGTTTGGCTTGGGCTAGGTTTGTTATTTTGTTATTGACTGGTCCATGACACTGGCTGCAATGCCACAGAGCTTTGGGCATTTATATGTCTGAGGCCACAGCATCCAGGGCAGAGTTGTAGGTGATGTGAAGATGGAGCTATACTTGGTGTTAGTCAATGTCCATGGGGCTTATTGGTGCCAGATCACATGTAGCTGTCCAGTAATATATCACATCTGGTTCCCTGATTTACAGGGAAGGCTGGGAAGTGGGATGATGAGTTCATTTGAGTGTCATTAGAACGTTCAATCAACCATGCAGGATACTGTCACACCAGTGCATTTACCCCAACAAGTCTTCCAGGTATGGTTTGAGGGCAGTGTGAGCGGGCCGTGAGTGAGATTCACTGCACTTGTTTCCTGACTGCATGCTGTGTAGTGAAAATCTTGCCCACTGTTGCATTCAAGTACCAAAACAGAGGTCTTGGTGAAATATTTTTAAAGTGTCTGTTAGTACATGGTTAGAATGTTAGAATGGTGTAATAAGAAATTAGTGTTCTGACTACTTAGAGCACCATATTATAAAAACTTTATTGTAGACCCTGCTGTATATATCCCATCTTATACCTACCTGAATGTGAATATCAGCAACAAATGGCACAGGATAGTAAGTAGTGTGAAATATTGCTGCTAGTAAATATCAATAGCTGACAGTAAATATCGATAGCTGACATTTTCATGAAGGAGCAGAAAACAGATATTTCAGTTGTCCTGAATTCACTGTGTTTTTGTTTCTCTTTCTACAATGCTGGCCTCATCAGTAAAAGGGAGTGAGATGTTTTAGGACATGGCTGCTCTGTTGGGCCTCTGGTGTGAATGAACAGAAGGAACAGAACATTGCCTCCTGCAATGAGTTTTTTTTTACTTGGGGCTGTGTGTGGGGAAAGGCTGAAATGATGTATTGCTCATGAAAGCAAGAGACCTGAGAGCACCAGCTAAAACCCAGGCATACTGCAGGCGATTACTGGGCACGTTTCCCAGTTACCGCCATGCCACTGGGCTTAATCACCACATACAAACTGTTGCTCTAGCAAGAGCTGATCCCTTGTTGGTGCAGAGCTCTCTCTTGACTTCAGACAGCTTTGCTGCTGTGTCTCAAGTCTTCTTCTGCAGTATTGCCCTGCTATTCCCAAAATGCAGCACTATGGCAGTTGCAGCCATCCAGTTTGGCTCCCAGGGCTGTCCTCAGGTCAGAATGTGTCTTGCTTTAGTGCCATGCTTTGCTGGAGGAGTTCGGCATTAGTAAGTAAGGTATGAGTTCTACTCATGGCCCTGTTCTTCACATTATCAGCTTTGGCCAGCTACGGTTTGGTGGCAGAGAGTCTGTGTGATGCATTTATATGCTTCTCATCTTAGAGCTGTCTAGAAGCACTTTGGCCCCTAATGCAAGCATGTTGTAATTGGGCTGATAGAGATGGTTCCCAGAACTAGTTGCATCAGTAGATTTTACTGGAGAGCAAGAGCTTTGTCGAGGAGGTCTTTTTCAGTTTTGAGGAGGGAGAAATGGGGATAGCATAGAGTCAGTGGTTTTGGCTTTCTGTGAGCTGAAGCCCAAGCAGTGGGCTGAAAGTGCAGCCGCAGTGGTGCGGAGGGGTCTTGGACGTTTCTCCAGTCCCTGGGATGAGAAGGATGACGTTTGAGGGCTGGCTGCATCCCTGTACTCTCCTTTTCCCTGATGGTGCCTATGTGTGGGCCATTTTGGGGGTTTTAGCCAACCAAAAGCCTGTGTGAGGGAGACGTACTGCTGCTGAGAGGAGAACAGAAGAGCTGCAGAAAGGGGAGGTCTGAAAGCTTCTGGAGCAACATCACGTGGAAACTGAAAGAGGTGGGTATTTGTCACTGTAGCATGAAGTGAGATGAAATCCCAGCACCTCAGGCAAACAATAACAAGACCCGAGCTGACGGAGCCGCTCTCCTGTGAAGCCTTATCCATCGTGGCTGTCCTGCTCTGCCAAAGCTGCTCTGAGGCTGCTCAGAGATGATTGCCTTTCCTCTCTCTCTTTAGGGAAATTACAAGGGGCGGGCTGTGGAAAAGGTGGCAGCAAGCATAGAAGGGAAGAGAAAATAGAGAAAATTTGATGTTGAGTGTATTCATCACCATCTATTTTAGGGTCAGTTACTGTCTTTTTTCTGTGTTATATGAGGTGCTATTTTTAGATTGCCAAATCTATACATGGAAATTATTCTCAAATGTTCCAGCTTTCATCCTGTATTAAAAAAACCCAGTCTTATCTTGATCGTGTATTTACTGCATTAATTCTATGTGATTTCTTTTATCCTTTTTCCTCCTGCTCAAAAAAAAATTATCCCTACTTGCTCCCATACCTTGGCTAACATTACTGGAAATGCAGCAAGAGAGGTATTTAATGCTCTTGTTGCTTTAGTGTTTTGTTGGAGTTATGGGGGAAGCACTGGTGGGTTAAGAAGTGGCTTAGCGGGCAGCCCACCCACTTCCTTGTGATTTTTCTTCAAAGAAGAGTCTGACAGGAAAGTTGTTCTGTTGCAGATTTGCTGAGTTCAAAGCAAGTGCCCTACAGATACAACTTTGTGATTATTCCTCAGAACTGGCACATAAAGCTTATGCTATGCCACTGCTACTAATGTTAATGGGAGTCAGGCAGCTTACTCACAGTGCACTGCTTTAAAGAGTAATAATTTACCCAGAAAAGTCCTGAGGCAAGAAAAGTGATAGTAATTTATTAATTCTTTTGTAAATCCTTTTGTCTGTGGCAGTGGCATTGCTTTCCATCCATTTCTAAGTCGTCATGTTTTGGTGAGCCCTGGGCGCTGAAGTGGGAAGAGAGCAGGATGCTATTTTTCCCATGTCCTTGAGCTCTTCAGCATCAAGAGCTAGTGCATGTACTACAATTCCAGGCTACATTTACAAAGAAGAAACCTCAAACATATTTTGTACCCTCTGTTGCACATGCAGAATTAGTAGCTGTAAATAAGAATATGACCTTTAGGCAGCCATTGAAAAACAAACAGAGAAAGCTGTGCTTCTCAGCTTTGATAGAAAGCAGGTTCTGTCTGAGCATAGCTTGGGATATCAATGAGATAGTTACTTAAAAAGGCATGGGCTTTTTCAGAGGGAAATGAATTGGGGTACCTGATTTTGAAGTATCTGACATTAAGTATGCTTGAAAGGGCCTGATGGCCAGTGGGAAGTGCTTAGTATTCCACAGGAGACTGAGTAAGGTTGTCATCATCTGGCTGTGGTTGTGTGCAGCATTACCTCCTGGTATAGGCCGTTATCCAGCAAAGGTGTCTCTTTGGCAGATTTGGCTGTATTTGTTATTTCTGTGCTAGTTAGGGATTTCTAGTGAAGATGCTGCTTTCTCAGTGCAGGAAAGAATTTTGACTGGGAGCCAACTCATGGAGAAAAGGCTGTCTGCAAAATTGCACCATAGTACTGGATATATACTGGATATTTTTTGCTATGTTTGGAAAGCTTTCTCCACACATAGAGTGAATAGTGGTGTTCCAAAAGCAAGAGAGCTGTAAGTCTGAAATAAATTACCATACTGTGTTGTTTTCTAAAAGCAATTGAGCTACTTGGGATCCTCAATGACCTCGAAAGCTACAAGTGACTCTTGAAAATTCCGTATTTTGTTCCCAGAGCAGATGAACCAGCACAAAACATGATGGATGCAAACTTTCTGAACAACCGCAGTGGTGGAACCAGCTTTGAGAGGCTTGTAGCAAATGGCAGCATAAGTCCAAGGATTTTCTGAATGCTAAGTTTGCCTTGAGATGAGTAGTCATAATTACAGCTACATATGTATGTTGCATTGAGTCCTTCAGGAATGTTATTTGAAATAATGATCTTGCAGCATGAGCCCGAGTATCAGTCTGGGAGAGTGGGTCATTCATTAGTTAGAATTCCCTTTCCCTCCCACCTTTCAAAAATATTTTGAAATTTTTCTTCACCTTTCCTGCTTTTATCCTCCCCCATCCTTCCCAAATTCTTGAATATTTTATTCTTTCTAACTTTAAATTATTGAGATATGCATATCCCTGTTCTTCTCTATGTGCCTGTGGGATCATTTCCAGCTGATTTTTTTTGGGACTTATTTTTTGTAGCAATGAGGCTGGTGCCAGGTACCTCTACATGAGAGAATTTTTAGCTATTTAAACAATGCTATGTTAGACTGAGGGTTCATTTCCTTGCGTTTGCCTGTGATGACTGTAAACAGAGAAGCAATTGAGATTCCTTTGATCTGAGGGGATGAGAGGTGGCAAAGATGACTTGTCACTGAGCTGAATGGGCAAAGAGCTCAACATAATTCTTGGTACAAACCATTTAAACTAACAGCTGGAACTGGGCAGACAGTGTTCAACCAGAAGCACATACTCTTCTGTATTTGCTTTCTAGTATGTCTCACAGAGAGGTCTGGGGGACAGACTGAAATAATGCATCCAGCTCCAGGTTCCTCTGCACAGGGAGGACCTGTTGGAGGAGTCCAGAGGGCCACAAAGATGATTAAAGACATGGAACGCCTTATCTGTGAAGACAGGCTGAGATAGCTGGAGTTGTTCAGCCTGGAGAGGAAAAGGCTTTGGAAAGACCTTATTGCAGTCTTTCAGTAATTAAAGGGGGTTTATAAGGAAGGGGACAACCTTTTGGCAGGTCCTGTTGTGGTGGCACAAGGGATAACAGTTTTAAACTACAAGAGTGTCAATTTAGACTAGATATAGATGTAAGGAATATTTTTACAGTGAGGGTGGTAAAATACTGGCACAGATTTGCCCAGAGATGTGGTGGTGCCTCATCTCTGGAAACTTTCAAGGCTGGGCTGGACAGGACTCTGGGCAACCTGATGTGATGGAAGGAGAATTGGATTTGATGGCCTTCAAAGAAAGTTTCAGCGCTCCAGCGCCAACTGTTCTATGATTCTAAGAATCTGCAATACTGTGGTGGCCCATAGTGGGGCTTCTGGGGAGGCTGGGAGCAACACTTGGTGGCAGCAGCTGCTGCTGGAGGGTGAGACTGCTATCCAGGTAGCAGCCTGCCTGGTGTCAGCTCTTAGCCAGGACTCAGTACTTTTCATTGGGCCATACAATATAATTTTGTCCCCTTTCCCCATTTTCAGTCCTGAAACAGCCTCTTTCAGAACACCACAATTACTAGCAGAGGCCTGTTTCAAACTGAGTAATAGAAAACTCCAGTTTAGCTACAAATGGAACATGATTGTACTGCAGGCAAAGGCTTGTTTATTCAGGCAACGTAGACTTTGCTGGTTTGAGTTTGCATGGATGTTTTATGTGCCTAGCAAAAATGTTTGACAGTGTCATCATCGAGTCACACCATTGTACAAAAATGTTATTCTTGAGTTTCATTTCTTTGAGAGCATGTTAGAGAAATCTGGGATAATCCAGAATTTTTAGAAAAAGATGACTGCTTATTTTCTAAACTCCCTGTAGAGCAAACATAGGAAAAACAGCTTGTCTTTCACAAGAAGATTGAGGATTGTAATTACACAAAATAGCATATACTTCCAATGAGCTGAATTTTCAAATTTATACATTTACAAAGAAATCATATTTATCTATTGTCTTTTCTCCAAGTTCTAGTGTGAAATAGTGCTGTTTGTTTTTTTCTATTATTGACTTCTAATCCATAGCAATTAAAGAAACAAACAAATTCCTCTATAACTCCTTAATAGGATTTAGAAGTTACCATGCAAAAGTCACAGCAGCAAGACTCTTAAATCCTCCCCTTAAAAAGTCATTGTGGATGCTTCCTATAAGAGACTATATGGTTATTATTTAATAATTCTCATGCTGCTTCCTGACATCCCTGTTCCTGTGCTTTCCTTGGCTTTATGACCCCACTGCTGTTGAGTATTGGGTATTTATCCATCAGATAATTGTGTTTTTCAACTGAAGGAAGTCTCTCCTTAGGGAGACAGGGCCAGCAATTTGCTTTTAGAAATAGTAATATGGAAGTTCTTTTGAACTACTGTTATGTGGATAAAACATGTCTGTACACCTCATCTTTGCTCTGTTTCCCTCCTGTCCTCTCTCCATGTCCATTTCTGCTGTAGAAGGGCAGACTACACCTTGCTAATAACACCTGCAGCATGTGGGCTGGGGCATTTTTGAGGAGATTGTCAATGCATTTGCCCATCATAAGCTCCTGATTTCTCTTGGAGGGAACAGGATCCATTTGGTCACTTGGGGTCAATTGTCCTATTTGTGTGCCCTCCCAGCTTCTTGTGCACCCTCAGCCCACTCACTGGGGAGGTGTAGTGAGGAATAAAAAAGGAGTTGTTTAAGCACTGCAGTAACTAAAACATCTTTGTGTTATCAATGCTGTTTCCAGCACAAATCCAAAAAACCAAAGCACCATAATAGCTACTATGGAGAAAATGAACTCAATCCCAGGCAAAATCAGCAGAATTTGACTTGTGTTTTTTTTAACAGCTGAGCTCCTGTGGCAGGTTTGTTCTTCAACAATTGGATTAGTTATCATCCAAAAAGTCTCTTGTAATGTTGCACACAATGGAATGCCAGCCCCATCCCTTGTGTCAGGCTCAGGATCCCGTGGGCAGCAGTTGCTCTGTCCTCACTCCTGCCTGGGGCTGCTCAGGTGCTTCCTGTGCTGCTTTGGCAGCTCTCAGACTCTGACTGCACAACTCTATCTTTAGAGCTGCAGAAACTCCACTACCGCAGTGTCACAACAGAGCAGCTGGTACAGTAAGCCAGGGTTTGAATTTTAATTCAGTTCAAATTATTTCTTAGTTAGGAAAACTTATCTGAGTTCATGAACCTCAGTTTTAGAGGTGTGTTAACTGTAGAGAGCTTTTGAAATGTGCTTGCTGCAAAACCTAGCAATGAGGGGGCTATCTGTATAAGATTACTTTTGTAATCTTTTGATGTCATTTCCTTAACCTTGTGCTAGTTTTATCACAGAGATATCTTTTGTTACATTCTTCTTACAAAAGAGAAGAAAATAACTAGTTAGTTATTATTCTAGCTGAATAACAGAATAAAATTCAGACACAGCTGTCACACAGTTCTACTATCTGAGGAATTTCAGCATTATGAGCTGAATGCTATTAGCATATTTATTAACAGTCCATAGAATTTATTTATTAATAGTAATGCACAGATAATTTACTCATTATGTGCTTGCACTACTGTTTTGATGCAGTTAATATTGAAAAAAGCTTGTATTTTTCAGTTTACATTAAAAATATTGATGAGAAAGATTGAGTTAGTTTGCTGTTACTGTGTCATGTGTCACCTCACACTCCCTCAGGGACAAATTTAAGCCTTCACTTTCTCAACATGCTTTAAGTATATGGCAAGGTGGATTTTGTCAGCTAGTATTGATTATTGATGTTGATTCTTGAAAATTTCAAAATCCCTGTAGTATAAACATTTGATGTAAAATTTAAATTAACTTGCAAATGCTGAATTCAACTAAAAATTTTTCATCTTCATGTTTTCAGTAACAAAAATACACTCCCTAGTGCAAAACAAATAGCATGTACTGTGCTTTATAAATGTGCATCACAAGCCCTAATTATTTTCATAATCACTGTGGATGCTTTTTACTGCCAGCATTATGACATAATGGCACAAGCTTTGTAAATGCCCCTGGTTCCAGCTGTGGCTGCTCACAAATAAATCAGACTATTTTGGGCCATAGCAGAACCCAATGGATGGGTGAATATGCTGATGCAGTATGTCTTTGGGAAGCCCTCAGCAGCAGTGAGCCATGGATCTCTGGTTGGAAAAAACCCCATGTGTTTCCTTCTCCAGGGACAGAAGCAGCTGCCTCCTCCTCTGGGACTGCATCTGCTCTGTCCTAAATAGGCTGATATATTTGACTGGCAATGTGATTGCTTAGGATGGAGCACAATTCCCTTAACTGTTGACCAAGAACATCTTGGTGATGTTATTTACTAAGTGCTGTGCTGTATTCTTGTCAGGGATGTCTCTTCAGCATGTATGTGACTCTTTTGGAAGCTCTGTTTCCCAGTTTATGACATGTCTTTAACAAGACTCAGAACAAGACAGATTATCCATCATCTGAAGAGTGCCGAAGAAGTTTCTGTGGCTGCTCTGGCCTTGTGGTTATTGCCACCCTAAGGGTCTCAACTGGCATTTTAACTTACAGAGAGGGAAGGGATGCTCTTCTTGGTTAGAAAAAACAGTGACCATTGGAGAGAACCTGTCCCAGCAGTTTCACCTTTTTGGAATTCTGGAAAGAAATTGTTTGTCGGAGAGGTTGGGAGGATTTTGAAAGCTGTTCTAGGTCCTCTCCTGACCTTACATGTAGCTTCTAATTTTTTGGGACAAGTATGCATTGGGATCTTTTAAAACACCTAAAGTCTTGCTTTCTAACCACTTGTTGCTGTTGTCTGTAGGCCAGATTCAGCCCTGGAGAAAGCAGGAAAATCAGAAGGGAGTTGGCCCATTTTATGTAATGTCGTATCTGGCACAAGGAGCTGGAGGATGGAAGGAAAGAGATGGGGCAGTGCACAAACGCATTTGTGCCTGCCACAGCCCTGCAGGGGGAAATAGAAGTTTTCTTGCCTGATCCATTATACTGGAGGAGAAAAGGAGTTGATATGTACTAGACTTGGCACTAGGGAGGTCCTTAGCTGACTGCTGCTAATTTAATTATTGGGATTTTTGTTAACCCTTTGGTAAATGAAGACAGATTTTGTTTTATATTAACATTTCATGAAGAATACATAAGCATAAAAACCAACAGCTTGTAGCCAGGGAGTGCCCAAGGGATTAATCTTGTAGTCAGAGGTTTCTTCAGGACACTTGATTTAAACAGACTGCTTACACAAAATATAAAGGTGTTTTATTTGGAATTAGTCAAGTGGCTGGAGATAAATTTAGAAGTATAGCTCCTTATTCACACATATCGGTTCAATTTTGGAAGTGTATGTGGGGGTTGAGTGTTCTTAAAAAACAGTCTGGCTGAGGCATTTCTGGTCTATTCAGGCAGAAATTTTTAGCTACAATTTCAGGGGATCTGGGCACAGACTGATGGTGCCTCTCTCACAGTGACAAGAGCCTTAAAATCTCTTGATAAACCCTTCTCCAGTTCCCAGTGATCTCCTTATGCTATAGTTGTCTACCTTTTCCTATGCCATAAATATTCTGCAGGAGAACTTTTTTTAAAAATTTATTTTTATTCTTCAGTACTCCCTTTTCATCCTACAAGTATTTTCATAAGGTTTGTCACAGGGCAGTGAGAGCAGAAGCATGCTGATATCTAAGAATTTTAACTTGGCATTTTCTCCTCACAATTCATGTACCATCTTCCAGTTGAGGGGATTGTTTTTCCCACTGAGTTTACTTAAACTATTCCATGCAGAATGAGGCCGCCTCTCTTCTTGCACTTCTGCTGTAGCAGATCCTCTTGAGTCCTATATCCCCTCTAGTTTGAGGGATAAGAGTCATACCAAGAGCATTCTTGATATTTGGTCCTCACTGCTCTGCTCATTACAGGACTGCATTGCTGTTATTCTGTTGCTTCAAGCAAGAACTCAAAGGCACCAACTTTTTCCTTCCATGTGGTGTGATTGTGCAAGCTGAAGTGTAGACAACAAATGCTCCCCCTGCTCCAAGGACTACATCCTTGTGTTTTCATTCCTGATATTACTTTCTCTTTGCAGTGACCCTTGCTTATTGTCTCCCTTAAATCTGTAGCACACATACTTGTATATATAAATGGGATCAAGGGCAAACCCATGTTGCCTGTAAGCCCCATGTATGCAAGAAGTGAAGATAAACATTTGGTTGTTATTAATGCTAACTATAAACACTGTTTTCTGCACTGTGAACTTGGGAACTCAATGCAAGTGGATATTCTGAGAGTTGGGTGGTAACTGTAACTTTCATCACATGTTGACACATTGTGCTATTTCTCCATGCCTACTCAAGTTGTAGTGTCCTTAATGGGTGTCTTAAGATTGACATAGAAATGCTGTTGGTGAGAACACATCTGAGTTTTACCCTGTGCTCAAAGAGGAAGAGCAAGTGCCTCAGTATGGAGAGATGGACGCTCTCCCTGCTCTTTTTGGGAGTTTCACAACTGTTTCACACAGCTACCTATGCAGTTGGCACCTTGTAGCAGTCTGAGAAGAAAGGTCAAGAGCTGAATCAATCAGGAGACTGTGCTGGTCTCAGTCTGGCAAGTAAGCTCCCTCCTGGTCACAGCTGAGATGAGTTCTTGTTCATTTTAACTGGGCTTGCAAGCTGCTGCCTCAGGAGCTCTTTCTGCTGTGTAAATAAAATACTTCAGTACAGCAAATTTTCACCCATTCTAAACTACACTACACAACAACAGTTACTTGGCAATGTTTTTCATCATCATCCTGTACTTTTTGCAAGCATTTACACTGCTGGGAGAGGTTTTCTGGATTCTACTGGCTTGTAAAAGTAGAAGAGTTTTAGTAGAGAGAGAGAGGGAATAGACTTGGGATAACTTTGAGATAAACCCCAGCAACGGGTTCTGTAGAGGGTTCCTGTGCCTCTTCTTGAAATGTGAAGAGCAGGCTTGAGCTGAATTTTGATATATATAAATATATATATATAAATATATATATATATATATAGATATAGATATATATAAAATAATGTTGCAGCTTTAGCCTTCTCATCAACAGATTTCAGGAGGGAGGAGTGACCTTATGTAGTGTTTTTTTAGCGAGCTGGGAAAGAGACCTGGTAATAAAACTGTACCACCTGAGTGGCAGGTATGAGGCACCCACCATATGTGGGTGTATTAAAAATGTTTAATGAAAAGCAGATTTATTTTCCCTTCCTGTTGTTTTTAAAATCTCATAAAATACAGTTTGTCTGGTGGAAACAGGCAAGGGCATGCCTATGCCATGCATATTGGATTTAGCTCATGAGTACTTGGGTGCAGGATTCTGGAATGGCTGCACTTTTTGAGGCTTTTAAATTATGAGCCGGCAGTACTGGAGGAGCTACTTAAGGAATAAAAGTGTCATGTCCTGAAGGGCACCATCCATCTTTTTACTTGTTTGAAACTAGAAAGCATCTCATCTGTCTGAAAGTTTTGGGAAGTTGCTCTGGTTAGTGCTGTTGAAAAAGACATGTTCACAGAATTACTTTAAAACATGAAATTATGTGCCTTGTTCAAGCCTATTCGTTGTAAACTGCTTCTGGACCTTTTTGACATGAGAGATCTTTCTGGCTTTTCACCACTCTTCAAAAACTCACATCTTACCAAGGAGGGGAGGAGAGCAGCACAGTATGGTCTTGTGCTGCTCTGTAATCCCTGCCTCACTCCCTGACAGCTTGCTGGGGCCAAATTGTCTCACAGAAGGCAGAAAGGCCTTGGATTTTCATCATGGTACAGATGAGGGTGTTTGTTACTGACGTGTTCTTTGTAGAGAAGGTGCCTCCAGTTTTGACACACATATTCTTTGAAGGAGGGTGCCAGTTTCTGATGTGTTATCACTTCCCTATTAATTTCTTTATCGTGAATATTTCTCTTCAGATGGGCTTTTTAAAACACAGAACTGCATTCTTTGCATTTCAATGTTTCTTGCTGTGATTTCACAACCAAGCTAAGTTTATAATTATTGAATGTCAGTATATGTATATAAAAGAGAGCAGGTAAGTGTGGAATGCTGGATGAGCAGGGTGGTAGTTTTGGTCTGAGGACTGATAGATGTGAATATCTTCTAATGAAGGTTGTCTTTGTTGTCAGCTGCAGAGGATGCTACTAATGCTTAAGAATTTTTACAGAGAAACTCGGGTTCTTAGACGACCATACTATTTCTTTTGCTTTTTAAAGGTGTGTGCACCAGAAATAGCAATAGGGTATCTTCTTTTTTTCTATGTACACCTCTTTTGTAGAAAAAACCCCAGCAACTCAGGAACTGCCGACAGCTTTGGAATTTGTGAAGGGTGGAAGGCTGCTGCTTCTACGTTTGTAGGGGAAGTTGAGTCTTGAGGTAAATCAGGTCAAAAATTAATGAAAAGCCTTTACATTGTGATAGCTCTTTAAAGATTTGACATGCAAATATAGCTCACAGGAGGGAGATGTCTATAGCACAATTAAGCAGAGCAAATCTTTGCTAGCAGCTGAGCACAGAAAACTGGCACCAGTGAATCTGCACAAACTCCAGTGCATTCTTGGCTGAGACGTGTGTGTGGGAAAGTGTTTGCTTCAATGACTATTTGTGACCTATTTCATGAATAAATAGGACTTGTGCCTCTAGAGCTTGCAATCTGGCAATTTCCAGAAGCATAACGTTAGCAAGGAGAAGAAAACAATTATTAATAAATACACTTCAATAGAAAAATTTTCCTGCCCCAACTTTCTAAATTCCATATTTAAGCTGATTTTGTGTGAAATGCACCTCCAAGATTACCTTTCTTTAAACAAACCCTTATTATTCATAAAAAAAATCTGATACCAGGGTTTTGTTTGTCAGTGCCACACAGATTGTTAGCAGTGAGATAGGGGATGAAAGAGCTGTAAAGAGAGACTCTATAGACAGAAGCGTATCAGTGGAAAGAGCAGTAGTGTTCTCTACCTGCTTAGGTTCTCCTATTGAATTTACTTAAAATACAATCGAATTGCAAAATCCTTTAAATCAAATTTTTGTTCTGAAATACAAGGTGGGTGCTTTTTGCAGGAAGATATGAAGGAAAGTTATCAGAAATAGATTAGCTCATAGTTGCTTTGATGTGCAAAGCCGAATTCAGTTTATTCATTTTTGTGTTAGTGTAGTAGAACAGAACTTGTTTGCATGAATAAAACAAGTGGGTAGTATAACATCATGTACGAGAGAAAGCATGAACTGGAGCTGCTTGTTTAAATGAATCAAGTTATGACTGCTCCAGCTGTGAATAATAAGAGTAATTAGAGAATGTTTTTTCACTAAAACCCTGACCAAAAAAAGAGCTTGTTGGCGTCTCCCAGCAATACTTTTGTAGTGTTCAGGCAAAACTCTTTTGTGTCTTGCTCTTTTATAATTACAGATTCTCAAAACCTCCCAAACTTCAGATACATGCTGAAAAGCCTTCAGCTTTTTTTTTCTCCAACAAAAACTTTTTTCCTCAAAGAAAGAGAGAATGCTTTCCAAATCTTTTTGTCAAAAATATAATTATCTATTTAAATAGATGTTTCAACAGATTTTTTTTTTATAATTTGAGTAATGTTGAGTTAAAAGGCTCCCCACTCTAAACCATAATTTTTTTACATACTTTCTAGCAAGCTGTAATAGCATGTATAAACAACCAGATGCTCTGAAGAGCTGACAGGGGCTGCACAGATTTTGTTTCAGGGTTTTTTTTTTTTTTTTTTTTGGTTTTTTTTTTTTCTGAGGTGGTCAAGATAATACAGCACTGTCCTGAATCCAGAATGATGTGGTTCTTGTATGGTGGGGTACAGTGTGGGATCACCTGAGCAGCACAAATTCTATTCATGCCACGTGGTACAGTGCAGTGAGAAGCCCAGTGGAAGCCCCACCTTGCACCTGGGGCAGTAGGAGTGCCTCCCTGAGGGGCTGTGCCCACACTGAGGAGTTCCCAAACCGGGAGCTGAGCACGTCTGTCCCCTGTCCCCTGCTGCCTCCGCCACTCCAGTGTGATGTTCCAGTGTTTCTATTTCTGAGTTTAATGGTGAGTTTTATCTTCTCCCTATCCCTGGCATGGATTTACCCTTAAATCTTCTTCTCCAATTAGGCTGTTTCTAGATTGCCATATACCAGGCCTGTCTGAGCCTTTAAATCCCTCTTCTAGGTCACCTTCTTGCCTTTCCCCAGGGGAGTATAGCAAACCATACCTCCCACTGGGCTTTCCTACACATATGCTAATAAGATGCTATTAGTGCCACCTTCTTCCCCAGAGAGTAGGATGCAATAATGATTTTGGGAAATAGGTGTTCCTGGCTTCTTCCCTGGCTCTGACTTTCCTTTTCCAGTAGTTTTTACCAGCTCAGTTGCTATTTCTGGGTGTCTGTAATGCTAAAATTGAAATGATAACACTTCCCTACCTGACAGGCTGGAGGCGAGAAGTGGCTGTAAGGATTAGTTACCTAAGGGCTATAGCATGCCAAATGTTATTAATAATGCAAAGCAAGAAATGTTCTGAAAGAGAAATGGAATTCTTGCTTTTTGCTTCAAAGCAGAGGTTTACCAGAACACCGCAAAGACCCCGATTTCTAGTCAGGTGGATTAGCTGATGTCCTACAGTATTACAGATGTACATGAAATAGTGGGGGAGCAGCAGGCCTTCAAGTGTCTCCCACATCTGCGTCACTCTGCAGTGTTCAGCACATTACTGAATGAGAGGAGGTGACTCCTGCCCAAGAGGTGCACCTGCCGAAAGAGTCCTAGATGCTTTCTTCACTTGCTTAGATAAATACGTACATCCTTTGTGAAAGTGTCTCCTAGAAGGGCCAGTAGAAGCATGAGAGAAGAAAAGACTTGAACTTCTGTGCAGCGTAGGGGTAAAGCAGAGGTAAGAGGAGGGAAGGATGGCAAAGGACAGAAAAAGGAGCCAGTGACTACATTGAGTGAGATAGAGGGGAAAGGACAGTGCAAAAAAGAGAAGGAAGGACAGAGTCAGTAGCAAAAGCTAAAAATAATCAGTGAAGGGAGTGAAAATTGGTTGCAAAGGATGGAGTGTCAAAGTGCAGGAGACAGCAAGGAAGAGTGAGTCAGGGAATAAAGAGGAGAGGAAGAAAATGCGTTTATTATCTCTTTTTATCTGACAGTACTGAAAGTGGTGTAAAACAGCAATTACCCTGCTTCATGCAAGTCTCTGCCTAAAAAGTGGTAAGGAAATGAATATGATTTCTGATGAGAGATAGTCCTCTGTCCTGCCATGGACAGAGGAGTCTGTACTTCTCTGCTGGTTCTTCTCCCTCACAGCTGAGCTGCTAGTATGCCCACCACCTCCCTGCTAGTATCATGCAATGTTTAGAGGGGGCCTTATCCATGCCAAAAAGGGCAGCACAGCAAGCACTGGAAGTACACCTAGGAAGCACCTAGGAGAGGGTTGCTTGATTAATTGTTTCTATTCATTAAAAAACCCAAAAACCTACATGCTGCATATTATGTCTCTGTTTAGGGAGCATCTGGCAGCATAAGGGATTGGGTTCATGCCTCTGAGCTACTTCCTTCAGCACTAACACCTGTGGACCTTGGGGGATTTCTTTGGACAAAATTTCGTTTTGCTGTGCTGCAGCCCCATTCCATGTCACACTCATTAACACTCTGCAAGAGGTACCATGCACTGCCACATCCCTGTTGGAGCTGTCACAACCATCTGGTCCTTGTGTTTGCTACTGCTGAAAGTAGGCAGTGCAATGCCAGCAACCAACTTCACTCCTTCCAAAGTCACTGGTGAATTGGAAGCGTGCAACACACAAGCTCCAACCAGCAAATAGCAGGGAAAAATTATTTGGTAGTCTGACAGGAGTTAGAGTAGTCCTAGGAGCTGCTCTGGGGTGATTTTCACCCAAGAAGCCACTTCTAGTGCAATTCCATGTGTCCCTGGCCCATTCCTTATAAAGGGGATTAGAAAGGATTGATTGGTCTGCCAACTCGCTTGTTTAGCTCTGGGAAGTCAGTCTCTGACTCCTTCATTCCTCTGCCATCACTCCAGCAAACCAATGCAGCAATCTGGGCATTCTGAATGTGGGGCCCTGTTCCTTCTTTTTCAGTTGGATAGGCTTTGCCCTTGTTGAATGGAGATAGTGATGTAGTAGAAATATGGTGTTGGTTATAGGGTCCAGCTGCTGATTCCATAATTTATTTCATTTTCAGGGATGAGGAACTTTAGCTTATGTTCAGCCCTGAGGTAATGGGGTCAATCACTACCACTTGATAAGCTGGACAGATATTGTTGCTATCAGATCCACTCATTTTAAACCATGCTGATAACATGCCTTGCTGACAATCAGGATACCAGGGAACCAGGATCATTAAAAAAAAATTACCTTCCTAGAAATGAGCTGGAGGGAGAGGCAGTGTGCAGGCTTGATTTTAGCCTCAATTCCAGATTTCATCACTGATGCCTGCTGATGTGGCTGTGTGCAATCCATGTAACTGCAGCACCTCAGCTGTTTTCTGTAGAATCAGGA
Source organism: Onychostruthus taczanowskii (assembly GCF_017590055.1). Lineage (NCBI taxonomy): Eukaryota > Metazoa > Chordata > Aves > Passeriformes > Passeridae > Onychostruthus > Onychostruthus taczanowskii. The sequence continues at coordinate 1,576,922 of NW_024498685.1, forward strand.
TAAATGCTGCTTCCCTGATTGATGTTATTACAAGGTGCTTAAATACTATGTAAATGAAGGTCCTGTAAATAATGCAGAAGTGCAGATGAACATAACTGAGGAAGAATGAGTAGAATGAAAACAAGTTCAACCTGAAGCAGAATTCCAGTCTGACAAGTGAATATATATGGGGAAGTCCATAAACTGTAGTTATTTTCTGAATAGAGCTAGCTGATTAGACATAAATCTCTAGCACTAAATAATATTAAATATTTATCAAGTTAGTTCAGTTTAATTTGCTGACCTTTTAGTTATTACCAAAGAAATCTATCTCTATGAGCATGCCTTAGGTTCAAACCCTGTATCTTAACCATGTGTTTTGATCTAGGGCTTCTGGATACTAGGGACTGAATTCTGCTGTCGGGTACATAAGCATAGCTTTCTAGGATGTTGGTCAGAACTGGAGCTGGAGAGCTAAATTTGCTTTAAATAGTGAAATATCTAAGCATCTAAACAATTTGCTCTAAATTTGCTTAATATCTTTTCATAGTGGCAGACTTGTAAAAATATAATTTAAAAAGTCTGTTCTTATTTTGTTAAATAGAAACAGTATTTGGTAATAATGCACTTTTTTTCTGCTGAGGGAACTCAAAAACTGAAGAACTTCAATACCCTGTAGTTTCCAGGACTGCACTAACTTCAAGTTGAAGTTGTAGCTGTGCTTATGAAATGGGTGGGTGGTGTGATGAGCCTTGTGCTGTGTGTAGGGGGAGCTCTATGTCTCAAAGCCTGCCAGGACATGGCAGAAAGCTGCAGTCGTTCAGAGTATTGCAGCTGAGAGAGCCCAGCTATGACCCTGTGGGAAACAAACACAGTCCATCATGTAGAGGCAGTGCATGAAGCGTGGCAGTGTGAAGCATCCTCTATGAAAGCTTCCAGTGGTACTCCAAGAAGAGATCCAAGTTTTACTGCTTTCATGTTTTTCTGCAGGATCTGCCATTTCATTGAAAGCTTCCCTAAAGGGAAGTTGGAAAAAATCTAGCTGTGAATATAAAGGCAGAAGCAAGTGCTTAACCATAGGCAGTCCTATGTGAGTGTGATCTGACTATAATCTATGAACGGCACCCAAGTACTCTTGATACTATTATTTTAGACATGATGGTTTCAGGATAGAATTCCATCAACTCTTCCAAGAAGATATGATGTTTTTAGGAAGAGGTCACATGTCTTCCTTGTCTGTCTGACTGCATCTTGGTGTTTCTATCAGTTGCTCTAACAAAAATCTGTGTTTTTCCATCCAAGTTCTCATTGCTCTTCTACTGTCACAGGTACTTCAGAAAGCCTGAGGAACAGACAGACAGGTAGTAATACTTATGTATGGACATAGCAGAAACCAAACTGGAATTACATTGGCAGTTAAGGTTTTGGAAGAACAGGGAAAATAGAGCTGTGCTTATCAACTCTTCAGAGGAGAAAAAACAAGGAGGCAGCAGCGCTGGTTTATTTTTCCCCACAAGGAACACTGTCTTGAAAGAACAAAATAAGAATCAGTTTAATCTCTGTGGTAAACTGCTACCATGTTCTTCAGTCTGATTTCTTACTTAGAACAATGTAATACACACTGGTGGTAAAAAAGCAACACTTGAGGCTGGACTTTGTATTATGGCTGGACAGCTGGAGAGAAAGGCTCTAAAGAGCAGCTTTGTGACCCTAGTGAAATTCTGGCTTTTGATTGTAAAGGGGACTTTGAAACACCTGTGTCAATGACTGTGAAAGAGCTAACAAATGGAGCCAGATTTTGGACATGAAAAGTAAGATTTCGCTTTGCATTTTGGTTTTTTAATATTTTCTGATATTTGTCGACTTTCTTGAGGGATATAAATAACATTCCCATCCTTTGCGATTATGCCATTAAGTATATGTGGGGTGGAGACACATTATATGACTGTCATTTAAAATGTTTTTCCATAATTCTTTGTTTGCAATAGGTGTAAAATTAACCTGGCTTTAATACTTTATTTGAAACACCTGCACAATGTTGGATGATGTCTCCTCTGCTCCTCTGCCCTGGGAATTGGTTTGGGTTTTGTTTTTGGGTTTTTGATTTTTTTTTTTTCCAGTTAGCAGATGCTCCCTCTGCTTGTTTTGGAGCTGGAAAAGATAACACAACATAGGACCTACATAAACAGAGAAAATTACTCTTTCAGTGTTTCTTGGCAGTAGTTGTAGATTAGATGCACATGAATGTCCCTTCACAGATGTAGAGGTGATATTAAACTGAGAAGTCATGTGATACCAATTAAATACATGTGTCAGTGGGCTTCGGTTCAGTACTTTATTTTTTCTGAGGGTATTCCAGCATCTTAAAAAAATTAAATGCTGACACTAAATAAAAAATAATCAGCTTGGCAGAGTAATCCTTCCTTTCCTACCATAATCTTTTTTTTTTTGTGTGAAGTAGTTAACATGGCCTAGAATGGTCATCATTTTGTGCTTGATCCTTTGCATAAAATGATAGGATATGGTGAAAGGTCACTTGCAGCCATGCAAAGCTTGAGATGAGAGTTGTGTGTGGGAAGTCACTCTCTTTTTCCTGTTGGGAAAACTCTCTCCTACAGCTTTCAGAAGGTCTGAGATAAGACTTAAGATATTTTTAGATATGAGAGCTATTTTTATGTCCTCTTTTTTATTTTGTTCCCCCCCCCTCCAGTTTTAACAGCTCCCTCTCAGTCCTCTGTGGTTGGGGTGGTTGTAACTAAGGCACCTGGTGCTTGTGCTGAAAAAATGAGTAATACAGTCCTAGCAGCACTTTTGAAAGCTCTTTTTATTATTCTAAAAAGACCTTTTTTTATCGTGGAGCATATAGAGAATATGTGATAGTATAAAGTTTTGGAAGTAGGCTATGAAGTCTACTTCATATGGAACAGAGACACTGCAGTTCAGGACGTTGTCACTTGAAGTCTGTGATGTGTATCTTTGTATCCGTAGTGTGCTGTTTCCTGCCACTTCTCCTTCCTCTCTGCCAGCTTCTCACTGCTGCCAGACCAAACCCTGGGTGCCTGTACAGTCACCTGAATCAGGGAGCAGATTCCCCTTAATAAGGACCTACAGAGGCAAAAAAAAAAAAAAAAAAATCCTTATTTTTCTTCTCAGTTTCCCAGCCCAAGTTAATTGGAGAGTCCCACAACCCATGTGATGTGCAATGGGGCAGTGGTGTGAGAGCAGGGGAAGTGTCTTTGCTGTGTCAAGGCAGGGCTGCTCACACACATGGGTCTCTGAATTGGTGTTGTTTTACCATCCCTGCACACAGGTTTTCACTGGGATATCTAATCAGATGAACAAGTCAAAAGGCATAAAGACCTGTACCTTAATGTGACAGTTTTAAATTAAATGAAATGTTGAACCCACATAATGGAACCACTTTCAGTAAAGGATTACAGCCACTTACTCCCCCTAAACCAAGACATTTACTTTCATACCTATGAGCCAGTAGGACACCAAAAAATCAGTTTACCTTTCTGTGTAACCACTGCCAGGCAGGAAAATTAAATTAATCTTCTCCTTGAAGCTATGTCTGTTCCACACTTTCCTTTTTGACTATTAAATATGAAGGGATGTATTTACTTGAGGTGTTTTCCAGTCTATATCCTCCAACCTTCACAAGGGGCAAAGCCACAGAGCCTTGTGGGGCAAGACACTGCCCTCCCCTCACTCCAGCATCATGTCCTTCCTCTGTGCCTCGAGCAAAAGGCTGTTGAAGGCTGCAGAACAGGAACTCCACCCTGTAGATCTTGCACGTCTGGGTTGTTAGCGGCTAATCTGTGTCTTGTAGGTCACCAGGAGACTTGGTCCATAAATGTGAGTTGTGCTTAGGATAAACTCCTGACAAAATATGTAGCTATTCCATACTGCCTGCTTTCTGCTGGGAGTCATCTGAACTATTTTTGTCTGGTGAGTGATATTGAAACAAGCTCTCCCTGATTTAACTTCATTGTATTCTTGCTGTCTTGAGTGTTTCTCACTAAAGCTTTGAAATAATGTCAGCATTATGTATATGTGTGTCTATTAAACATATGTGTGTCTATTAATATTTGTGTACATATTTGTATTTGTTAATATGGCACAGGTGTATGCAAATGTAAGTGGAGAGACAATGTGGAATAAAAGTTCAGATTGTGCATCCAGAAGGGGATTTCCTCTATATTCTGTACTTTATTGCACTCTATAGATTTTTAAGCTATTGTTGAGAGGTGCTAGAGCCCTGAGCCTGATTTGGGCACCTTCTAAAACTGCTGTAAGCTTTGGCAATCTTTGCCACCATCCTCATCCTCCCTTTGGCTTTCTTTTTATAGCTTTGAGTAAGAAGGAGAATAACTATAATAAAAGTCATTACAGCTTCCTCTTCTCTCTCCTCTAGCTGCAAACCTGTTGAGGCTCAGAGGCTGTATGGATATTTTTCTATCCTGTTGCTGATTGTTTGCACCCTTGAGGTGCATGAGGCTTTGCATCTCTTTCCAGCATAATTCCCACAAAATGTAGGGAATCCTTACCCTAGAAGTCTATTGTATGTGAGAGGTGGTGTAGTATTTTCTGTCTGGTAAGCTCAAGATCACGTGGAGATCCCTCACACAGTGTGTGTGGGGGTGCAGGTGAGTTTATGCATGCACTGAGGGAACTTGGTCAGTTGCATTCCTACATTCATTTTCAGATTCTTGCTCTTTCTCTTGTCTCTATCTCTTTTCTAAAAGGGACAAAAAAATGCATGGCTTCTTTAAAAGGTTCTTTAAAATGTTAGTTTAGGATTTTCCTTTTTAAGCATACACCTGTGCCACCTGTTATTTCAGGTTTATTGTCTTTTTGAGGTTTTTCAAACCTGAGTTACATAACTTTTTTGACAGACTGTTTTAGTGGCATCTGGATATTTGACATTGAAACAATAGCTATATAGGTATATTAATGAGAAAGTTAAGACTGAAGAATATGTATGAAGGGGTGAAGAGTAAACCAATGCATCTCTACAGCATGTTGTAGACTAAAGTGGGCTCACTCTTCCTATCCCTTAAGCTCGCTTGGAGCCATGTTTGGGCTGAGCATGGGGCAGGGGTACAAAGCAGCATCTACCTAGGAAAGATTATTTAGGCATATGCAGGAAAAGGAGAAAATGTAGGGACAGAGTTTGTCTGCTTCTTTGTTTTATGGAGAATTAATAACCAAGTCACAGCTAACCAAAGAAAACTTTTTCTGCTTTTGAGACTTGGCTTTTGATGTTCACTGACCACAGAACTGGAGTTAATGTTACCTTTGCTTGGTAGGGAGGTCTCCCACAGGCTAGAAGGGTTTGTGCTGAGCAGGCAGGTATGTTTTCACAGCAGCTTAGGAGCAGCAATGAGGTCCATTTGCTACTTGTGAGTCAGAATTCAGGTTTCTGTATGGAGGGGAAATGGAGTCTCTAAGCCATATTAATTTGGGATTTAGTACCATTTCAGTAGTTTCAAATAACAGAGCATAACCAAAGCATATGTGCACCCATTCATCCAGTGTTGATCTTGAGGAGGAAAAGTAGTTCTGCAAAATCTTTGGCACCATCACTGTATCCTAAAACTATTTTTGCTAGATGAAATTTATTAAGATGTACAAGTCTGCTTCCTTTTGCTTTTGCATAGCTGTCTTTCTATGTACTGATAAGCTATTTATACACAAGGTCTTTGTTCCCTATTTGCTGCTGGTTTATATTAGCTCCCTGGATCTTCAAAATCTCAGATGAGGAAGGTGCTGGCCTTACGAAAAAGGCTTCTCCACAGTATGTGCACAGTTCTAGGGCTTTGGATTGTGCATGTAATCCTGGGCTTTAATCAGAACTGATTAGAGATGCCTTTAATGCTGTTGCCACACTGCAGCACCAGGTTTTATGGTAGATGGGCAGTGAGAAGAGCATCGCTTGCTACCTGGGGTAAACACAGCCTGGCCTATGTTGTCAGGTATTTCACTTCATTTTGCTGCTCAAATTCGTGTCATTTGTCCTGGTGCCTGTGGGATCTCTGTGTGAAATGGAAGCTGTGTTTGCTTGGGTGCATGTTTGGTGAATTGTCTGAAGGGGAGAAATAAGATCTTTTTGAAACCAATAGTTTCTGGAGCCTCGAGCTGCTGCTTATGGGAAAGGCAGGGATTGTGCTACTCTTCACCCACATTGGCGTTTTGCTCACGGGTCCCAGCACAAATACAGTGTGATGAGCCCCATTTGTTGATTATCCTGGCTTTTTACCTGGCGTGAGTCATTCCAAAGCACCACGAGATGGCAGTGCACTTGTTCTGCTGCAGGCAACGCGCGAAACCCCTTCCGAACGGAAAATCGGTGCACTTCACCCATGGGGACTGCCTGTGTACCCCATAGCCACAGTACTGCTGCTTCTCAGTCAAGTGAAAACCTGTCATCGTGCTTGTCCTGAAAGCTGGGAATGAATCTGCCCCTGGCAGGGCTTGTTCTGCTCTGTTATTCTGCTGGGGTACAGGTAGAGAGGAGGGGAGGGTTTGCAGAGGGAAATTGAGAAGTGGCAAAACTTGCTTTGAATATTTGTTTTCTCGTACTGCCGAGCCACCAGGCCATCCTGGCTAGAGAGGAGTTGCTCCCGTCCTTCAGCACTGCTGGTTCTAGGGCTGCCCCAGCAACTTACAGATCATGTCTTCTCAACAGATGTGTTTGCACTGTCTGCAGTCCTCTTTTGAAGGGGCTTTGTGCTCCTTTCTTTGTGTTCTTGCAACCTTTTATTGATGGCTTAAGTTGTTTTTTCCTTCTCTGCCCCCTTCTGACAGGCATTTTTAATTGCTCCTTGTCTCTTTGAGTTTCTTTGCTGCTTCTGGTATTAATTGATTTCACTTTACAGTCCCTTTAGCAGGAGCCATAACAAGGAGTCCCAGGGTGGCTTTTGAGATGTGTTATTTTGCATGACAAGTACAAGGCTTCAGTGTTTGTCCTATTCCCAGGTAAAGATGACTTTGCCAGTGGAGCAAACTGGGGCCAATGCCCATTGCTGAATACAACTTTGAAGCACCACAAGTTTAACAGCAGAGCAGGGAGATGACCAAGTGGTGCCTTGCTGCTCTGCCATGTGTGTGCTCTGCCATGCCATCTGTTAGCACTACCTAGGGCTAATCTGTTTAATTTTCAGGCCATCTAATGGTATGACTGTATTAAGTTTGGGTAAAGTAGGTCCCTTGATTTTTAGTACAGGTCAACTCATTTTTGCTGTTCTGAAACAAGTTTGAAGCGAAGAACTGGCCTCCACGTTCCTGGGAAACAAAAAGTTGAATTTGGGCTCGCTGATCCCTTGTGAAGATAACGAGATTTTCTACATTTCTTGCAAGGGATGCAAAGGCTGAGGTACAAAATTTATGTGATTAGCTCAGGGACATCCAGAGAACTAGTACTGAAACTGTGAATCCTTTTTGTCTTGTGCTCAGTCCTTTAAGAGAGGTATCCCTTCAAGGGGAATGCCATCCGTATTACAAATGACCTGCACACACTTCACAGATGCTCATGGTAAATGCACTGACATGAAGTAGGATGGCCATACTCTTACCTTCAATTCAGGAGATAACTCCCCCTTCTCTGTTATTTTTTCTCCCCTTATCCTGTGTTTCATCTCCCCATTTCTTTATGGTTCTTTTGTCTTTCAATATCTGTCTTAAGTCTTCTCTTCATCTTTGATTTCCTTCTCCTCTTCCGCTACTTATGTTCTTCCTTCATGAAGATGGTCACCCAGTGAGCAGTGGGAGCATCTCCCAGTCTGGATCACTTTGAGAGCATCTGCTTTCTCTCATTTTTTCCACCCTCTCCTCCTGTTTTGGCAATAGCAGCATGATCAGAAGTCTGAACCTTCACCAGAGGGTAGCAGTTAGGGCTTAGGCTGCCACATATATTCATGGGGTAAGGCTGGGGGAGCAGATTACAGAGTGACACAAATTCCAAGTCCCAGTGAAGAGAAACAACTGCTGTATTGTGGAGCTAAGGAAATTCAGTCCCATATAGTTTAGACATTTCACACAATCTCATTAAAAAAACCAACTGTAGAGCTGGAAGGAGCAGTTAAAAGCTAATGTGACAGCATGGCTTGAGCCAGCTACTCTGTGATAAGATGGGAGTTGATCCCTAGCCCCCAGTTCTGGAATATAGCATGATATTTTCTCTCTACACACACAAACTTGGAAGAGCTGCTGGAAATGTTACCTATCTTCTTTCTACCCTTTCTTGCCTTTTCATTCTTCACAGCAAGCTCTGCTTACATATCTTTTTCTCTGGCAGGGTTTGCTTCACAGCACTGGCCAGGCTCAATCAGAGCAGTAAATAGCTGTTTTCCAATGGGTTCCTTGTAGTTCAGCTGCAGTTTGTTGGATTTATTCTGTTTCAGTATGTTGTCCATTTACCTCCTGTGCTGTGTAGTCCCCATTGTGGAGGTGCCTCTAGTTTGGCATTCTTCCAGAATATGTTACTTCTTGAGCCCAGTGGTTGGAATTTACCTGACAATCTCTGCTTGGCATTAGGCCCACTCAGCACCATGGAGTGCTTTGCAGAAGCAGCATTTCCCTCAAAGCCGGAGTGTTATTAATCCATAGTGAAGCAGGCTGTCCAGAGGTGACCTGGCTGAGATGGCAGCTGGCCTGATTTTCTTGAGAATTAGTGAGGAGCTCTTCCATCCTGCCCCTGTCTCTGCTTTGCAATGCCTTTTAGGAGCTCCTCCCGGCTCTGCACTTCCAGCCCCTGCCTTGCCATACTTTATTCCAGTGACATCTTCTAGCCCTCTGTGACCAGGCTGGTCCCCTTCCTGGCAGTCTGCTCCAGCAGACCCTTTGCTCTAAGAGGCTACTATGTAAGCAGAGCTGTGCTAGTTCAGGCAGGCTGTCTGGGAAGCCAGGCAAGGGACAGTGGGAGTTGGGATGACAACTGCTCTGTTGTGTCTCATAATAGCAAAAAATCACAGCCCTCGCCTCTGTTCCTGTTCCACTCCTGGCAGAGGGGAGCAGAATCCCTGCCCTCTGGAGGCTCTGCCCCTCCTGATCCTGTCCTTTCTCTGCCCTACAGGCAAGAGAGGAGTGATTACCAGCCCTGTCCTTCCTCCGCTCATGGGCAGCCCTTCCCTTTACTTTTCTCAAGCCCTTTCTAGCAGGAGAGAGTGAAAAGAGATTGGGGGGGAGGGGGAAGGTTGGAGGAGGAGACATTGTGGTAGAAGTAGGCTGGAAGCAGAAGGATAGGGGTCTCAGGTTAAACTAAAAAAAGTGCTGTGTACCAGAAGATGGGGATGGGGGAGAGTGCAAAGAGGAAGAGCAGAATGTATACAAATAAAGGGATTTCTTAAAACTTTTCTCTCTTGGCCCTTTGTTTCACCATATCCAAAGAGCTTTCATCTCATAGCCTTCTTCACCCCTCTGGTATCCACTGCTTCTCACACCCCAACCCCAAACTTTCTTGGTTGCTGCTCAAAATGTACATTTTACCTACAAAGCCAAAAAGCCTTGAAGAAGCTCTGTCCTGTTGTATATCCCAACACCATTCTTTCTATTCTGTGCTGCCTGTCTATGGTTCATCACAGAGAGGTCATTTTTAGAGACTTGTACTCATGGACTTGCTTCCTCTACTAAATGCTGAGGTGTGTGTAAAGTCTTTGGTGGGGAGAGCAAGCTCATTAGCAAACTGCAGTTCAGAAAATATATAGTTTATTTAAACTTGTACCTTGCAAATGCCCAAGTTTGTAATGCTAGGTACAGCATTGGTTTGGACAGATCCAAACCAAAAAGCTTATTACAATTGGTTTAAGGCTTGAGAAAGTGCTTCCTGCATTGCAGACAAAATGCAGGCATTCATGAAGAAGCAATTATAAAGATTTTGGGAAGTAGTGATAGCCTAAATCCTGTTGCAGCATAGCTACTACTTTTTTACCACCTGGTCAAGTTTTGCATCAGAAAATGTATCTCTTATTTTGAGTGGTATTAGTGTTTTGGCATGTCTTGGTGTTGGCAATACAGTGTCCTTCCTGTTCAGTGCTGCTTTTTGACTGTCCTACAAACATTTTTGGGTCTACTGTCAATGCTCAAGCTTGCCTGTGATAGTTCAAAGCAGTTCTGAAAAGATGAGAAATATAACTTCTGATCTTCTAGAATGACACTGGTGCATGTACAGAGTTCAGCCTGTGATCCTGAGATCAAGTATATGATCCAGTGGCCCAGCAGCAGGTTATAACTGATTTATACAGCTGAAGATGCAGAATCTTTAAAAATGGGTTACTCCCCTTCAAATGCTGATATTAGAAAGTAAGAAAATTAAGCAATCAGCTTTCGTCACACAGCTGAACTCACACATCCTAGCTACAGCTGCCTAATTCCCCAAATTTTCAATAGCCTCATTGCAATCCCATTTGCTAATGACTCTTAGGGTTTCCCTGGCTTCAGACTTATGATACATATACCTTTCACACTTTCTCAAGTTATTATAACATCTTTTAGAAAATAACCAGACTTCACATGTAAGAAATCAGCAGGAAAAGACCTTGTAAAATGTAAATTCATTAAAAAAAATACATAGTTCATGAAACAATAGAAAACAGAACTCAAAGCTGAGGTTGATATCCCTTTACATGTCACCTTCAGGGTTCTGAGCTGTGATGAAAAGTACTTTTTCCCTCTTAATAAGAATGTGTTTATTTCATGGGTAGAATGCAGTTTATGAACTCCTTAGCTATTTATTTCCTGGGGCCTGAATTGAACCAGATTGTATTTGTTCTCCAGTTTCACACCCTTGATTTTTTTCAAAGGAAGTTTCTTTTCTTCCTATCTGGAATGAAAATTATGAAAATGAGTCATCAATTTCCGCCTAAGTCTGAAAGCAGCCATGAAACCATAGCTTGTGGACATGTCAGGAGGTGTCCTGGTGATGTGCAGATCTGAGGGCTGGTTACTAAGATTTCATTGGTAACATCATGGGTCTCTACACTGCTGGTCAGCAGGTGCTGCAATAAAGGGGTGAACATAAAGATGCTTTTTTGTCATGGTTTTTTTTTCCTCTTCAATGAGGAGTGGAAGTTGCTTGTTTCAACTGGCATGCCAGAATCACTTGGCACCCCAGGGAGGAGTTTTCCAACACACAGGCCAGCTTTAAATATTCCTTAATTTTGGTCCTCTTTCTGAAACTGTGCCATGTGTTGCCTGACAGAACAAGGATGAAAGCAGTTATAAGAGCTGCAAAATTTGTGGGTGATGCTTTGCTTTGTTGCATCTACTACATCAATACTAAGTTCCAAGTTAGATTAGTATTGTACTTTGTGACTGATGCCTGAGAAAATATCACTTCTTGTTTGTCCCAAGATGTTATCCATGTTTTACGGATGAATAAATACTTTGTTGTACTTAACAATGTTAACCACTGCTTAAGTCAAAATGTCTTTCTTGTGTGATTTTACAAGCCTTTGAATATTTTTAAAGCATTTAATTTTGCTTTTGTTGATACACAAATAAATAGAGAGCGATTAAAAAAATTAAATAATGATTCAGTTGAAAAATTGAGTCTTTCAGTCTAGACTAGTAATTTCTGTAAGGGACTTTGCACCTGTAATGGCTTTAAAATTGTCACAAGAAAACCTTTTAGTGAAAGTGTGTTTTATAAAAGATCCATTAGCTCAGTATCTTTGCCTTGGTCAAAAGAAGGGATTTGCGGGTGATAATAGTGCTCAAAAGTATGCTCAAAAGTATCTGCCTTTTTTTGCATCAGGTTCTGTTTTAGGGAATTAGGTTTTCAGACACAGGCAATTTGCTGAACATTTTGATGTTCCTTGTCTTTGAAAAGTGCCTGTTACACTAGCAGGTGTCAAAATCTGTAGATTCTATTTATTGCCCTTTACAAAGCACTTATTACTATGATATTCGGAGACTGCATGCGGGGTAAAATAACATCAGGAATGCTTTCTTGAAGGGGTTGGTGTCACTTGTTATGCTGACATTTTGCAATGTAAAGTGCTGTATAAGTTTGGGAAATGGACAGAGGTAATAAAAAAAAAATCTTTGCAGGAAAATGTAAAATATAGCCACTTAAATCTGAGCAACCCAGGGCTGTAACTGCACCACATGTTGCTGGGGCAATACCCATGCTGTGACTTAGAGCTGCACCCTATGGCTTAATTTCCTCTGGCCACAGTTCATGTGTCCCTGGCAGGTAGCTCTGCCTGTTTTGCAGAGATGAGCATGCTAATACCGGATCCACTTCCCCCTGTGATACTTTTCCTGGGAGTGAAAGAAGTACTGGTATTGTCTCCACCATGGAGGGAAAGGGTTTGTTTTGTTTCCTGGGGGAATAACTGCCTGGTTGGGCCATGTTCCTCCTCCTGTTGGGTGGCTGGATGCTCTGAGTGAGCACCCAGGTGGATGAACACACCATGCAATGGGTGAGCAACGGCCCATGAGTCACACCAAGGGTTGCTGTGAATGGGGTGACATCAGGCTGGGGACCTGTCACCAGTGAGGCTCTGCAGGGCTCTGTGCTCTGCCCTTTGTTCTTCAGCATCTTCATTAATGAGTTGGCTGCAGGACTGGAAGGGATACTGAGGAAGCTTGCAAGAAATAGGAAACTGGGAGGAGTTGTTGATTCCCTGGAGAGCAGGGAGACCCTGCAGAAGGATGTTGACAAATTAGGGGACTGGGCAATCACCAATCAGATGAAGTTCAACAAGGAAAAGTGCCAGATTCTGCTCATTCCTTAAACAAAGTACTTCCCTCTGATGCTTGGCTCATGCAAAGGCTTTATGGACAGGCAGCAACTTTCCAGTAACTGCTGCTTCTGCCCCCACCACAGCATCCTGCAGCTTATTTAAGAAAAAAACTCCAAAAAATGAAATAGAAAAAAACCACCAGACAAACCCTCCTCCCCCTCAACCCCCCCCCCCCCCAAAACCACCTCCATAAATAGGTGAGCAAATTAAGCAAGTTTAATAGCATCATATGTTAGTGGAAACTCCTGTGAGCATTACTTTATAAATTAAAGGGGTTGGTTTTCCTTCCCCCCTCCTCCATCAATATTGAAGAAAACTTAATTTCTAAATGAAAACTTAATTTTAAAACTTTATATCTATTTTTGAAATTATTTTAACGGTTGTTGTTAAGAGTTATTAGTAAAATTAAAAATTAGCTTCCTCTAGTTCTAACACTGATTTCTGTGTACATATTTAAGTTTTTTATATATTTAAGTTTATTTAAGTGTCAAATGTTGACCCTTCATAAACTTGAATCTAGTGCTTGAAGTTCTTTCCAATTTAATATTCCTAAAATGAAAATAATCTTGACATTGATGTTATCTGGATGGGTGGTTAGGATACTAAATATTAGATTCTCTTTTAGCTTGCCAAACTTTCTATTTTATTCCCACAGCAGAATAATAGTCCAGTCTGCTGTAGAAATACCAGTAGTGATATAATCCCAGTGTAGTGGAAGGGTCCCCTGAAATAATGTCTACTTTACATTGTTCCCTCCTTCCCATCGAGAGCAGGTGGATGCTTAGACCCCATGATCCTGGGTGGAATTGTCTGTGATGATGAAGTGGACCTTCATTCTGTATTGAAGGCTGATGCTAATTCCTCTTCCCCATTAAGAAACTGCCACGAAAGAGCAAACTTATTTCCTTGTGTTTTGACAGAAGATGAACAATGGCATGTGCAGAAGCAATTTGGGAGAGTGTCAAAGCTGTCAGCACAACCAGAGGTGTCTTTCACTGTGTGTGTGTTCATGTACAGAAGCTTTGCATTTTGAAGGTATCAGCTTTTCCTTCCTTCCCAGGTATATCCATGTGGTCTGGTAGATGTGAAAGGATGTACACGTACAGGAATGCAAGTTGCTGTCACGATTCCTTTTTTTTTTTTTTTTTTTTCCCTTCAGCTTTAGAGTTGAGAGGATTTTCAGCATCTCAAAGCAGATTTATCTTCAGGGAAAATGGCTGGGGGATAGATCCTGATCCTTTGTTGCCTTGTACCATCTCTGGTCCTGTACATCACTACAAAAGGCACTTCACAGTGCCACCATTTTGATCTAGTGGCATTCTGCAGGGCCCAGTGAATGGCTCTGCATGGTGCCAGTCTGGTTTTTTTTTTAAATAAACTGCTTTAGTATGGTCCTGTGCAAGAAAGAGCTTCACCAGGACTGCTGGGGCCATCAGTTCAGCTTGGTCTCCCTTTTGAGGCATGGCACAGGACATCTTTGTTGAGAGGCCAGAGGTGATCCTGTCCCTCTCTTTGTTGCACGTGACGGTGGAGCTGTTTGGGTCATTCACTTGTCCTAGGGAAGTTCTCAGCAAGAGTTTGTGCACAAGGAAGGGTGGATGTGTTGTGCTTGTTTTGAGGTGTGTCTCCAAGGTGAGCTGTGCTTGCTCTTGAGCTGGCATATTTGTAGCAGCAGACAGGGCTGGGGAATATGATTGACTTAGGCTAAACACATGGAGGATGAGGGATGAAGTCTTATTTTTTTATGGCTCTGTGAGTCAGGCTTCTTGGATTCTGTTCCTAATCCTGCAATTGTCCTTTGTGACCACAACCTTGCTCGCACAACCTCTTCGTGCTGGCAAAAAGGGACTGCACCTTTTTTTGCTGTATTGTAATGATGATAATAAAAGTCAAAATTATTTTGAGATTGTGAGCTGAAAGCATCTATGTAAAATGTATTATTATTTTTATTAAATAATTTCAATTATTTTGATTAAATTATTTAAATTATTTCTTGTTCTGTTGAAAACAAAAAAAATTGAATTTTTTTTAAATTTTCAAAACAATCTTCAAAACAATTTTCAAAAAAATAGTTTTTAATTGTACATTGTTTGAGCAATCAGTTTCTTGCAGGAATACAGGTTAAGATCACAGTTTTTTACATAATTTGAAAAAGGCAGTTGGTAGCAGTCTAACAGCAAACAACTTACAAAATTCAAGCACAGTCATCTCCACAGAAAATACTTCAGATTTTGCCCTTTTATCTTTCCTTTTCAGTTCAGAGTTTCTTCCTGGCATACCCTGCAGATAATATTCCTGCCTGAAGACATGCCGCCCTTCTCAATACCCAAATTTTGATTTTCTCACATCAGTGGCTGTATATTAAGGAGTGGGTGGTAGAGGGAAGGATATTATTTGACAGCTAATATTGTAAATTCTGTCTAATGTGGTTTGTATATGGAAACAGTAATAGCTACTGCTGCTGTGGTTTTGTTGCTGCGGGGAAAATGCAATAAATAGGACTTTCAGAGGATGATCTGGCAATGAAGAAAAGCTTTGGGATTTCATTTGTTCCTCTTGTGCTACCACTAAATCTTCCTTCTCATGTTACTGAAATAAAACATAGATCTAAACAGATCCTGGCATGCCATGGATGTACCACACAAAGACAATGTACATGGATACTTTTTCCTATTCAAATTCATCTGTAAGGTCCGTAGTGGAAAACAATGACATGGTGTTTTATAATACCTTCCATTCCAAGTTCTCAAAGCACTCTCCAAAGACATGAGGTTGCTCATCTTTATTCTTCCCTGTGGTAAGTTGACATTTTTGTTCTCCTTTAACAGGTGAAGGAGATGGGATGCTCCATAACCATAACTGGAAACCAGTAGCAAAATGGAGAAGAATGTGACATTTCTACCCTTGTTTGCTTTACCTATCAGGCTGTACTTCTGCCTTGCAACATTAGCAGTGTCTGCTACTGCACATGATTTATTGGTTCTGTTGCTCACAGCTCCATGGTTTCCTTCTTTGCTCTTTGCTTTCACCAAGGCACTCAAGCATGTCAAAGACTGCAGACCACATATTAAGGAAGAAGACTGTAAAGGAATAAGATGTAGCTTTATGGCTTATTGAAATAAAGGAATGCATTTTTTGTGTGCCATGGCAGTAAAAGAAGGAAACAAGATGGTGCTCTTGCTCTCCTTCCTTTCCATATGTAGGCCGTGTTCCTTGAGATCCTTGGAGGAAGCTGCTCCCTGGCTTCTAAAGCTGCTTGAATACATGGTGTGGTAACAGAAAAATTCTGTATTTTATTACAACACTTTTTCCAGAATCACTGAGGAATATTTGATTAGCCAGAAAGTCCTATGACATAGCCTGGAGATGTGATGCGTGTGTTCATGAGCTGGTTGGTTTGCTTTTCTCTGCCTGTCCATTGCTGCATGTCTGAGGGCAGTGGGCTCTCTCAGCTGGTTCAGAGTTCTTTGTGCTTATCATGTGTTTCATTTTCCACAGGGATGCCTGTGTTTTTTGTGCAGTGCCAAGGTGCTTTTCAGTGAAGCATTTTTGAAGGCTCAGCTAAGGGTTGTTCCTTAAGCCTTAAAACTGTTCTGGTTCAGGCAGGGCTTAACAGGTGTTTTTCTTGACTGAGCTGGCCTGTCACTGCTGGAATTAACTGCAGTATCTGCACATCTAAGGCCAATTCACATCACAGATTGAACTCTTTAGAGTTTTATGCCAGAACTTAATCTTTCTCTCCTCAGTCCTGAGTGTTACCTGTCTACTGTTTAGTCTTTTCATAGTTTGTTAGTATGACCAATGTAATATCCTTAGTTGTGAATATCTGCATAATCTGAGACGTACAATTTCTTTGTCTTCTCCACTTTCTGTAATCCAGTCGTTGGGAAAATATCACCAAATGCATTTGTTTTAGTAAACAAATCTTTCAGCAACTCTGATCTCTCTAGTTGGGGTTTTCCTGATGACCATCTCTATTAGCTGGGTGATGATATGCTGCTCCTTTTGTGGCTGCATGAAGCTGAGCCCTTCAGGATTTTTGAGGATTGTGAGTCAGTAGAATAAAATAAATAGAGAGAATATGTGCAGTAACCTAATTTCTGCCTAAGATAATTAAACCAAATTTTATTTTTCTGACTACAGTGAAACAAAATGCAGCAAGGGTTTTAAAAGTATCTTCAGGAGCCTCAAAGGTTTTTTTTTTTTTCTGATGATCTCTGATTCTGATTTTCTTCTGATGGTCCAAGGGGACCCATTTGCTGCCTTCACGCAGGGTTTTTCTTGTAAGGACTTCTGCTGCTTTCTATCTGCAGTGCACCATCTGGACACTGGCTCCTCTCCTGACTTGCAACATTTGAACCTGGGAAAGCCTTCAGTAGAGGCAGCTGTGGTCTGGCCAGTCCCCAGGTCTTGCTGACAGGGTCACTTTCATTGGTTTTTAAAATTTCACTCTTTGAAAAGGGTTGACTGACAAGTCTGAAAGATCACAACCATTGTTTTTAGTGTTGTGGCTGATCATTTTCACATGGTACCTGTCCATCCTTGGATCATTTGCTGCTTCCCATGGCTAGATTGAAGAGTATCTAATTCAGCCTGGTCATGCTGAGTGTACCTGTGTAAGGCTCTACAGCGGCACCCCTCATGCCTAGTCCAAATTTTTGTCCATCCTAGTGTGTAACTTCTCTGTGTGTCACTGGTTGCAGAAGGGTTAACTAGATGTAGGCTTAGTCTATTCATACATGAGATTCAGAGGCCCAGATGGTGTGCTTAATTACTCTGGCCAGCTCTGGCTCCATCCCACTCCTGAGGGAATTAAATGAGGAATGGTGTGTCAGACACTGTTCCTTTCTTTTCTCCCCAGAGCACTTTGGTATTACAACTTCCACAACACATTAGGCCTAGCTCAAACATCCCCAAGACAAAGTGGCTTTGGGGTGCTGGCTGGCCCTTAGGTTCCCAGCTGGGGTTTTACACACTCTGTGTAAAACCCCAGGCTGCTCTGAGAGTGCCTCATTACAAGTGACTCCAGGACACCATTTTCTTTGCAGGAGCAGTCAAATTCCAATCCGTGAGCATGGCTGTAATGCTCACAGCTCACAGAACCTCAAAAACATGATCAGTGTGTGCTCTACAAGATTAATTTTGAATCCTGTCTCCCTGTCCCTTGGTATCACATGCATGGAAACACCTTATCTTGGTGGCTTACCTGGCAACATACCTGCCTTTGGTCAGAACTTAGAGGGCTGATCCCCATTTGCTGTTAGGAGGGAAAACTCAAACCATAGATGTACAGTCTCTATTTTTGTTTCTTGCATGTGTATCTCTGCAGAGCGAGGCTGAACATCAGAGAAATGCAGATGCCCCCATGGCAGGGTATGAGCCAGCTCCAGATGGTGCAACTCAGCCTTTCCCAAGGAGTTATGGCCTGGCTGCAGTGGTTGAGTCCCAAGCTGGGCTCTTGCTTGCATTGCCAGGACTGGTAAGCAGCTGTTAGGAGGAAGCTGGCTGTTCTTCTCTTAGCAGAGCAATGACCAACACACATCTGCCTTGATGTACTTCCCACATTTGCTCTTCCCATATCCACTGGGAGTTTTAAGTGACAGAAATTCTAGAGAATTAATATTTTTAGCTGGGACTGCTGCAGCTAATATTGCATTAAAGATTATCAAAGTACTTCAAATTTTGAAATCCTGTTTTCAGACTGAGCCTGGGAGGCATTCTTCATTTGGCAAAGATTTGTCATACTTGCTTTCTGGTCTGAAATAAAGCTTTTTCATTTTTTCTTTCCTATACATACTTTCAAATAAGAGCAAAGTTAGTTATTTATTCCTGGGAAAAATAGAAGAGGAGGGTATGTCTTTTAGGTGGTGATGGTTTTCTTAAGCTGCTTTTCAGTGGTAATGGCAGATGTTTGAAAGTTGTGATTTAAGGCAGTAATGCTCCTCACTGGAGAATGATGTGTGGCCTTTTTCCAAAGGAAATTGGGTTTGATTTTACCACACTATTAGCACTGAAAATCACATACTGAGCCTGTACTGTGGAGTGTTTTTCCTAGGCTTAAGTGTGCATCTCAGAAATGAGGCACTATACATGAGTGAATTAACTTCACTCTGCAGTCAACTGGGTGGGCCTCAAAAGAGCTTTAAAAGCACAGGCTGTTTTTCATGTGGTTTGAAAAACTTAAGGTAAGAAAAGTGTGTCCCACAGTGCCTGCTATTCCACCAGTCAAAATGCCCTTGTTGCCTGGGGAAATGCACTCAGCTCTAGAAGTCAAGAGGTCATGAATCCTATTTCCAGGTCTGTACTTCACAACTCGTATTTAGTGTGTCTGGTGCTGAGCAAGCTGGAGTTTGAGAGATGCAGTTTG
Source organism: Onychostruthus taczanowskii (assembly GCF_017590055.1). Taxonomy (NCBI): domain Eukaryota; kingdom Metazoa; phylum Chordata; class Aves; order Passeriformes; family Passeridae; genus Onychostruthus; species Onychostruthus taczanowskii. Next base: position 1,596,017 of record NW_024498685.1, read on the forward strand.
TTATGGAAATAGTAGCCACTGGGGAACAGCACAGGGCCTTGATCCAAGGGCAACTAATTTTTATTTGACCACTTTAAGGGGTTTTGAAAATCCCATGCTGAATGTGTAGTGCAGAGATTTTAGGAGGAGCGTTAACACAGCCCCTGAGGATGGCTGTTCTCCACAGCAGTGCCTCAACTGAGGTCAGATGTAACTCTAGTTCCCAGTCTCCTCAGAAGCTGCCATTGAGGAGTCTGCACACTTCTCAAACAAAATTTGGTGAGAGCACCATTGTGGTGTTTAGCCAACTAGTTTCTATTTTTGGATGCTTTATGTCCCTGTGAGCATCTCTTTTGATACTCTGCTTCTTTCTCATAAAGTGACCAGGTATAGTCACTGAAAAAAAGTAAATGGAGAAACCCATATTGCATTTGAGTGTGAATGCCAGTGTTGTCTTGAGCCATGCATGCATTCATGTCTTTGGTTCATATCTGTCCTGGTGGTCTCCTGATTTTCTGCAAGGACACAAGAGAGGAATTCTTTTCAGTGGGATTGTCTGAGCTGTAGGACACAATTGCAGGGCATTGGGTGTCAGTGGAGAAGGGGGACGCGTGTCACTTCAGGCACAGGTTTCTGGCTTTGCCCTCTGCAGGCTGGTCAACTGGATATGCAGCTGGCCCCTGAGTGGGACAGACAGGGTGGCTGTGAGGGGCATGTGAAAGCCAGCAGCTTCCTTCCCTGTCACAGAGAGCCTGGGAGCCTTATGCAGCCAGCCCTGGAAGACGATAATCATGAGAGGGATAATGGCATGATTTGGGTTAATAGATTTTGACAGTCTAATTTCCACTGGTGAAAATAAAAGGGAATAAATCTTACAAATACGTTAAAATCAATAGCTTGCAGTGAAGGGGATGACAACAGGACCCTACATCCACAGCACATTTTTTTGGTGAATTGTTCATTTCACTTTCATGTGGATGGGTTCCCTGTGGCTTTGCTAGAGCCATGTATTCCTCCATTTTCCTTTCTGTCATGCCTATCTCTTCAGTGCTTTTGTTTTACTTGCCTCTAAGTAAGGAATCTTAAGCCTTGAGCTTGTTGGAGGGGAGTGCTGCCTTGCTGGGGGAAGATCTACAGTGCTCTCACATCTTGGAGATGCTCTTCCTTCTTCTCATTGGCATGCACAGCTAACCTGATTACAGGTCTTTATCTGTAAATAGGTAACCTTATCCTGAACCTCCAAAATAACACAGCCGTGGGAGCCTTTGCTCACCACTCTCCAGAAGACCACAACCTCTGTAATGTTATTGACCTGAAATATTGACAGTCACCACTGGATTTTTTTGCATTCCCAAGGTCAGTGTTTAGGATTTGTGCACTGAGCAGCTGGAAACTTCTCAAATAAATCTGCAAATCCACTGAGGATAGGCTGCAATGAGTTGGGATTGGCAGCATTACAAAAATAGAAGATCATGAAATAGGAAGCAGTAAAACAGAGCGGTGGGATCCCTGCTGGTACGCACTTCATCGGCCAAGGCACAAGTGTCTCTCTGCACAGAGCAAGCTTGAGGAGGACCTCAAGCTCCAACCTTGAGGCACTTCTGGCTCCATGGGCTGGCAGGAGCATGGACTGAGCAGTCCTCCCATAGCAATCTTGAGGAATAAGATTGGGATAAGGTGTTTTCTTGCTATTTGATTCCTTGTGAATGAAGATTAGTGGGATGAATTGTCTCTATTCTGAGCTCTTGTGGACTCTACTTTAAAGCCACGGTGAAGGAACTACCCGTTTTACAATTTTCAAATACTACAGATTATTTAGGTCACTAAAAACAGTGGAAAAAAAGTTACTGTACTCTCAGAGATAGAGAATCACATAACAAGGATTTAAGAGAAGCCTGTGTGAGTGGTTAATCCAGCCTCTCAATTATAGGGCTTTGGCTCTTTCCGGTCAAAATATTTACTCTTGAGTTTTGCTTCAAGTTATGTCCTTCCTTAAAAGGAAAGGAAATTCCCACTTTCTTTGCCTTCTAGATGCAGACATTTTGGGCAAAGTCAGGTGAACTCTTTTCCTCAGCCTGTTCCAGTTTCCCACTTCCTCACTGCTGAACGACACTGCGAGGCAAAGAGCTTCTCTTATGTCAGGGTGCTGTCCAAGTGAGGGCGCTGCCTTGATCTGAAACTCCTGCCTCTGAAACAGTCTTCCTCTGTGATGTTGAACTTGTTCTCTCTTAACTTCAGTATTTCTTCTGTTAGATGAAATACTTTTTCCTTCTGTTTCCCTTTTCTGTCTTCATCATATAGTTTTCAGACTGCTCAGGCTCACTGTCATCACTGTCTATGTACAGTGCCCATTCAGTGATATCCTCTACTTTGTTGGCATTTCTATTATTACATGTAGAACAAAAGCACTGGTGGGAGAAGCCTTGTGAGGGTTTTTCCACTGACAGTTGATGTTCCCTTTGAGATTTTCTTCCTCTGCCACCTGTTCTGTGTTCTGTTATCCCTGCTCTTCCCCTGTGTATTTTCCATTTATAGTGCTGATGACTTGGTGCTATGTGTTTTCCTCTCTTGTTACCATCCAGGGACTGTGGGGACACTTTGCATAAAGTAACTTAAACTGAAGTGTGTTTTTAAGAAGCAGAGGTATCACTCTTGGTGTTACATCATGCACACAGAGAATAAAATTGCTTTCAGAAAGGGCTGGTCATTTGCTGCTTGCTGTAGCCTCTTCCTCCCCTCAGAACAAAAGAGAATCTCCATTGCCCTTCTACATTAGGGCAATGGAGTTTAGAATTCTGCTGATTTCAAGTGGTACCAAATGAAGAGCAACATTAATGAATTTATGCACAGAAGTCTAATTTAAATTATACAGGTAGTTAGTTATGTTTCCTCATAGCACTTTTTTGGTGCAAAAAACAAAAAAAAAAATCAAGAAATGGAGTCCTTAGAGTTCTACCTCTCAGTTGTGAAAGGTAAACAAAAATCAATATGCTGTAGGCAGTCTTTGTTTTCAGAAAACAGTGAGATATCAGCCTGGGCAGAGAATCCCCTAGTGACTCCTAGTCATAGTACATATTTTCCTCTGTTGGAGTAACTGATGAAATAATCATAATATTTAACAATAATGATAATGGGTGGTTCACAAGTAGATTTTTTTCAGTCAGAGATTACAGCACTCCCTTCTTACTGATATGTTCTGATATATGTGTAAGAAGATACATATGCCCATGACAGTAAAATACTTTGCAAATGTCCTTCAGCAAATAATCACTGCCAGCCATTGGAAATGGGATTACTGGTGATGTACTTCAGTGGTTACAGAGAGGGTTTGGTGCGGGAAGGAATTACTTGGTGGGAAAATGAATCTGTAGTTATGAAGGTATGGAAGCACTTGATGTCTTTGGGAGAGATGGAGCCTCTTTTTTCTGTGCAGGCCATGGAAAATGAAAATGTTGTCCTTGTGCCAGGAGATTGTTTATGTCAGTGGAAGTGGCAGAAGGAAAAATAGAGATACATAATTGTGACCTCTTAACTTTCCACATATCTGTGAGATGTATGCAGGTGAACACTGAGTGTGCACTGCTGATGATAGTCCATGAGTTGTGTTCCAGGAATAAAGCCTCCCTGGATGTATCTGGCTTTAATTCATGAAGAGAGAACTGAAGTAGGTGTTTTTGATAAAACTGACTTGTAGGACTGAAGCTTCACTTCTGCTTTGGAGTTCTGCACCCCAGGCACAGCAGGCTCTCATGTCAGGAGGTGACTGCTAAATTGTATAAGGTATCATGAGGAACAACAGAGGGTCATGACTGTGCTGCAATGTGTGGGAAGCTGGGGCTGTGAAGGGGCAGCTTGGGGGAAAATGGGATAGTGTGAGTCTCACACTTGCTCTCTGAAACTTGGCAGATATGTGGAAGTCGTTTGTCTTGAGTCATTCATCAGGTCAGTGACAGAGCCAGAAATAGCATCCAGGTTTTCTGATTGCTAGAGCCACCATCATATCTCCAAAACCATATTGCCTCTCGAAAGTTACTTCAAAAGTAAGAAAAGTGCCAAGGGATCTTTCACTTTCCTACCCATACAGCTCTTTGATGTGGCCAGTCACGTGCTCTTGAATCGTGGCTGTATATTCAAAATCTGTGGCAGGTCCATTTTGAATAAGAGTTAAAAATTATTTTTTCATGTGGTGAGGATCTTTTGGCAGGCAGAGGCAGAACTGTGATACTAGAGATAAAATGAGTTATCTCTTTGCACTGCAGCTTTCAAGGTGACCTTTGTGTTAAAAAACCCCACCTTGAATGTAAATCAGGAAGCCTTATGTACTTGTTTATGACTTAGGGAAGGCTGTTTAAACATGTGCTTTTACAGAAACCTAAGAGAGAACCTCTAGGAACCTTCTGCAGGTATTGTGACTCATACACTATTCAGCATAATGATGTAAAATCATGCGGACCTCACTGGTATGGAAATCAAGCCTTGGGAGGATTTGTTAAGCAAGAACCTGAGCCTAAGTCCTCTGAATTCAATCCTCTGGGTTTCAATCAGACCTTGTGTGCCTTTTTCCTGCCCCTCATCCTGATGTTGTGTTCCAGGTGCAGCTGTGACCTGTGACTTGGTGTGGATCTCCAGCAATTTGCTCAGGTTGTGTGCTAACCATACTCCTTTTCTGAGAAGTCTGCCTTCATAGAATGTTTTTTGTCTGGCATGACACTTCTCTATACAGCATCTTTCCCTTTTAGGCCTCCCATCGAGTCTCAAGGAAACCTGGCTGCAGGAGAGTGCTAGGTAAGGCACGAATAATCATGGTTGCAATTTAAAGGGTCTTGTAGCTTTGCCATATTGACGAGTGCAGCAGTGGAAAACAGGCACCATGAGCATGCCACTACAGGAAAAGCAGTACAGAAAGTGTTGATTTTTCTTTCAGCAATGAATATTGTGCTTGGCAACATTTTCACATCAGCTGTGGGGTGTTCAGTGCTGCCTGGTATTGACTGCATCCATTGCAAGGTAGCAGAGACTAAGCACAACCTGCAGGCACCCTCCTGCCATGCCACACCATATCTGGGGCTGGTAGGGGTGGGGCAAAACCTGTCCAGTTCAGTTCCTGAACCTGTCCAGCACAGGTCCTGTGCATCCATGAAACAATGGGCATTTAAAGAGTTTGGCTTGAGATGACTTCTATGATATTTTTAAATCCCCTCAGGACTTGGGGGGCAGGGGGGGGAGGTGGAAATGCATTTTGTATGTGTGCTATTCTATTACTATTTTATTTCTTAAAAGAAGGTAGATTTTGAATTGGGATTGCAAGCAAAACAAAACCAATAAAGAAATCCTAAAATGCCAACAGAAGTTGAAGCAATGTTTCTGGGATGGGACATCTGTTCTGGTGCTGTTACGCCTGTGCTCTCCCCTGAGTGGGATCTCATGTCTCAATGGCTTTTGCTGACTTGAAATCTTTCTTTCTATTTACACCTTAAATGGGTATTTGTCTTGATTTGGCATTTATTGACTGTTTAATATTTAAAAACACTTAATAATTCCTGAAATGAAACCATTTTCATGTAAATATGGACTTCTAGTCTCAGCAAGGTCAGGCATCAGCAGAAAAAAGATAAAAAACCCAAAGTATAGACAGTGTTAGTATAAAAATCATGGTTCCCTGTCTCAGTAAACATGTTGTGAGCTTGTCTCTGCACTGGCAGCAGCAGGGCAAAGGCTCCTCTGGGAATGCAGTGCTTCACTCAGCTCTGGTGTCAGAGGGCTGGTTACAGTCCTGACACCACCCCCTCGACTATGGCAGCGAGGAGGGCAGGCAGGGATGGCTCCCTCTCACTCTGTCCCTGGGGACGTTGGGTGCCACCAGTGGTGCCCTGTCTGCAGGGGTGTGGTAGAAGGTGATGATGACATGGCCTCTGGCATGGCAGCTTTTGTCACTTCATGGTCTCCTCAGAGATTTCACTTTCTGACCTGACACTGTTTCCTTCAACTCTCTCCAAGCTGTAATTTATTAATTTACCCCTTATTGTCAGGAGCCAAGTCTCTGCTCTGGCTCCATTTGGGTAGAGGTTTTTCTGAAGGCAAATAACTTGAGGTGCCCCCACCCCCAGCCCTGGTGTCCCTGCCACTGCAGGTGCTTCCATAATGAAATTTCTAGCCTCTCACCCTGCAAACATGCTGTCCAGAGAACTGTTTTATGCAGAAGTTCCCCCTCAATCTAGTTGGAGTAATCCTGAGAAGGTTTAAAACAAAACAACAAGCACACAAAAAATATTCTGTAGAACAATTCTTCCTGTGCTAAGTTAGTTCTGCATTATGCAAATTTACTTAGTGGGGCATGAGAGATTCTCAAATTCAGTGTAAGTACCAGAGAACTCCTCTATATAAATAAAGACATGGAAATAGCTTTCCATCAGGAAGCAGCTCTGAGCTGTACTGCCATTAGTGTACCCTAATGCCGGGTCGTCACCTTTGTTTTCCACTTATGCTTTCCAATGTACTCAGTGAATTCAAGTGGTTGTGAATCTTAGGAATCAAGATGTGCAGTTTGGCCACTTTCAGGCCTTTGGGGTACAGACAAAGAGCTGAATATAAAAATAATAGGATATAGTCTCATTTATCTAAACAGTGGGATTGGGAATCCTTCATTGTGGAGAGTTTTCTGCAGGAATGGCTTGATAAGAAAGTTAAACAGTGGGATTGGGAATCCTTCATAGCCGTTTGTAGTGAATTCGTTGGTGTTGCAACTGTCTGTCAGGGTAGGGCTTGAGCAGATGTAATTTCCAAACTTGTTGCTGTTTCCTTGGAGAGTAAACCCAGGCAGATGGGAATGACAGGGCTGCAGTTGTTTCCCCACTTATGTGGACCCTAGGACTTGGAGGTGTGCTGCAAAATGCACCGTCCCTTCAGTGAAGCCAAAGAGAACTAATTCAATTGTGGTTTTCTACCTTTTTCTATAGCTACTGGGAAGTATTTTAAGAGCAACGTGTGTCCTTGCTCAAATCCAGTGACGAGTATTTTCCACCTGCTGAATGCTTTCACTTCACGAATCTATTGCTCCTCTTGGCTATTCGGTGGAGCCTAATAAGGCCTATCCTGAGAGCTATTTATCTATGTCCTGATGCTGGGAACACTGACAGTCAGACTGGAGAGTGTGTGCTCTGCATGCTGAGCCATGTGCTAAAACAGCACGCTGTAAAATACACATCCTGTCATCTGTGCAGGCACACAGTGAGCCTACATAAAAGAAAGGAGGGGGAAAAGCCCACAGGATAATAATCAATTGTTTAGCAGCCAACACTCAAGAAACTCTGTGGCTTTTCTAAGTGCAAAGAGTGAGAAACCCTCCCTGCTCTGAGAGAAACTGTGGTTGTGATAATGGAAATGTTATTGGTGGTTAATATTTCAGACTATTCAGAGCAACAAGGATACTTCTATCAGTTTTGAAGTTCATATGACTAAATACAAAACTTAAAATAAATTTTAAAAACCCTTGGAAGTTTTGGAGAAGTTTAGATTATGAATTTGAAGCTAAACTTTGGAGATTCAAATCCCTGTGCATTTGGAAGGGTTTGAGACTTGAACTGAACCTTGTAGCTTTGAAGCACCTTACACATTTGTTTTTTTTCCTGTTCCTCCTCCATTTTTCACTCCCTGTGTTCCATCAGTGATCTCCAAAATCTAATCCAGTATCCATTGGAGGCAATCTAAATTTCTAGTGATGTCAAATATCACTGGCTAATCTTGTTAATGATTGCTGTGGAATTTTTGTGTTTTTCCATTGTTATGAAGAGCCTGTCCTGTACCCTCGGTGTTTTGTATTAAATAGGGAATAGACCAGTTGTGATGGTCTCTGTTGCATATATAGACTTTGTAAGCCTTAAGATTGTTACAAGGAATAGAATTGTTATATTTTTAGCTTGTGCTGTACAACGTACAAAATTCTTTAAAAAAAAATTATTTCTTTCTCAGTCTGATAGGTTATAACTAAGATATCTGGATAGCTACATACTGAACTTGTAGTGTCACAGGCGTTGCTGTTGTCACATGTGTGTTTTTCACTCAAACTTACCAGGACTGGGGAATCTCTAGTGTGCACACTAATGAGTGATTTGCATGTCAAATCTCTTCTGGGCATGGAATGGCTGGACATGCAGGGAAAGAAGCAAAAAAAAAAGGAGCAAGGCTGGCACCTCTTGGTCCCACTCTCCTCTCTGGCAGATATGAGGGCCTGTGTGAGGGCCAGTGGAGCTCCCTTCTCAAGCTGCGGATTCAACCCTGGACCAGAGGCTTCCCACATGTGCCTTAATCATGCTGGGGACCGGCACTGAGGGAGACAAAGGGACTGGTAGCAACAGCTTTGGCAGCATTAGCAAACCTAGTGGGCTGGGAGAGCTGTGCAAATCTTGACACCTTAATTAATGTGAGTTGGTTTTCTCACAGGCCTGAACTATTGTGTGAACTGTTCCACCTGCCTTTGCTCAGTTTCCATAGGCTGTGCTGATGTGATTTCAAACCTCTTCCTCTGCATAGATTTCTGTACTGTCCCTTCCTTTGACTCCTCTGGCACATAATCACTTCCAAAAGCCCTAGGTGTTCAGGGCCAGTTCTGAGCCTCACAAAATACACCGTGTAAACCCATCCTTTCCCAAGTCTTCAGCTTTATGATTGCTTCAGCTAAAGGCTTATTGCCCTGGGACATTTGAAATACTTAATGTGCTGTCTGAGGGATTTCAAGTCAGTCATCCTTCAGCTCACACATCACTAGACATGTGACAAAATCAATAAAGTACTAAAAACATTTCTTTGCTTCAGCTTTTTCATTCTGATGGCATGCTCCTTGTGTTTGGGGTTCTCTTGTAAGACCAGGATCCTGCCTGTTTTTCTGTACATGACCTCTCCTCTGTAGTGCAATATATGTGGCATCTTCTAAGAGGGTGATGAGTAAAATTTGCCTTTAAAACTTGCTGTCCTACTTGACAGTAACATCTTGGCCAGCATGGTTGACTGATCACACTGCCTCAACAGCTTCTGTTTAATTACCAGCTTATCAAAGTGAATGTTTTTTTTCCTGATCTGACTGTCATTTTGGCTTAAATTGTTTCTTCTAGCAGAAAATTATCAAGGTTTAATGGCTCTTTTTTTTCAGTCCAGTCCTGCCAGCCTTACAATTTCATTTAAAGACAGACATCTAAGAAGAAAAGAGGCAAGCAAGCTTCTTGCACAAAAGCTGTTTGGAGTTTGAAAGCAAGTCTCCAACATCAAGCAGAGTTCTGAGACAGAGGAAGCAGTTATCACTGCTACTGTTAATAAGATAAAAAACCCAATTCAGAATGGCCACAGCAGTCAGAATTAGTCTGGAGGCCTAGGGGGAGTTCTCTGTGAGATATTTTTGCCTTTTTACGGTCAACTACAATGTGGGTTATGTTAGGATTGTGACAGATTAGTATGCCTTCCAGCATTATTCTCCTATCCTATTTTATTGGAATTTTAGTCAGTGATGGCTAATGAAATTAAGCTCTGGCCTTCTTCTTTGCAGCAGTCCAGCTGAGCACACAGTGGTTAATTTGATGGGATGCAAAGGGGAGAATTAAATTCCCTGCATTTTGCTGATGGCTGCCAGAGTGCCCCAAGCACCTCGAACCCAGCGTGTGGCTGGGTGCTCTCATTTCTTCAGGGACAGCTGTCTTTATTCATTGGCTGCTTTGTATCTGATGAAAGAAAGAGGTTTTCAAAGAATACACCTCAAATAGGCCATGAGATTTGAGGCAATTTTTTTGCTTCAGGGCCTTCTTTGGGCCACAAGGAGTCAAAAAATAACAGCGAGCAGGGTTAGTAGAACAGCTAACCTTTGTGCTACATTTTTAGGAGCATAAAGAAGGTCATTGCCCTTAACCTTATCTCCCATTCCTAGCCAGGGTTTCTTGTTAACTCTTAGCATTTTCACTGTGCATTTGCCACAGCATTATCCTTCTCACGCTGCTTTTTCCTCAGAGCCAGTGAAATAAAAGAGAAAAAAGATGTTTTAATTCCTAGCTAGAGGGGAAAGTGTTATCTCTAAGATGAGTGTGGAGAATATAAAAATATGAAATGAGTTAGCTTTGTAGGGGTGCTGGCTGCTTACAGATTACTCTTTTTGGTCCTGGTGCTCTCTGACACATAAAGAGCTTTACCCTAAAACTGTGTCCATCCATCTTAATGCTAAGTCAGCAGAACCTGATGTTACAGGGAAGCATTTTCTGCTCCTCCTTGGACTGCAGCTGTGGCAGGAACAAGCAGATAATCTCTTTTGCTGGTACCCTGCGTTTCCATCATTTATTCTCCTGTTGTGTAGTGGCTTTAGTATGGGCTTTACATTCCCAGACAGAGTCCTGTGCTTTACTTCTGAATGAGGACATCAGAGGTGTTATAAGTAAAAATAAAAATTGACCCAATCATATTAAAAATAAAACCAAAAAATTTATTTGCGACAGTATTACAGTCCCGACAGCCACCAATAAAAAAAATTGACAGCGCAGATCCCGGGATACAGGCTGGATGAACACAGATTTGGCCTCTATAGCACTGAATCCCCCTCTGTCCACACCTGCTGCTCCGCAGGGACAGTTCTTTTACTCTTTTTCTTGCCTGCGGCAGTGTCCCTTTCTGTCCTTTCAAAGTTCATCATATTCATGTTTTTCTTCACTCAAAGCTGCACAAAACCTTGTCCAGGAAGAGACAAATGTTCCTCCTCTGATTCCCGGAATCCTGTTTTCAGGTGGAAGGTTTTGATGGCCCTGGTTATCTAGGATGTGTATCTTCATGGGCCATCATCCCTGGGCGTCCTTGGGTACCTGCCACTGTGAACGACCATGTCCTGTGCAGTCAAGTTTTCCTTCCTATGTTAATGCCGAGTTCCCCCCTTGTCAGCCAGCCGAGGTGTCACTCTGGGATTAAACCCTGGCCCCCCAGCGCCTTTAACAGCATGTTTAATACATATATCTATAATCCATTCGCACGAATTTCTGTCATATCCCTAACAAGAGGCAACAGAAATGCATGTTTCTGCCTCCCACCAGAGCACCTGCATCCTTACCTAGAAGATAGAAGGTGAGAAGTTAGTAGTTTGGTTTTCAGACCTGGTTTTGTTATTGTGTGGTATTGTGTTGGCATCACATGAGTGCACTGTTTTCTGTTTATGTGTTGTATTATTTATTTTCTGTGACATTTCAGTCTGTTGTGAAGGTGCTAACTCCTTTTTCACAGTTGACCAAAAAATCATAAAAGGGAACAACTTTCATTTTACTTTCATTTTGTGTTGAGATGGTTTGGATTGTTGCTGGTGACCGCAAATGAAAGGCTTACTGTCCCATTGCCACTGACCTGACCCATGCAGCTGCTCATTCTTATGTCACCTTTGTGGTTATATAAAGGTTCTCTGGGTGAAAGGTGATGCTGCAGAACAGTTAGAGGGAAAACACTGAAGGGGTGCTCACTTCTGTGGTGCATAACATAGAAAAGAAACAAGTAAAAAAATACTGTAGAGAATATGAAGTGAAAAAATGGGAATGAACTGGAAAACCTGCAAGTGGGCTTCAGGTAGTCTGAAGCAAGTAAAAAAATACTGTAGAGACTATAAAGTGAAAAAATGGGAATGAACAGGAAAACCTGCAAATGGGCTTCAGGTAGTCCAGATCTTTCTGGGACTTTGAACAGATTTTTCTGTGGACTTTTCTCAATGAACTGGAAAACCTGCAAGTGGGCTTCAGGTAGTCCAGATCTTTCTGGGACTTTGAACAGATTTTGCTGTGGACTTTTCTCTAGTGAATTGTAAGGAATAAGCATTAATATCAGGATAACTACAAGTATAAAGGACTTGATAGCCACACAGGATGTGTGTTTGGGGTTCTGGGGACTGAACTTTTTCCTCTTTACCTTGTAGTACGCTTTCATACCGATTAAGTTCAGGGCAGTGTGTGTATAAAATGCCCTTAATCAGCATCCCCTATTTCTCCACTGCAGGCATTTTACACCTGCCTTTGATACTCACAGTGTGTGAGTGCAAATCACTATACAAGGCAATCAAGCCTGCATGCTTGAGAATTACTTTGATAATTCACAGTTTATTTCAGTTGCATTCATGGAAGTGTACTGGTTTTTTAACACCTTAAGATCCTCTAATCAGAATGTGCAACTTCCTGGATGAATTGCTGGACTTTAACCTCCAGAGGCTGTGAGTTCACAGCCTTCTTTGGGGTTGTCTTTCAGCGAGAAAATGCCACAAAGTCTGTCTTCCCCTGTGAAAAATGAAGGACTAAATTCCCCACACAGTTATCCTTATCAGCTGCAAACATGCTGCATAGGACTACTGCAGTTCAGTGGCACTTTGTACTGAGGAATAAAAACATGTGAAGTGAAGTCTGATTTTCCATAAATGGTGCATGCATGAAGAGAGCTTTGCTCCACATGAAGGAACGGAATACACTTTCAACTCTCTATCCCTTTGCTTGTAGAGCACTCATCCCCTGCTGTTCCTCTGTGCTTCTGTGCAGAACTTTTAAGCAGCTGTTGTGCTGAGCTCCATGGAATGAGGGGATTTGGTGTGTCTGCAGCAGCTCAGAAGGTGCTGAGCACGGTGTGCACAGTGTGCAGCTCTCAGAAAGGAAGCAGTTAATTAGTCTTTTTTTATGTCGACATGCTTCTCTTATAGTCACAGGTCCATGTGGATACCCTCAGGTTGCTAATTTACATGGAATTTCTAGTGTGCATTGAGCTTTAAACAACATCCCAGGTAGCCCAGTGAAAAAGATTGTTGATGGCTTTTGTACAAAAGATTGGAAATTCAGCCCCTGTTGGGAACGTGCTTTCAGCCACAGCAGAGAAATATTAATACCTGTCTTTCTTTCCCTGTTCATAAACAAATTCTTATCGCTGTTTTTAACGCCTAAACAAAAGAAATAGTCCAAAACTTTTAAGACATACAAAACCAAGACGTGATATTTATAAAAAGAGCCAAGGCAGATAAAAAAATGATTTATGATACTCATAGAGCACCTTTCAGCCAGCTAGGTCACATAGCATTTATAAACTGATTGTATACACTGACTGTCTGTGTGTGTTGTGAGATAAATGAAAGAAGCTTAACTTTTTCCAGAAGTAAAAGTAATGTACATTACTACAACAATAGCTTAATAAATCTGCACATTAATTTCAAGGAGACAGAGAACAACCAAACAGCAGGAAAGATAAATGCACTATAGCTGGGTGGGTCTTGAAGCAGCACTTAAACCTTTACTTCTGTGAGCAGTGATGTGTTATGTCAGTCATGATGAATGTCTGGCACTTTGGGTGTACCCTGTACTGAGTTTTGGCATCTAGAAATCAGGAGAGCTGCACCAATTTATGCTGACCTAAGCATCTGGCCAATTCTGCATTAAGTTTATTCAGACTAAATGAATTCCTGAAAAACATAATATATCACTGTTTTGGCAGGAGTAGGAGAGTTTTATTGGAGAGGATTCCCTTGTTGTCCTTTCTGTTCTCTGCTCATAGGACGACTTCCCTAGAAATGAACCACATTACTTTAACTCTTTCCTGTGGTGTCTTGTCTCCTGATCTTAGTGTCAAGATGTGATCCCAACTTAAAGGATCAGCAGTTTCTGTTGTAAGGCTCCTTATCATTGAATGTTTTCACTTGAAACATGGTAAGCCTCTTTTACCAGAGATCCTCCACTCTGAATGGGGTGGTTAGAAATCCAAATATGATGAATGGACCTGCCATCACTTCTTCATGTTTCAATTTTCTTCTGGCACTGGAGAAGTGCCAGCCTTTGCTCCAAGCACTCTTCTTTCACTGTGAATCAAGGATCATATATCACTGTCTGTGATAACAGCTCCTGCTGCTTTGATCCCTTGCCCTCTGCAGATCCTCCAGTTTCCTGACTCTGTGAGCTTCCTGAGAGCATGATTTGCCTTTGGAAAGGGGTCTTTAAATTGTCCTTTTTGCTTTGTCATCCCTATGTTGCTGTTTTCCAGAGCCAGGACCATTTATATGTACAGGCAACTGTAGGAGCTTTGACTTTTCTGTGCCATGGGCAGCATGTGTGGGCTGCACTCTGTGCCTCCTCCTTTGGGTGAGATGGCAGTACAGGTAACCTCTCATCTGCCTGAAGTTGGAAGGATCAGTGTCTTCAGCACTTGCAAGACCCTTGTTCAGTTTCTCCTGTAAGCCAGACACAAGGCTTTCACATGCAGCTTCACTGATACTGGTTACAAATGCCTGCCATGCCTAGTGTGCTAGAGCACATCCACTCCATAAGCTGAGTGATTGGGACACAGCAAGGCTAGATAGTTTTTCCAAGTTCAAGGGCAAGCAGTTGCATAAAAAAAGAGGAGGACCTGAGAATCTAGACTCTGTTCCTGTAACTGCTGGACTGACTTTTATTTGGAGTGATGTGAGGTAATTTAGGAAGCACCAGTGTTTGATGATTGCTTTATGGTCAAATAATCTAGCTAAAGAATTCAGCTTACTAGAGGGCCTACAATAAAAAGCAAGGAAACATGGGTTGGGCATCATTCAGATACTTAACTGTGGCTTCAAATCCTTGGTGTTGCATTGTAGCAAACAATGCAAATGCATCTATTTCTATGCAGCAACTGTATGCTGCTAGAAATTAAAATATGCAGAAGACAAGAAGAAGCTTACAAAGATCCTCTGATTATTAAACTGATATAGTCCAGAGAAACAGCTGATACATTTGCTGTTTTGTAAGGTGTTTGAAAGAACTGTCTTTTGTCTTAAGAGATATAATCCTGAAAGAATTAAAGGTGACAGATGATCAGTTGAGCTATTGATCTGTTGATTGATCAAGCTATCACATGAATGCTTAATATGTCCTCATACACCAAGTGTGTGAGCTTTTGCTATGGCATTAAGAGTGAAGTAATATTAATAATAATTTTTCTCATTCCACAGGCTGTGCATGTACATGTGTATGTATCTGGTATATTGGAGCAGGTGAAAGCACGACTTGCAATTCCATAGAGAGACAGGCAGTAACAGGGATGTGGTTTGTGTTCAGCTCTAAATGTGGGCAGACTTGCACTTCTAACAAATATGTGAGTGATAGCTCTGGTGTGCAGGAGTTGCATCCTGTGAGCCTCCTGCTGCTACTCAGTGGTTGTAATTGTGTAGGTGTGGTGCTGTTATCTTGGAGATTACAATGAGGTTCCTTGAGTAAATGCTGTCAGTACTGTGAAAAAAAAAAACTTTAGCAGAGAACAGAGACATTGAAATGGTCATAAACTTAATGAAGAGTCTCCAATATATACAATGACCTGATATAGCTACTAATTAGTAAGCAGGTTCATTTTACATGCACTGAAGCTTATTCTAATTATGTGGCTGGATAGCTAAACACCACTAATTGTCACAGCCTGTGCAGGTTTTGGCTGGGGTAGAGTTAATTTTCTTCCCAGTGGTTGGTATGGGGCTGTGTTTTGGATTTGTGCTGCAGGGTTGATAACATAGAGACGTTTTGGGTATTGCTGAGTAGTGCTTATGCAGATCCAAGGCCTTTTCTGCTTTTTATAGGGTCACACTGGTGAGGAAATTTGAGGCTGGGAGGAACAGGTGACCTAAACTGACTGAAGGGATATTCCATACTCTATGGCATCATGCTAAATGTATAAAGTGGGGGGGGGCGAATATTTGGAGTGATGGTGTTTGTCTTCCCAAGTCACCATTACATGATGGAGCCCTGCTCACCTGGAGGTGGCTGAACTCCTGCCTGCCCATGGGAAGCAAAGCAAGGAACTAATTCCTTGTTTTTCTTTACTTGTGTGTGCGGCTTGTGCTTTTCCTATTAAAATGTTTTTATCTTAACCCATGTGTTCTCTAGCTTTTATCCTTCCAATTCTCTTCCCAGTTCCACTGGTGGAGAGAGTGAGTGAATGGCTGTGGGGGGCTTGGCTGCTGGCTGGGGTTAAACCATAGCATAGGCAAATCTTGACATCATAGATAATGGCACCACAATAGTCAGGTATGTCTGATAAGATAGGATGTAGTCCATACAGCACCAAATGGATATAGGTGCCATTCTTTCTGACTTCATTATTTTGGTATTTGGTGACTCTTAAGATATACTAAATGCGTGTGGGTTTGGTTCTCAGTCTCCTGCCATCAGGGAGAGGACAATGAAGGGGATGGATGGCTGGGGAAGGCAAGGGTGCCTGTTATGGCAGTGGATTGAGAAATCATGTGGGATTAACATGTTGGTAGAAGACTTGCTGTGTTAGTGGGAGGTCTTTGATATGTTTCCTTCCTTCTGCAAGCCTTTGTTCAAAAATCTGGGAACAATGCTATTTATTTTGGTTATAAGCAAGACAATACTTACTGCAGTCATCTGCATGCTGTATGGTCTTATCACTAGCACCAACAGCCTGCATAGGGGAGGAATGGACCCACGAAGTCTGTGGAGGTTGAAGAAAAAAAATTAGCCTCTCAGACTAAAGAGGAAGGACCCTGGGACAGAGAATTTCTGTAGTTATGATTGTCTGAAATACATAAGCAGGGCTAAGTTTTATAGGGAGGGAATGTCTTCTATTAGCTCAACTGGCATAGCTGGAAAGAAAAAAAAAACAACCAAAAACGTTTTTCAAGCTCAAAGCTGGTGTCTCTGTTTCTTCCAACTCTATCAGTTAGCCTAAATAAAAGATATTGTCTCTATATATAAACCCTGCTTCAAGGATGTCCCTGTACACACCTCTGCAACACAGTGAAAACCAGAAGAACAGATACACACTATGTCCGTCCCTCCTACCAGTGAGCAGCAGGTCCTGTCTTCATGCTGTGCATTGGTCCAAAGGGCACCAAAGAGCATTCAGCACTCTGCCATGAGTCTGGGTTTGTGCCACATTCTTAGCTGATTTGCTTTGAAAAGGGAAGCTGGTGGCTTGAGAGGTCATCAGTGTGGGCTGTGATTTCTGTGTTACCCAGCTGTCTAATGGTTAACGTGAGATTCTTCACTTCCCAAGTCATGTATCCATTATCTCTGCTGGGAGGAATGTCTGCTACAGTCCCCATGCCTGTCCAGTCAGGAGAAGTCACAGATGATGGCTGTGGTTAGCCACTCTCTTCTGCACTGCTCTGTGAAGCCCTTCCAGTGCTGTGACCCTGTTCATGAAGTACAAAAGCTACTGGCAATGGCTCTTTCCAGATTCTGGAGCCAAAAGGAGTCAGGTCAGGTTGATAAAAGTATTTGCCAATAAGAAGCTACATAGGGAAATGCTTCTCTGGCACTTTTGTCTGGATGTCACAGAGTTCTAAAGGAGCTAATGGGAACAGTCTCTGATAAAGTTAGGAAGTTCTCAAAGGAAATTCAGACATCTCTTTGGGGAATACCTTTGATACATCATCTAGAAAGCTGTCATAGAAACTTTTGACCTTAGCTTTTCCACAGACAGTTTCTGGATCTCCAAATATTTTTTCTTGAATTATGTCCTGGAGAAAACCCCTCAAAAATACATAGAATTTCAGAATAAAGATGGAAAGGGGTTCTGTCAAAACAAGGGTGGAATTTCCTTATAAACAGAGAAGGTAGAGGAGTCTGATCAGGGAAAAATCATGGGGCAGCTATTATACCACAGAGCTGTTACAGCAAATAATTTGCCTCTGTATTTAAAAGTAGTAATGAAACAAATGTACTTACTTTGGTACTTAAAATAACCTTAGTAGATTAAACCTGAAGATTAAAATGATAGTTTTGTTTTGTCAATATTCATATTTTTTGACCACTATGCAACTTTCCTCTGTTAATGAGGTGTTATAAGTTTTCATTTTTTGCCTATATAGTAATTTTCTGCACAGTTTCAATTTTAGATTTTATGCGCCAACACAGAGATGCAATCATGAGAGCATACTGTTAGTTTATATTTAAAATTCCTCTACTGTTCTGTTTCTTTTTTAAATTAACATGTAGCCTTATGGAAACAATTCTGTTAGGTTTGAGCATTGTAAAAATCCTTCAGAAATTAAATTGTAGCAGTGTAACATCCAGTATTCCATTAATCTGGGAAATAATTTGTTTCCTAATAAGCTCCAGTACTGTCAGGACACAAAACCCAAAAGTTGTACCACTGCAAGTCTAAATGCAAACTGAAATTTCTCTTTGTATGTTGAAAATTTACAAAGCATCCATTTGAATAAATTTAACAAAGCTTTTACTTTTATTGAAGACATTAAAATGTTCTGGGCAGTGTTGAGATCCATACAGAAAATTGCATAAGTCCTTGAGAAGCCACCACTGCTTGCAGCTAGGTGTCAGAGGGAGCAGACTGGAATCAAGAGCTTAGAAGTGATTAATAGCCTTCAACTTTACTTGACCCCAAATATTTCCAGGCATTGGGAACAATACTTTATGGATGAAGTCTAGTTTAGTCCATGTGTATATATTTCAGAA
Organism: Onychostruthus taczanowskii; assembly: GCF_017590055.1. Classification (NCBI taxonomy): domain Eukaryota; kingdom Metazoa; phylum Chordata; class Aves; order Passeriformes; family Passeridae; genus Onychostruthus; species Onychostruthus taczanowskii. Next base: position 1,614,430 of record NW_024498685.1, read on the forward strand.
TCCATTAATGACTTAAGTACATTTTGCAGTACTGCAGTATTGAGTGTAGTGTAACAGATGTGAGCTGTGAATGCCAAATCTCTCCCAATTCATACTGAAGCAAATGTTGTTGCTTATTCCTCTCATCTTGGCAAAAAGTTGTATGTTAGACAAATAAGTGATATAATCTGATTAGTGGGATTACACTGGCTTTCAGGAGTGATGAATATGTGGAAAAAATATCTCTTGTGTATGAGAATAAGTGCAGAATGGCAACCTAGTTGCCTTTCTGTTGGAATAAATTAAAAATAGCTGCACGGATATCACAGGAGTCTTATGCTTATTATGTTAATGCAAGACAAAGATAAAATTCATTGTTTCAAACACAAAAAAAAAATACATTTAGCAAATACGATGTACTAAAGGAAGTTTTAAAGAAAGAAGGAACGTTTCCTACTGCAAGAAGGACAATTCTGGTTCTCCCATACAGGCTTCTATGAGATTTTTCAGCATATATATCTTGCTGAGCCATTGCATATTTAACAGCAGGAAGCTAAAATGGGTTGATCCATACCTAATTCTAGAATATCCATTAACTGTCTACTCTGTGCTAAAAATCTCCAGAATTAATGTGGTTTACATGTACAGGTAAGGATAAGAGGTCAAAAGCTGTTAAAATTTGTGACAAGGTATAGACATTGATAATTTCAGAGCAATCAAGGCTGAAAGATTTACAAACAGAAGGTGTGAACAGTAGGGTACATGGCTGTAGATGTTGATAGCTGCTTGAGAAGCTACCCTAGGAAAGTGCTAAAAAAATGTACCATTTTATCCCTATGTGGAAGGGGTGCCAAAAAGGCATGTCTTATGCATATAATTTTGGGTAGAGATGGGTAGAAAAATTACCTATCAAGAGTTTTTTTTGATGTGAAATTTAATTTTGTCCTAAACTAACTTTTTGTTCTTGTTTTCAGCATTTTCTTACAAGAATATATCTCTGTTTACAAATCATTACCCAAATCCTAGAACATGTAGACAAGCATTTGATCCAAACCTAAATTTTTAAAATTTTATTTTCTCATAGAAGTTTGCATTACTTTTAGAAGTTTTTGATAAGAAGAATGTAAGTTGTTTGTAGTTAGAAGTGTCCATAGGAAAGAAACCCAAGCAAACAGTGTTTCAGCCTCCTGAAAGACTGAAGAGCTTGGAGGCTAAAGAAGTCAGTGAGAAGCTTTGCCTTGACCTCAGCAATGTGTCTGTGGGCACTTTTCTTTTGGGAGCTTCTGAAGGCTTGGTGTATGGAGGAGCTGCCCAGGCTGTGTCAGTAGACTGTGTGCATGTGCTGCTGAGCTCTTGTCCTGGTTTAGGACAAATTAGGGGAAATCTCCAAATTACAGAGTGTTGTCTGTAATCCTTTCTTAGGCCTCTGAGGTCCTTCAGAGAAAAGGAGAAAAACAGCAGGTATCAGCTAGCAGCCAAGGCAGGAGCAAGCAAGCAAGCAAGCCAGCCAAGCCAAGCAGCCAAAAGCAAAAGCCAAGGTGCCTGGTCACACTCACCCCTTCCTCCCCGCCCCGCCGCGGCAAGACGGCCGGGGAAGGAAAAGGCGCAGCCGCCAGATGCAACACACGATATTGGGATAAAGGCTGTCACCCCGCGACAGCTCTGAAAAAGATCAGTGTTTTCTCAAGCTACCATTTCATACCTTCTGCATCACTGACATGCCAGTGTAGGCAGCAGTCTCTGCAGAAATGTGCATAAACATTCTCACTTGGACTTCATCATGGTAACCAAGACACTGAAAGACACCAAGAGAAGATGTCATGTTCTTTGTCCCCTTTGATGTCTTCCTTTTTGCTTTTTTTCATAGAACAGAGCTGGTAGGACTAACCAACAGTGTGGATTTTATATTGTTGCTATCAAGGGGCTTTTTTTGAGAGCCTCCCAGCTCCGCACATTCTCAAATTTAAAAGTCTGGAATCAGACCCAACTAAGACTTATTTTTGAAGCTCAGGATACAAAGGCTTTTAATAGTGTTAAATATTCTCTCTTTGATCCTTAGAGCTTGCAAGGACATAGCTAGGCATACAGAGCCTCCTGTTACCCTCATCCTTCCGCAGGCTGTCAGCATCAAGACTGCTTGGGAGGCAGAGAAGGGCTGGTTGGAGCCTTCATCTCCCAAGTTCAGCCCAAGAAAATGTTCTCTGTATCAATTAGGTAGTCTTGATGAATGTGTCTGAGTATTATTCTTTAAGGTTTTGCAAAACTTTGTTTTTGCAGTGTTATAAATAAGAAGCTTGACTAGGCCAATATTCAAGCAACAATCAATTTATTAATTAATATGGTAAAGTATGAGCAAAACAGCGCTGGGTACAGTGGGGGAAGTTTTCCCTCCAACTGCACAATGATGGTTGAGGCTTGCAGGTGTTTATAGGGGTACACACAGCTTTCTCAGCAGTTTCGATTCCCGGCAGTTTCTATTATGAAACACAACTTTGTATCTCACATGCAGTACCATTTCTCTATTGAGTGTACACTGGGGAGCAGCAGAGAGGACACGACACACTGCAGTTACAATCATAACCCTCTCTGTGTGCTGTGGTTTGAATTTAGGTACATTTCTGTATCTTGTGGTGGTCCATGGAGTGTGTTTCCTGAGTGCACACTTCTCTGACACTGTGGGTTCTGTGAACCTGGGCAGGAAGAGTTTCATGCCTGGTTTGATGTGTTTGCAGTTTCTGCCAGCAGTCTTTGGTGAACTATGACAGTGCTGTGAATAAATCCAGCACACAGAAGGTCTGTCCATTCCTACATCCATTCCTTTCTACCTTCTAATATGCTGATGGCTGCCTGGCATCATGCCTAGGTGAAGGGAGTCCTCCTGTAACTTGTGATATTCAGGGACTGTACCAGATTAAGAAAGTCCAGCTGTCAAGTAAACTGCTTGCTGGTGTTAGCCTACTGCTTCAGACAAGCAGGCTGGTATGGTTCCAGGCAACTCCAACCTGCTTGGAGTAGTAAATCATTGCTAATGATAGGCAAATGTAGTAAGGGTTGATAGGTCTTGATCCCCCTAAGTTTTTACATGCCTATAGATGTCCAGGCCCATTGCCATCAGTTTTCTCACCAGAACTGTCACAGAATAACAAAGGCTGACAAGGAATTAGCCTGCTGTTAGAAGTCAGCCATGCTGCCCAAGGGCACAGACACAAGCCATGATGGTGAAAACTTCCCAGACTGCCTCTGGTTTGAGGATGAAGAAAGTAATCCTGCCAACTGCTGAATATCTTTCAGGAAAGCTCAGCTCTCATCTTCTGTTCTGGCTCTGAGAGGGTCCAAGTGTTTTCAGGAGACACTCAGCAGCTTGTAGAATGAGGCACAGAAGAAAGCTGTCTGTCAATCTGGTCTTGTCCTCAAGCAACAAAATAGTTTAAAAACAATAGACTATGTCTGATTTTTTTTCCATTTGTAGATACAAATATATGTATGTTCAAATGATTTTATGAGTCTGATTGTGAGTGGTGGATGAGAAACTCTCAAATGCCTGGATTTTAATACTGTTACTTGATCAGGAGAGTGAAAGAGGTAATGAAGCCTGTTAAAAGGGAATATTTTGGCTGCTTATTTTGCTTCATAAATATTCATGAACACCCCCTCTCCTTTCTTTGCCCTTTGACTGTTTCTATTAACTGGGAACCATTAGCTGTGGATGAGGCTTGAACCTCATAAAACATTTTGTGGTCATCAGACGCATTATTGGAAGAATTTGCAGACACAGATACTCTTGACATTCACATCTGTTCCATCTAATTATTCCTAAATTGAAATCGTAAGCCTGTCTTTATGACAATGCAATATATTTCTGTGGAGTTGATTGCATTAATAGAAGCAGTGGTTTACAGCTTCAGCCAGGGAATGAGTGACACACAGATGAAATTTCAGTTGTCCTTTGCAATATTTCTAGCAATATTAAAAAAGCGTGAGAAAGCCTGTATGATGTACATGCAGGCCTATGTGTCATGTAAAAACACATTCTTTTTTATATGAACGTTTTATTTAGAAGGTCAGAAAACAGTAGTAGAGAGCGTACTCATTGATCGAATAGGGGTGAACACTCCAATAGAAAGTATTGGTAGTAGAAAGTATTCTTCTGTCAGGATTGAGTACGCGCTATTGGGAAGGTCTAGGTTTTGAAGTAGCTCCATGCTTAGAGAGTCCAAAGTGCAGTCTTCACTCTCAGCCCAGGAGCCTTCTCAGAGGAGACTGCACCAGTGTCCAGGACTCCATGATCTGGGTGGCCAGGTGGTCATGAGAAGGGCAGGGACTCAGCCATAAGAATTTAAGCTATATGGATCTTCGGTGGGAAAAGCAATAATTTGAATCACTAGATCTGTTTTTTCCCTTTCCTCCTCTCTCCCACTATCCCTGCTTTCACCCCTTTCAGTGTTTTTTTTTGGTTTTTTTTTTTTTTTTTTTTTTTTAATAGCTTCTTTTTTTTTATTTTTGTATATTTCTATGGCCTGATAAGTAATACCCACTATAAAGATTGCTTTTGTAAGGTAAATGCCTGTCCAAAGGGAACCAGATGAAATCAGAAGCACATTTCACAAAGGAAAAGCCAGATAGATGACTGATAAGTGCTAACAAATTTTGATCAGCTCTTGACTAGAGAAGAAACTCCAAATTGGAGGTGAATGCTTTCTTAAGTGTCACATTATGTTACTGTGGTCTCACTTTCTTTTAATCCATTCTTTTCTTCACCCCCAGACTGTGGGATGGACCTCCAAAATGGGACATGTCATCCCATAATGTTGAGAACAGGTGGAAACTGGTGGTTTTCTTTGTTATGGCAGATTGGTTTGGGGATTTAAGGATGAAGGAATAAAATGACCAGCTGCTTGCCTGAAAGGAAGATGCAGTCCCTGTCTCATTAACAAAAAATTTTAAAATTTGTTTATTTATTGCAATTATTTACAGACTGCCAATTCACTGCTAGTTTTAGTTTTTATTCTCTATGCACACAGCCGCCCACCTCACTGCAAATATGTTATAGAAAAGCTGCAAATTACAGGATGTCTAATTAGAAAGCTTTGAGAAAAAGATGACAAAGAATCATTCACCATGGAGACAGAACTTGCTTGCTGGTTTATAGCCAGCTTAACAATGCCGGAGACTCTGATAAGCTATTCCTGGGGAGAGTAGGAGTTAGCCTGTGTGAAAACCAGGGAGCTGGTATGCAGTATGTTATGGAAGAGCAAAGCCCTCTTCTCTTTTGGAGGGACCAGAGACAAGGATACATGAATACAGAGTGGTAAATACACTGACTGCATCTTAAATCTGTTTCATAATGATGTAGTGCCTAATTCAGACCTCTTAATACAGCAAAACCCCCTACTCTGCTTTCAGTGACTGTTCTTAGGTCATAAGCAAAACAAATCTGTGTTTTCTCTTTAGAACTGGTCATTAGAGGTGATCTGGAGACTACAGGTCTGAATGTAGTTTATAAGAGTACCAGATTCGTACAGTGCACAGATTAGGAGGTTTTTTTGACTTCAGCTGCAAAATCCAAATGTTTGTTCTTAATTTGTATTCTCTCAGCCCTGTGGAATTGGCCAGAAAAGAGATATTTAATTCAGGGCTATTTTTATATGTGAGATGTTTGTCACTAGCAGCAAATTTGGCATGATAGGCAGCCTCTGCACAAGGCTGTCTGGGGACAAGAATAGCAGAAAGTGCAGCAGATGAAGACTGAGATGCACTGTCAAGAGTGATCTGTCATTACATGTAGAGAAATTGCATGGTGCTTGACTGGATTGAGCATGTAACATAAGCTTCTCTATCCACTCCACATGTATGCTAGTCTGAAGGTCTCAGACTGTTTTTAGCAGAAGAGCTTCCAAATTCTTTCATATTCTTTGCATTTCAAGAGCTATGTAGTGACTCGTGTTCACAGCTCTGTGAGCTGTGGGCATGCCTGTTGTCATCACCATGGGATGTCACGTGTGACAGCATTACACCCAACACAGCATCACATCAGCTCTGCACGAGGTGTCAGACCCACCACAGCACAGTGCCAGACCACTCTGCTTTCCTCAGAGGCAAGGAAGGCAGGGACACTTCTACTTCCAATTTGGTTTAGGCCATGTTCAAGCTAATGATCAATCTGACCAACCAAGACCAGCCTTGGTGCAAAAACCCCTTAATCAACCAACCAACCAAAAAAAAAAAAAAAACCCCAAAAAAACTCCTGAAACTGTGTTGAGAATAACTCCTCATTATTGAGAGAGGGAGCAAATTTGTCAGCAAATCTGACAAAGCTCCTACTGTGAAAACATTTGGGGTCTAAATTTATACCTTTCTCCTCAAAGTACTACTGCTGCTTTAGAAATATGTTTTGATTTGCATTTGGAAGTGATCACCAAGCTTTAACTGAGATCAGAAGTCACTGAGGGTTAGTTCAAAGTATTCCTTTGAGAACAAGATAAAATTTGGGTTCTGTTTCTAATAAGGGATTGTGGTGGATTAGCACCAGCCGGAAATTAAACTCCAAATAAGTCACTCCTCTTCCCCCCACCTCCTTGGGCAAGAGAGGGACAAAGGCAGACTATGGGGTGAGATTACAATTTACTGAAGGACAGCAGCATTAATAAGAATAAGGAATAAGAAACGCATAGTAGCAACAGCAATATTAATAACAAAAGTATATGTAAAGAGAAGCTACTTTGACTACACCTTGATCACTTGGATCTCCTCATGAAAATGTGAGAGAAGTGGGATATACATATTTCCCAAGAAAACTTTGTTAACATGTATTGTGCAGGAAAAAAAGGACATCTTCTCTTAACATAGTAAGACAAAGTTGACTTTGCTTCTGGCTTTTGATGCAGAGCCTTTTGACCCTGGTTATCAAAGGGAAGCAGTTGGCAGAGATCACTAGGAACTTCTCAGCAGCATAAGCAAAATGGGATATTTTTATTCCCATATAAGTGAATGTGAGATAATTTATATCTGTGTGCCCTGCTGAGATTTCTTAAGTTTTGGAGCTCTTGGATGTTCAGAAGTCAAAGTCTGCAAAAGTATGTGTGAGCTGTGTTTGTTGAAGCTCCTACAAGTGTTCTCACATACAACCTTCTCTTCCACCTGTATTCAGCAGTCTATACCTGATTCCCACCATGCCTTCTGAGTGTGATTCACTGAGATTATGCAATTTAGAGCAGGCACCAGGGGATAAGTGATCAAAGAACCTGACCTTGAAATTAAAGCCCCCCAGCTGGGTTGCTTGTTCAAAAGGAGACTGAAGAAGGGCTAAACCCAAGCCATGGTTGCTGGTGGTAGTCTCTAGGTTTGCATCTTGAGTGGGAGGGGAGGCATTGCATTTGTCAAGGATGCTATGTTTGACAAATGGCAGTATGTACATGCTGAGATGGAAGATAAAAACAAAAGGAAAATGAGGGTTTAAATATTAAAAAAATGTTTTCAAGCAGAACTACAGTCTAAAATTTGTGAGGAAAAAATGGTGGATTTCTTCTGTGTGATTAGGCTGGCCTAATCACACAGGGGTCCTGGATGTTTGAAACTACAAAGCAGTAGTGGGTGATACACAACTCTGCCAGTGCTTTTTGGTCAAGAAGTTCCTCCAGGATAAGTGGTCAAATCTATGGCAAACGTGATCTGCTGAGCTGATTAAGAGATGAGCTTTCTTTTTACCACCTCCTCCCTTCCTGAAAATGCTTCAGGTGTTGGCAAAGCAAAGCCTGTTCCAGCTGTGTGGGCATGATGCTGCTCCCTCCTTGGCCAAACCCAAACTCACCCTAGGAGGGGTGGACACTGTCAGAGGAGAGTCTTTAGGCTGAAGTTTCTCCCTCGCTCAGCTCACCACAGATTAAAAATTTGCTGTGTTTGTCCATGTTCCTGGCTGGGTGTACAGTGTTCTCTAGAAGAAAAACACTTGAGCCAGTAATTAAACATGTCAGCTCTTTATCCAGGAGAGTATTATATTAAATTATGTACAGTAAATATTTTTGGAGGCTAGAATTCTAAAGAGAACTTATTGATTCATGGCAAAGGGCCAGGTTGATGATGGGTTTGGCAGACGTGTTCAGCATCCAGGGCCAGCCTGGGGATGGTGTCTGCTCGGGAGATGCAGGGAGCCAGGCATATCAGCACAGAGGGAGGCAGCTCTGTGCTCTGCAACTCTCCCTCCTTCTCACAAGTACACAGACAAACTGTGAGCACCCCCGGGTTTCGGTACACCTGTTGAATCGATAATGGCGATTTAGGAATGCTTTATCAGCACTACTGTCTCAGCTGTTCTTCTAAATGGCAACATGAACAGGACTACCCAACCATAGCAGCAAGGGTGGCAGTGAGGTGAGGGCGGAGGAAAGTGTCAGCAATATGGATGGCCTTGCCAGTACTGTCAAGGACTGGAGGTGATAAACAGGCAGCTAGAGATGTCATTTCTGCTCCCCAGGGAGACCAGGGTCAGACATTCATCATATCTCTTTATTCTGGGGGGAAATGCTTTATGTGAGACAATACATGGTGTACTTCTGTATGTTGCCTTCTGTGAAGACTGTTATGTGCACGTGGTTTTTTGATGTGTTCGGACCCTCAGTGCTCCTCAGAAATGTTTTGCATCTCTCTGTACAGTCAGAGGTGCCTTTGTCATCTACAATGTAAATAGGGAGTGATCTTAAGGGAGTTACGCTATACTAGCAGAGACTGGGTTAAGTCACCTGAAGAGATTTCTTATTTGTAATGCCTTTCTTTGATTCCCTGGGGATTATTTGCACATGCATGTTTTAGCAAAGGGTGCAGGACCCTTGCATGGCATTATAGGAATGTAATGTAATGTTCCATCTGCATGTGGCTGTGGCTCACACAGCATGGTGCTAACTCACAGCTATGGCATCACAACAGTGTGCTACAGGTGTGTGTGGGGGCGAATACGCAGGAGTGAAAATGTATTACTAAATAAGCATGGTGAACACTTGCCATCATTATTTACTGCTTGTTCAAGTAAGGTGTATGTTTCAGAAGTGGGGATGCATCTTAGATATACCCAAGTCTTTGCTTGTAGATGCCTGAGTTATTGGTAAAAATTTGTGTTCAAAATTTGCATATCTACATTGTGCTTTGTGTGTCTTTGTGTATTCTCGTTTTTCAAATATAATAATTTTATGGATTTATTGAAGAAATTATGCATACAGGTGTCTTTTTATTGTAAAATATGGATAAATATAAGTGTAGTTTCCTAAGGTAATTTTCTTTTCTGCTGGGAAGTTGATAATGTTTGTGATAGTTCCTCAAAGGAAGAGAAAGATCCGGTGTAGTGCAGGGTACGGCATTATGTTCTCTGCAGGGAGCCATCAGTTCATTAGTTAAAGACGGCTCTTCATCTTTCAGTAGAAGGTCATTCCACATCTAAGTGATGAAAGTCCATTTCACTCATAAAAATTTTAATTTAAAGTGTCCAGTTGCTCTCCTCCGCTGGAAAAGAGCTATCACTGGATCTTTCTGCAGCTATCATAAGAAAAAAAAACTAACCAGGGCAAGCAAAGTGCTTTATATTCTGCCCCTTTTGTGGTTAGCATGTGTGTCCAAAGGTGCTCTTCACTTGAAATGCTCAAGATATGGTGCAACATCCTGCTGTTTTTTGCAATATTTTTTAATTTTGCCATAACAAGGATGAAGTTTCACAAAGACAATGCTTTTGAATAGCTGGTTAGTATTGCCTGCTTGTGGTTGAAAAGAAAAAAAAAAAACTACAGCAAACTAAGCTTGAAAGGTAATGAATGCAAATTTGTAGCATGTTTCACTTACACAAATAAATGGTAGTTGAATATGCAATCAATCCAAAGTTTGGATGCCCAAGTTCCACTCTGCAGCAGCAAAGAAACATGCATGAAAATTCTGCAGTTTGGAGCATAGCATGAAATTTTCATCTCATGATGTTTGAACTGTTGCCTTGCAGAGCACGTCCTGTTCTCCCATCTTACAGCATAATAGTGTATGGCTTACCAAGCATCCTTTCCCAAAATAATTGCTGAAATCCTTTCTGCGGTTTGATTGAACATTCTTGGATGCTGCCAAACAACCCAGATAAGATTTGCATTTCCACTTTTTCACAGCACAGTAGGAGAATGAGTCTTGAGGTTGTATTTAATCTGCTGACTTCATTGGAGTCATGCCAGGTTAGGTCAGCTGTGAAAATTTGACCCCAGGTCACTAATAAGAGCTCTATCTCTGGAGCTCCAACCTTGCAGTGGTCTTCTGGACACTGCTGGTACTTCTCTAATGCAAAAAACATAAGAAACATTTTCATTATGATGCAGTTAAACCCTCTTTAATTTGAAAGTGATTATAATCAGTGGAGAAAATCCTGTTAATTAGGCAGTTAGGTACTTCTCTTCCAGTCTGTCTCTTTCTTCACTCTCCACCTTGTTTTCTACTTTGAAAATCAGAAGAACAGACATATTATTCTTGCCGTCTAATTCTAAATTCATCTCCTGGTTCAACCTCATTCCAGTCAGTGCACCTATCCCATTCCAGTCAGTGCACCTATCCCTTCAGCAGCAGGATGATTTAAAACCTCCACATACCACTATGATTATTTAAAAGCAAGAGGTGATGGAGTGTGCGTTTGCGTGCATTCCTGTCTTTCAGTACACCCTCTCAGGACATCTCAAGTGTCTCTCACAATAAAACCTCCCAAGGTAAATTGACATCTGTTTCCATTAAAGTGTGAGGATGCCTAGGAGTGAAAGCTTTACTGACCAAACATCCAAGGTTTTGCTGTTCTGGAGGTTATTAACTGGTGTGCTGGATGTCAGTCAAAATCCACAGATGTGAAAAGGTGTACCTTGGTGTAGCTGTATTGGGAAAGAATAAGGTCCTCTCAGCTCATCACAGTCCTTCTTATGCTTTGTGCTACTTTTCGTCCCACCTTGGCTTTGTTTGATATTGGTTATCTTGAGGAAACAAAGCTATGTTTTACTTTCTCTGGCAGCACCATAGTGCTCCCCCAAACCTGAAAACCCAGGCTAGCTCTGGGGTTGTCTGTCTTTGGCGCTGTAAAGGTAACCCTAGGGCTTCCTGCAGTGGTGACCTCTGGGCTGAGGAAATATTAGCTTTTTAAAAGCTTTTTCAAAACATTCTTACAGTCTCTGCCATGAGGGTTGCTTGTGAAATAGAGATCAGATGGGTAATCAAAATTAGTAGTTATGCTTTTTAGGCCATCAGGGGAATACTGAAGGGGAGATGGAAGTTTATCATCAACATAAATAGGTGCAAGTTTGGGAAGAGAGAAGGGAAGGGAATGGGGGAAGTCTGCAATAGCTCAGCATTAAGGCTGTCAACCCTTCCCCATGCCAGAAGTGGAATGATGCACAGAAGTGGAACAGGAGTAGGTCGAGTGAGTGGAGATGGAAAGGAAGCCAGGGGGAGGAAGGTGGAAGCTGAGGAAGACTACATGGGACCTGTGGAAGTAGAGTAGGAGTGGTTGTGACATGTGAAAACAAGTTTGGGAGCAGGTGGAATGCGTGGGAATGGAGCAAGAGTGGGAAGGGCCCACAGCCACCTGAAGACCACATTTGTACTTCAGACAGTTTCCTTCTCTTTCTGGTATTGAAGAACAGTGTCCTCTCTGAGGCACATCTGAAGGTAATGAGAGGATGGAGAGAGGCAGATGGTGGCACCTCCCAGCCTGGAGAGAGGACAGAAGACATTTCAGAAGCATTTAAATGCTTTGTTCTCCAGCAAGGAACCTGACCCCAGGATATGGTCAGATACCACACTTCTTGGCAGCAGAGCCTCACACGGCATCACGTGTGGTGACAGTGTTAAAAATGTTTGTCTCACAGGTTTTTAGTCTCCTGCTGCACAGGGGTGGTTTCCCATCATGCAGATGAGTGACACTTTGTTGGCTTGAAGTGCTTCTGATTCCCTGCAGCAACACCAGTTCCTCCAGCCCACCCCTGCAATGGAAGCAAGGATTGAGGGTGGGACAGCAAACAGCTTGGCCTTGGAGCCAAGGCGGACCTAAACATATCTCCTGGTGCTAGCCTCGTCTAAAATTTGCAAGAGGCTGTGGTAGGGATTGAGAGGGCTGGTGAGTTTATAAAAGACAAAGTGAGAAGGAAGGAGTAGAGAAGCAAGGATGCAGCTTAGCCACCCTCCTCTATTCCAGGACTCTTTCAGATTAAGCAAGGTGTTGAACACCACTCAGCACAGGGTGATATGTTTTGCATGTAGGACTAATGTTGTTCCCTTGTATTTATATTCATGAGTGCCCTGCGGTAACAGATGTGTTCAGAAAATACTAAACCATTTAACAATTTATCTTTATGTCTCTAGTCTTACACAAAGTTTGTTATCAAATCCAAAGAAATCAGAAAAATAATTGGGAGAATTTTTAGCTCCAGATAAAATATTCAGTGAAAATGGTTCAGTTCTGTCTGCAGACTGGTTCTGATTTTGGCTAATGCTTTCTTTCTGAGCATTGTCCAAGTAGTGTGGGACTTTTTGCTCAATGAAGGTCTCTGCTCTCTGCTGCACAACTGACTTGTCCATGGAGTAGGTTTTCCTGTGGTGCTTTTGCTCTTTAACCAGGTATCCGAAACATTTTAAGCAGAAGAAATGCAGAGGGAGAGTAGAGAGTAACAAATCTCTCATGTCAATTTGGATGACGTCAGTTGAGCTTCCTGGGTTTTCAAACAAGATATTTAAGGAACACGGCAACAAACAACAATGAAGCAATTATTAAAATGCCTCAGCAGTGCAGCCTCTGCTTTTATTCATTGATCCAGTATGGAGACCTCTTGAGCAGCCCTCCCACAGCATGTCTCATGACATGTGTGTCCAACCATCTGGGCTGGAGACCTCTATCCCAGCTTGGCTTTCTGCTGGCATGTCTGTGTCCCAAGCATCCCGACCCACATGCAATATGGCCCACCAGGCTGTCTGAAGAGATGACTAAGAAGAAAACACATTCCTTTCAGTTCTTTTCTGAGGAAAAACAAGTGTGACAGGTTAGCCCCTGCCCCAGTGCACAAAAGAGAAAAAAACAATTGCAAAAGAGGCTGGCAGTGGAAGGAAGGAAGACAGCACATTTTCTTGCTCCCTTGAAAACTGGGCTGCTTTTGACCCCTGGCTGAATTCATGTGTGTTGGAGCCGGCAGGAGAACGATGCTTCTGCTGGTCTGCTGTTGCCATGGAGACCAGCAGAGACAAGAGGGGCAAAAGACTGCCAGAGACGACTTCTGAATTAAAAACACAGTATTCCTGCTCTTCGTGCTCCCATATCCCTATTCCCGCTGGTTTCTGCTCTTCATGGGCTGTGGGTGTAGTAGCTTTGATGGAAGGGAGGAAGCAGCTCTTTACTTATCTCACAGAATGGTTATTTTCACGCCTTTCACAACTCAACAAAGCAAATACAGCATTTTTTTTTAAAAACGTCTCACACTTGGTCAAAAAAAAAAAAAAGAAAAGAAAAAGGAAAAAAAAAAGTAAAAATAATGAAAAGACTATGTAAAATTGCTCTTCCCACCCCTAAAACTCTCCACTCCCCTGGAGACTAAAAGGGAAATATCATCATTTTATTTTGAACTATCATTTTCAGCTCCAGTGGGTGGGTGGAGGTGGGTGAGAACTGAATTTCTAATTTCAAAAATGAGCGTGTGGAGCAGGAACTGACAATGTCTGTTACCTGTGTCTTCTTGTCGGATGTGTTTGGGGAAAGAAGAGGGAGGGAGGCGGAACAGGTTCATCCTTTTCTCTAGATTTATAACTAGAAATTTTCTAGAAGTGTTCAGTTTGTTTTGGGTTGTTTGGGGTTTTTTTAACCACATGTATTTTTCATGTATACTTCTATTTTGTGCTGTCAGGGTTAGGAGGAGCTAAGAGTTGCAAAAACAACACAAAAAGGGGCAAAGTGACTTTCCAGTGTTCTGTAAAAAGGTGGTTTTTTTTATTTTTCCATTTAGGCTCCTCTACTGTTAGACCTTTCTATGTTTACTCTTTTGCCATAGAATCTTCCATGTTTGCTTGTGGTACTTGAATGCCACGGATGGGTGTAGAGACCCAGTTACTGACTTGTGACCAGGGTCCCTCCAAATACCACACTCTGCCATAATTTCTTCAGCATGCAGCATTCCACAGAAAAGGATTTCTAGTGTCAGCCTTCAGTCCTCCTGAAGATTTGTCAGCACTTTGCTGACAGTCAGGTCAGGCTCCACACCCACTACTTCAGCCAAATCCTTCCCCCATACCTGCTTCTCCTGTTTTGGTCTCCACAGTTGCATATCTGTGAGAGAGTATTTCAATAGGTCATTGGTAAGCACACAGCATGAATGTTGCATTAATACACATTATTTAAAACATTCTGTAGGTCCTAGCTCTAAAAGACCTAGGAGGGAAGAAAATTGCTGTACAAGAAGGTGAAATATAGAAGAAAAAGAAGAAAAAGAAAGTCTTTGAAGAAAAAGAAATTTTGCTCTTTTTACCATTCCCTCAAGTCACTCTAATTTTTGTCTTTCACCAGTTTTGATGGGACTGGCTCCAGCCCTAACAAAATTTGGGTTGAGGAAAGATTTCCTTGATCTGTTTGAAATCTTCATTTTTACATTCCCATTCAGTCTTTTCCTACCCACCCCCAGGAATCCCAGTCCCAACCTTCTCTGAGAAGCTCTCTGTGGCAGCTGGTGGTGGGGAGATAATCAGGACTAGTGACATTTGGTGTCTAATCCTCTCCAAGGCCTTCCTTTGAGCTCCACTGTCCAGTAGCAGTAGAGAACATTTGTTATCTCCCAGGCTTGGGGACCAAGCAGGAAATAAGTAATTTTTAGGAGACAGACATGAATTTGTTGTTGACATCTGTTCTTGTTTTAATGAGGAGAATTAGAAAGAAGGAAGACTGGTTTGTTATGGAATTAAATTTACCTTTTCTTCAGCAGGAGACCCCATTACAACTCCTTCCAAAGACACCCATGCCTTTAGCAAAGTAAAAGGAAATTATTGATACATCAATAGAAATCCAAAGAGCAGTTAAACACTAGTCCCCTTGACACCCCAATCTCCTGCCTTTCCTTCTGCCTAGGTTAGTCAGTAATTCCTCCGGACTGAAATGAGCAGTTTTTCTTCTCTAGTGAATCACAGATATAATTTTTCTCCCTTGACTCACCCTCTTCTTTGAAATGCAGGTGTTTCTCTGGCTTCTTCACAGAGGTCCTTCTATAACTGTTTCGATGTAATAAAGGCTGACCAAGGAGTGAGATTGATGTCTGATGTGAAAATTCAATCACTGGCTTTGATGATCTATTAAATCAGCCTGTGATGTCTCCTGATCTGGCTCTTGCTGGAAAGAGCCCTTGCAGCAGTGGAATTGCTTGCTGCCTCCATTAGTTTGTAAATAACCTATACATTTGGAGGTCAGTTTGGCATGATAGTCTCTGGCTCAGCAGGTGTCCTGCACTGTTAAGCCCATTTGAGTTTTGAAGGCTCTAAGTCAGAAAGAATAATTGATAGAAGACTTTAAAATAAAGTTTCTCTCACTTTTTTGTCCTTCCAAATTGGAAGTGTGGCAGTGAAACAGAGTGCCTGTTCTATCCTTGCACCTTCACTTGCCTTTTTGATGTTTCTCTTGTTCATTTTCTTTCTCTAGAATGAGGCTTGCTTTTTTTTTTTTTTTTTTTTTTTTTTTAATGTAAAAAATTGTCATCCAGAGATAGGTTACTGAGTTTTACTCATAAATGTGAGATAAATGCCTTTGGGTAGCAGATATGGAACAGATATCTTTCTGGTGCTGATGAACTTGACATCAAAAACGTGTTGTTCTGTGCTGTTTTTTCCCCTTTCCACAAGATAAATTCCTCCTTTACTTCAGTGTCACATTTACTCCAGTCTTCCACCTCTAAGAGAAGTTTGGACTTGCAGTTGGTGAGTGTGTTTGGGGTCTGTCAGCATGGATGGAGCAGTTTGGGTAGGCTCCCATTTCACTTTGTGAATTCAGTGGCTGAGAGAGCCTTGCCTTGCCTTTGTTGCCACATGATGCAGAGTGAACAGGTAGGAAGGTGTTTCCTGGCTTGCTGCTTATCCATGGTTTGAATGTAGGGGCAGTCTGAACCCAGAAGAGTTATTCAGTGAGGCACAATGCTGTGTGTGTGGACCATCTCACCTCCACCAAGAGTGCAGCGACTTGGGTCTCTGAGATATTCTTGTGCTTGGGGAGAGGGCAATGTTAGGAGAGCTATTCTGCATGGAAAAGTTGTGGATCCAGCTGGTCTTAGAAGCTTCAGACCCACTGAGGCTCCACACACAGCCAACACTTGGAGGCATGAAGAGTCTGTCTGGCATAACTCAACCTCAATGTCTCCCATTATTTCTAATTTCTATCTCAATAATGTCTCCCGTTATTTCTAATTGCAGACATGGATTGTAGTTCAATTTCCATAAGGGTTCATAGACATTGAGCACCCTTGTCACCAGTTAGGGAGGCAAGGTTTTTCTTCTATGGCAATCATGACTGTATTTAGCTCTCATTAAATTAGCATGGCAACTAGGTATTGTATATAATATCAACAGAGGTGATATCACTGATACGCTGCCATGTGGTAGACAGATGAAAGGCCCTATTGCCAATACATTAAATCTCCCAAGCAATTTTACTTGCAGTAACTGCTTCTGTGCTCCACTCCTGGATCTTGAGGAGAAGTTGCCATTCACATTGGATAAGGATGTGTGTTTGTGAAACATATTGATAGAGTTTTTTTGGCTGGGAATTAAATTATCAAACTCATTGTGCTCAGTTCAAGTGTGAATTCAGGTTCCCAGAGGCCAGTGTCCCAACTCACAGGGCCATCGCTTTTCTGTAAATAGCTGTTGATGAAAATGCCACACTAAAATCTGTCTTCAAAGGAATATAGTTCTCAACTTGTATTGATACATTTAGCTTGTCAAGTAAATAGGTTGTATCAAATGAAAAATAGTTAGAGTCTGTTTTTCAATGGCTGTGTTGTACCATAAGAAATAACTTCCTTTCTGCTAGTGATGTTTCCTGAAAAACTACTAGAAATATGGAAACCCCCATGATATTAATCCTGAAGATCTGAATGGCTGTAGTGTAAAAGGAAAATGGTAAACTTTTAGGATTCTCCATGTGGTTCAAAAAGCCCTTTGCCTATACAGTATCAGGTTTATTTAGTCTTTCTGAACAAAACATTGATAAGATGAATTTTTAAACTACGCATTAGGGATTTGCATCAGTGCATATAGGACAGAATTTGCTCTGCTATTTCTCCCACCCTCCTGCTTTCTTTCAAACTAGGTTGCCAATTAGGGCTAATTATAAGGGGCTGACTCACTGCTCCATTACAGCTCAGGTTTGTGACACTGTAGCTGCCATTGGAATGAATCAGTCTGTGTGGCTGCCTCAGCCTTGCCCTTTTCCTCCTGCCTCCTACCCAGCTATTTTTTCTTAATTTTTAGATGCCACATGCCTTCCTTCACTCCTTCTACCTGAGTCACCTGCCACAGGTAGTGTGGCTCACCACAGCTCTCTACCCATGGTCTTCTCTGTTTGGCTTCTTTTTGCAAGTCCCTTTTCCCCGTTAATGCTGCCCACGATATTTTGCAGGAATTCAGAATTTCACTGCTTCATCTGAGTTGCACTTGTTTGTCATTATTTCTGTGAGGCTATCATAAAGATCATTGTTCAGGCTCTAGGAGAGAGCTGTGCAGGTGATAGGATGGAAATTACCCAGCTTGGGTCAGTCCCTACTGAGCCCCCATCACAGGGTAAAACAGAGAAGTCTCACAGTGGGAAGATGAAAACTTTTCTTATTTCATCCTCAGTCTTTCAGCATATTTTCAAAGAACCCTGCCATGCATAGCATCCTCTCATGTTTCCTTTTGATATTCTCACTTCCCACCTCATATTTTATTCTACCTTCATATCAAGGCTGTGTTTGGTGTCAGCTCGTTCTGACTGTCATTACAGTAGTTGGAGAGCTGACACCACGGGCCAGTATTTGTTGCTTTGATTGTGGATTTTAGGTTATAGAGGTATGTTAACTGTATTGTGTAGTAGACCTGCTGCTATCCTGAGGTATAGGACTTTTAGGAAGCTTCTCAGGCGGGATCAGGGTCTCTTCAGGATGACAGAAGAAAGGGGCAGGACATATTGCCTCTGCCTTGGCTCTTCTGGAGGCTGATTCTTAGGGTTGCAAGATGAGCGTGCAAAGTGGAGCTGCTCATGGTTTCTTTGGCACCGCCAAAACAGGAAAACATTTTATTTTAATTGTAAAAACACAGGGCAAGAGGAGAGCACAGAAAGCAGCATGAAAGTGACTTTGGATCATCCACCTACCACCATAGAAAGCATCCAGTGTTATATTCTCATCCAGACACTCAAATTAGAGTGGAAATGGCATTCAGCCTCTTGTAATACACATCCTGTTGTGGCCTGCTTCAGCTGGACTACTGGAGGACTTGTTATTCATCTTGGATGAGGCGTAATTTATAACATCAACCCCTTCTCAGGTACTACACAACAGGTCTTTTCAGTCTCCTTCAAAACTGCAAACCATATTTTAATACAAAAAGAGTTGCTGGTCTCCTTCCAATTTGCCATCTTGCACAAATGTCTCCAGATGTTGAAAAACACATTATTTCCCTGTGATAGCAGTAGCAACTGCCTACTGAGGAAAAAAGTAATTTTAAGAGGGCATGTAATGAATGCATTTTTAGGTGGGGAACTATGATCAGGCAGCTCTTTGCAGACAAACAGCTGATGCTCAGCAAGATACACGTGGTCTGTGGCACGCCTCTAGAGAATCTGTGTGCTGGAGTTTGCCACCCTGTACAGTAGTGCCACAGGTGGAATTCAGTGGTTTTGGGAGACTCACTGAAAAGCCAGAAACAGAAACAATATTCACTCCAGCACTGAGAAGTGGAGCACTACAGTTCAAAGGGAGTCCCCAGGCCAGAGTTAGAAATGCAATGACTGCTATTCTTAACCACTTAAACTCAGCAAGATCCAAGGACCAGACTTCAAGGGACATCCCTGCACTGTCGGGTCTGATTCTCTTTTGTATTGGTCTGGCCTGAAAAAGAACCAGCTGTTTTCAGCTGGATGCAGCTAAAATAGTAGTGAGAAGAGTACTGAAAAACCTTGCTCTTCTAATTGCACTGATGTATCAATGCTGACTGTATACTGAAAACTCCCTGATACTTCATTTAACTGTAATTCCAGGTATGGAAAACTACAGACTCTATTAGTTTCCAATCTCAAAAGCAAACCTGCTACAGAACTAGCTCGGGTGCTTTGACCAAGCTTGTTGGTCTGTCCTGCCCAGTACCTGTTACTCAGGGAGGAGCCAGTACATAGAGCTGCACAGACCCAGCAAAACAGGAAGGGTGCTTGATGGTTATCCCACCCCTGGGCAGGACTTCCAGGAACAGCTGGGCTGAAAGAGTGGCCTAGAAAGGGCATAGTGGGTCTTGGGAAGGCAGTTAAGACTGGTCTTATCCAGCAGGATGAACTTCTGTGCTTAAACATTTCTTGGCTGCTTCTTCAGCAGACAGGGGTCCTGCATGGAAAAGGAGGGTCCTCTACACAACTGATACAGCAGTGGACATCTTGCTTTGAGCTGTGTAGGTAACAAATGGATGATGAGCACACACACAGATTCTTGGTCTGGAAGTAGGACGGTGTGTTTGAGTCATGGCTACCCCTCCTGCCTGGATCTACAGAGGCTAGACAGGGCTATCTCTTCGCATCACATCTCTGCACTGTTGTCTGCTTTATTAACAAACCACGCAATCTACTTGCAGGTAATTAAAGGGTACCAGAAGGAGGAGGGTCTGGAACTCCTGCCCCAGTTGTATAGTGCGGTTAGAGCATTTCCATAACATTGGTTCCTTCTGTAAGAAGGGAATGCTGTGTACCAGGGATCCTGACATTCACGCATGAAGGTGAGGGAATTCCTACTCTTTGCAAAAAATTAATGATGGCATGTGTGGGCATAATATAAGGCTATTCAGCAACTGAAAAATTGCTGATTTATAACTTACTCTTTTGCAGTTGTGTACAAGAATAATTTCAATTTGCATTTTAGGCAGTTTACAAAGTGCAGGACCAACCACTTATATACTGTCTTTTTCACTGAGCAAGTCACTGTAACTAACCAGATTATCATTGAGTGATAAAATGTATTTACATAACTGGAAAACCAAGGTAGCTGTAAATGTGTTAATGTTTTATGAGAGCTAGGACATGCCGGATCTTTTCAGAATTATCTAAAGGAAATCACAGATGTGGTCTTTGGAGTTGGGTTCATCCTAATAAGATACAGCAGGATGACTTCAATGAGACTTTTGAGAGCAATTTCACAATCAGAGGCTTCAATCTCTGAAGACCTCAACTGAAATGATAAAAGTAATTGTTTTAATGCCCCCACAGGGTGTGATGCCGTTATGCTAATTTGCACCACAATGCCAAAGACCCTGCTTTAATAACAATAATGTCTTTGTTAGACCACTGGCTTAGTAACTGCCTTTTAAGATATAGTGGATGAATGAGGGTTTTGGGAGCAAGTAAAGCAAATTAGCTTGGTCAGCGTATCATTGAATGGTTACCACTTCTCTTTGCTCTCACAACTGCAGGTGTGGGGGAACTTGGAAGAGGAGGAATAGTCAAAATAGAAAATTGAGTACTACTTCTATCCTTTACAAACTCCTTTTGTCATGCTGTCAGTGATAGAAGACTGATTTATTTCCTCATCTGTTGAACTCCAGGCAATATAATCATCACCGTGGGCATGATGTGTCAATGCCATCTTTATTTTTCATCACTCGTAGCAAGGAGACTATTGTCACTGACATCAACATCTTTCTGGTTTTCTTCTGCTTCTCCTAACACATTGTGTTCAGAAGGCAGAATATGGTGTCAGGGTGCCAGAGGAATTTGAGATCCTAGAGATCCCAGAGATTATTCCATTCTTCTTCTAGGAGCATTGAGTCCCAGTGGCAATCACAGCAGAGATTATGGTGACACTGGTGAAAACAGAGGCATTTTTTACTTTGTTGAGACTGCTGTAACTTTTCTTGATTCAAATGGGAACTCTGAAAAATTAACTATTTTGGTGTCCTCCTAATTTTCTTCCATTGTACACTCCACAATGCAAAGGTGTACCCAGTTTTTTCCACTGCCCAATCTCTCCAACCACTTCTTTAGAGGATGGGCTGGCAAGTTTTTGCAACCAAATGACTAGGATAAAGATGAGTGGCTGGCTTGTAGGTACTTTCACCTCATAAATTAGGCACAAGGGACGTAATCAAAAGGGAAGGACTATGGTCCATAACCACTAAATGCAGTTCAGAGCTATCTGGAGTAGCCAGGTTTAGGATCAAACTATAGACATATTTGGAGAAGTCCATGGCAAGTTTCTCAGCTGTGCATGTGCTGTGCATGCCTCCGGAAGCCTGGGTGTTCTTTAATACTCCCTTTTTACATCATGAGCTAGTTTTTGGCCTCTTTGATGGACATGTCTGGACCAAGTCTTTAAAACACAGAAAGGCATGGAGCACTGTGATGTGGATGTTGTTTATTTAGATTTTTGGAAGTGATTTCTTTTATTTCTGGTTTGTTTCAGTCTTTTTTGATGGATCACTTGAAAAACGCTGCACTAATTGATCTCAGTTCCTTTGCAAACAGACTGATGCTGGCAACACTAAAGTGCAAATTGCACAGTGAAGCATTTCTGCTGGCACTTTGAGCACTACAACCATCCACTGAATAGCCTGGGCAGGGAGAGAGCCCATAAACTTTGGTGTTGGCATTTCCAGTTGAGAGTACAAGCATACCAGCAATGTGAAGGTTATAATGCTGATGTCTGAGAGTCCCTGGAAAAAGTCCTGAATCGCATCTCTGCTGGCCAGGCAGCACTGTCTTGTGTGCAGGCAGAACCAGCCACACTCCCACCTGTTCTGCCAGATGTTAGCATGTCTTGTTCTGCCCTGGAAGTTCTGCAGTCAGCCTAGGCTGTCTGCTCCCATAGTGAGCTCCCACTGGAGACAGCTAAGGTCTAACTTGTGTCCTGCTCAGTACAATCAATTTAAACTTGTTTCTTGACCTGTTCCCAGTGAGCAAGGATAACTGCTTATTGCTTGCCTTTCCACAGTTTCCTTTCATACATCTCAAGACTGCTGTACCTCTTTTCAGCTTCCTGGAGACTAAATACCCTGAATTCCCTTCAAACTCTGACCCCCTTGGTCAGGTTTTTCAGATGTTTGATCACCACTGCTGCTTTCCTGTGTTACCTGTCTATGCACATGGTGGACGTTTATCTCTAAGGCTGTTAGCACAGTGATTTTTAGCAGCATTATATCATTTGAAATAAAAGATGTGAGGAAAGCAACAACCTGACCCACAGCATCTGTCTGCTTCTGTTGAAGGCATGTGAGTTGTTACTGTCACTTTATGAATATTGGTTTAAACCCAGATTGCATAAGTCCCTCCTTGCGCACAGTGTTGATCATCAGAACAGGAGATAAACAAGGTCTCAAGTGAATAAGCTTTTTGGCTCTGTTCATATGGACTCCTGGGAGATGATGATTTACCTTCTATATGATATTGAGAACTGGGATCTGTGAAAGATGAAATAACATGAACAACAAAAGGATGCATTTGTAATTGCATAGTTGCCTCCTATATAAATGGATTTGGGAATTCTGAGCCAGGTGGTCAGAAGTAAAGAAAGGAAATCTTAGTAGTAGGGCCACTAGGTATATAAAATTAATTAGTTTATAAAGGGAGTGAAGGCTTCAAAACCAGAATAAGACAGTGGGGATCTGGACCTTAACTAGGCTGTTGGTTTGTTCCTTTGTCTCCTTGACATGTGTTTCCTGTTATTTAAGGTTGTGACTCTATAGCTTAATGCAAACCGCAGTGTTAATAAAAGGTGCTCAAATGTTTCTTTGCAGAGAATAAGCCTTTGCTGGAATTTGTCTGAGTGTGACCTGTGGCTGGCTGTTCCTTGTCAGCCATATGGTACAGTTCGGAAGCGTTGTTATTTTGGAATTACCTAGGGAAAAGCTACATGAAAGCTAAATGATTTAGGACAAGAGAATAGTGTTAGGGTAAAAGCTGGAGTAGGAATTCACTTAGAATTCAGGCTGCTTTAACAAAATGTTGCTTTCATACAGAAGGGTGCTGTGCCATGCTCTGTACATGTGTGGAAGCAGGGAGTAAGAGCTTGACTCATGGAGAGAAAGAAATAGAGGAGGTAATGGAATTGGCACTCAGTACCAGTTGTATTTCTGCTGCAACCTTCTGTTTTGCACTCAGACAATTTTACCGTAGACAGAAATGTGGCCCACATGACACACAATAGCCACTGATGGGGAGAGAAAGAGAAGTTGAAGGGAAGAGAGAAAAGAAGAAAGACTTGTTTCTCATTGTGAAAAGTGGGAATGATAAACTTACCTTCTCAGAAAGGGATTCAGTCTGTGAAATGGTTCATTTGCAGGAGAGATTTTATTCCTTACATGCATGGCTGATTTCTGCCCCCTCATTATCCTGTTTCACATGTTCCAAGTAAATGTAGTCTTGGTGATAATGTTCGCATCCCAGGAAGCTATAGGTTGTTTGGGAGGGGTACTCTGTGCTCACCCATGAAGTTTTTTACAGATCAGGAAGGTCCTCCTTATCTGGTGTAAGTTTGTTGCTTTTTCTCATGGGTTCAGCTCTGGTTTGTGAGAAGGTGGGAGCTGTCAACATCCAGTTCAAAAGGCACTGTGGCAGGGAGCTCTGCCATAGTGCCCACATTGTTGCTCTGACAAGTTTGCTCACATTATCTGCTGGTCTGATAGCAAACATAAGTGGCTTAGAGGCAGAATCCCTTGGGTGAGCATGAATAGATTCAATCTGATCAATTTTTATGAGTGGAAGTGCTAGGAGATCAATGCAGGGTACATGAGGCCAAGCTCTTCCATCATGGTAAGTCTGAAGGGCCTCTGGTTTCCTGGACATGCTCACCCATGTGTTGTAGCTCTCCCCTGATTTTCACCTTCCAAGAAGAACTTTCACTCTCATCCTGACAGATGCAAGGAAGGGCAAAGCATTATTCTAATTTTGTTTCTATTTTTTTTTTAATGTCTTTCCTCCCTTCTCTTCCCCAGGGTTAAAAAGAAAACAGAAGACATCTAAGAGATTGTTACTAACTAATTTGTGTAGGGTATTGTGTTCCTAAAATCCCTCCCTATTTCCTGGCTTGATTACTTATGGGGGTATTTTCCATTACTTAACAGCTATGCCTTGAAGAGAGTTCACAGAAGCCTTACTCAGTTTGTTTATCCTGGAAATAAATTGAAGTGACCCACCAGATGATTTTTGAAACAAAACAGTATTTTAAAATAAAATGTTTACTAGGTCCTTTTTTCTGGTGCTTTTTTTCTCCTCTGCAGTTTATCAATTCTTGGTACCATCTCTTCTTTTCTGACTTTTCATAGGCATGTGAGAGAGCCCCAACTACCCAGTGTTTTTATTTTCATTTGAAGGCCTCTATAAAATTGCATGTTACAATATACGCTGTTGCCCTTGTGGAACTGTTTATAACCTACTTTATGGACCTTAACACCATCCAGTCCTCTTGCCCCCTTTAGATAGGTGTTGAAATTAAACTGCCTGAAAAGAGTTCTTTATTTTTGAAACTTTTAGCAGACAGCTTATTTATTTTTGCATTTGCCTAATTTTTGTTTTGCTGTTTCTTTTCCACCTACGTTTGGGTGGTGTAAAGCAATTGCTCTATTGCTCCAGGTGTCCAGCTTTCAGTGGCATCCAGGGGAAAGTGGAACACAGGGGGACAGTAGGATAAGTCAGAGGAGAATGTATGATTCTTGTTTTGTTTGTACAACAAGGTATTGTCCGTGAAAAGTCAGTAGCCCTGTACTCACTGGGAATGATGTGCAAGCTCCTCGGTGCATGAGACAGCTCCTATCACCCTGTTCAGTGGGTACGGAACACCATGTGGGCTCCAGCTTGAGTCACACACTGCAAGCCAAACAAAAGCTTTCTGGGTCCCAGCTATGCTAGAGATGGCTCTGTCATGACGTTTTAAGGAAGTGTAATGAATGGGATTGAAATCTGCTTAACTCCTTAGCTCCTGGGAATGTTGCTAATCTTTTTGTCTGCTGTCTTTTGAACTGGTTTGCATCATGTGGGTCTAGAAGTGTTGCTGTTGTTCTTGTTGCTGCCTGGGCTGGGAAATCATCCCCAGTTTATTGCAATCTAAACAGGAGGAAATACCTTCAAAGTCCTTTAAAAATGTACTCCTTTTTCTCTTCAAGTCCCTAACAAGGTATGGGAGGCTCCAGTGGTTTTTACTAGGTTTTTCTTTCCTCAAATATATCTGCAGAGAAGCTTGCAGATTTTTATTTAAAAACAGGAGGGCTTTTTTCTGAATTCCAAGTTTAAACAAGAGCATGCTTGGAGGTTGAAACACTGGGCTAAGAGTAAGACAGTTGGATTTTGCTCCAGACTTTGCCCATGTTTGGTTCTTAAATGCATCATTTGTCCTTTTTACAGGCACAGCTCAATGCTGCAGTACATAACAGGAATTTAGCTGCATTGAGTACTCACTTATACTGTAGCCAGGTTTAGTGCTGCCTTGTAATTTTCTGATCTGCCAGCTAGGGATAAGAGTGCTTGCCCATTACTGTAGAAATGCTCCAGTTTACCAGCTCAAGAATTAGAAATCAGAAGCCAGCCATGCAATAAGAGAATTTACATAAAAAGCAAGACTTTTTTTTTTTTTTCCCTCAAGTGGGAACTTTTTCAATTACTTTCAGATTTCTGAATCATAAGACTTGGTTTTTGCCAGCTGCTGCCCAATTATATGGCTATGGATCTTGCACCTCATTTGACTTCTGAGAGTTAGGGCTTCACATAAAATAGAGTAGGACAAGTAAAGTTGAGAGACTTATGGTAAAGTCAAGAGAGGTGATAACCCTGGTGTTATAGAGACAGAGTTTCATTTCTAAGTATTTGTAAAGTGTTTCTCAAGCCTTGTACGTCATGAGCTACAGAAAGCAGCATTTCTGTGCCATGTGCATCACCAAATGATGCACCATGTGTTTCTTCAAAGTGTGTGTGAAGTGAAAGTGTGGGACAGGGAAGATTTCCCCCTCCATTCACTAATGATCCCTGAGCAGGTACTTGTCTTCTAGGCTGCACATACACTGCTTTGTTGACAGAATAACTCTGTGTTCTGCTGTGTGTTTTATTCGGTAAATGGTAGAAGACAGAAGATTTCTTTTAAAAAGGAGAAATATGTCAGAAATAAACAGTCTTTTTTGCTGTTTCAAGTATTATATGCATATTTGAATCCAAGATGTGTAACATGATTTTCAGCATTGTAGCACTCCAAAGGTGCAGAATGTAACCTGGGATGTATCCCCCCTGCTTCCACTACCACCAGTGAGATTGACAGAATTAAAACTGAGTGTTCCTTGACCTGTAAGATCTGAATCTTCTTTTCACTCACAGTGAGGCTATTTCCTGTAATGTTTAATGTGAAAAAACTTCCTGAGATGTCTTGCTCATTTCATGACTGAAGAATATTAGCTCCCACCTCCTGTATGTGAATTTCATGGGTGTCAGGGGGACGCCTGTCTGTTATTTGCTGAGCAAAAAGATATGTGGAAGAGCAACAAGCAACAGACTTCAAAAGACTTTAGGTCGGGCCTTTCTTCTAGGCTGACCATTGCTGCAGCTCAGACAGTTGTAACCCTGCTAGTTTAAAATAGCCAGGTGGGCTCTTAGTACAGCATCTGACAGGACATCAGTGTGAGCTGCAGAGCCCAGCCAAGAGGCTGAGTCAACATTTTGTAGTTAACCTGCATTGAACCACTGTAGGTAGCTGCCAGCATTACCTATTAGATTTACCCACACAAATATAGATATACTAGACTGTTAAAGAAGGAAATTGGCCTGTGTTGATGTGCACAGGTGGCTTCTGATAATTCCTTAGATGACTGTATATTGGAACATGGTATCAGCAGAGAAGATAAATCTCTTTTCCTCCATTCTTTTAAATGAGGAGCTCCAGGCAGTTCCCCCTCCCCTCTCATACTCTTTTCCTCTGTTCATTTTCGTGCCAGGTCATTTCTTGCCAAAAATCCCATCTGCTCATCAGTGGCATTCCAGAGCAGGAGGTGCTCTGGGGACTTGATGCTGATTAATAGCATCATTCATGAGCCTGTGTATGAAAGGAGGAGGAGAGGGAGATGGTGCCAACCAGAGCTGAACTAGCAAGATCTTGGAGGTTCCTCTCTAAGGTGCAGTGATCACCGCATGTCCCTTCCCTAGATAATATATTTCACTATTGTTTCCTCAAATACAGTCTTCAGTCAAGTTTAAATGTTCATATGGAAGCAAGGGAGCTTTTGCCTGGGTCTGTCAGAATTAGAGCAGTTTCCATGGAAATCATTCTGTTATTTATTATGCTAATTTTCATCCCATTGTTCCTAAATATTTGCTTAAGTATACATGGTAGAAAAAAGTCATGCAGAGAGATGTGTACATGGGAAAAAAAAGTCATGCAGATAGATGTGTACTCACTTGTATCCCATTTGGAAAATTTCTCTTGTCCTCCACCACCAATTGCTTGCCTTTTGCAGTTCCTATGTCAGCTATGTATTTTTTAGGTGGGCAATGTGGGTGTAGAGCATTTTGAGATCTGTCTCTCACAATCACAGAGTCATAGAATGGTTTGGGCTGGAGGGGATCTTAAAAATCAACTAGTTCCAACACCTCAGCTGTGAGCAGGGACACCTTTCACTAGACCAAGGTTGCTGAGGCCCTCAGCCAGCCTGGCCTTGAGCACTTCCAGGGATGAAGCATCCACAAATTTTTTGGACAACGCCTCACCACCCTCACAGTAAAAAATTTCTTCCTGATAATCTAATCTAAATATCTCCTCTTTAAGTTTAACCATAGTAATGATATTGAGCAGTGGGCTTCAGGACTAGTGTTCTCTGTGATCCAGCTGTACGAAGGACAGCTTGTGCACATATATTTTCTATTTTTCTATTTAGCTGTCCTATTTAGCTTTTTTAGTTTTCCCTATAAAATAAATAATATTAGGTAATAGTTCTTGCCTTTCCTTAATCATTCTGTTGAAAAGCCCAAATTACCTGATTTCCAGAGGGTGAGGTTCTCTATACTGAGAATAAAAGCCTTGTCAGTCTATTAGCCTGTTTCCTGTCTATGCCTTTTTCCCATCTCTGCTCCACTTTCTGTGTCATCCCTTCCCTTTCTGTCTCCTCACATTCCTCCCCCTGATCTGAATGTAAGGTGGGGGGAGGTCTTGTTCAGCCGCGTCAGTACATGTGTGACAAGAGGCTTGAGAAGATGGCCCACCACCAGTAGTTTTTATTAGAAGGAAAAGTACAGTGGGAAGTAGAGTCAAAGGGGTTTTGGTCTACTCAGCCTCTCCACTGACAACAGCTTTGAGGGGCATCACCCTTCATCTTAAAATGGAGAGAGAAAAGGTAAAATGGTGGGGAAATTTGCCACAAAACACTAAATCCCATACACACAAAAATTGATTTGTCTCTTCACCCAGCAATGATCCAGCCCAAAAACTATCTCTTTTTTTCTCTTCCTGCTCATATTTGTTCATAGGTGGTGCCTGGTTTGTTGGGTTTTTTTTTTTTTTCAGAAATCCATATTTAATTGTGAAATCACTATTGCTTGTATTCACCACTTTCTCTGAAATACATATTAAGTTAAATACAACATAAATTGAAATAGATGTATTTTAAGTTGTATTAGGAGGAGCTGAGGGAACTCAGGTTGTTTAGCCTGGAGAAAATGAGGCTCAGGGAAGACCTTTTTGGTCTCTTACAACTGCCTGAAAGGAGGGTGTAGTGAGGTAAGGATTGGTCTCTTCTCCTAAGCAACAAGTGATAGGACAAGAGGAAATTGCCTCAGGATGCACCATGGGAGGTCTAGACTGAATATTAGGAAAAAATTCTTCACTCAGAGAGTTGTGAAGCACTTGAACAGACTGTCCAGTGAAGTGGTGGACCTCTCGAGGTATTTAAAAGCCATGTAGATGTGGCACTTAGGGACATGATCAAGTGGTGGACTTGTCAGTACTAGGTTAATGGTTGGACTTGATGATCTCAGAGGCCTTTTCTGACTCAAACTATTCTGTGATTCTATGTGTCTCTTGGCTTCTGTGCATGCCCCCTACTGGTGAGGCAAATCTTTAATGTCCCATCTTTGTTCCTTCCTTTGGGGCATTTTCCAGACACCATATTTCCTTCATACGCAGGTTATTCCTAACCAAGAATAACATTTCCTATTTAAACTTATTAACATTGAATTAAAAGAAAGAAATGCCAGAAGAATCTTCCAAATGTTAACAGTAACATAGGCATCCATTACTCTCAAATAATGTAATTTTTTTCTTTTTTTTTTTTTTTTTTTTTTTTTTTTGTTATCTAAAGCAAATTCTTGTTGTCGCCAGTGCAAATTCTTTTATAGCAGGAAAAAATGTGAGAATAGTCACAGGATGAGACTAATATACAATTACAGAAAAGTCCTAGTCTTTGAACATGAAGGCTAAGGTAGGAATAGCATACAGTCCTACACACTAACTTGTATTAGAAAATGTAAACTACATTCTCATTAGGGTAAAATCAAATTTCCAGAATTCCTTATAAATCACATAAGTGACTGCTCTTCAATTCCAGGTTGACCAGGGCCAACAAATCCAGGACTGAGGGTCTGTTTTTGGGATGTCCTAATCTCAGCACAAAAGTCACAATGTTCTCAGTTGTCAGAAACCAGTGAAAAGACAGCAGAGGTTACAGACTAAGCATGGGAACCAAATCAAAAGCTTTCTCGGACAAAGAGTTCTATTGATTTACTAGCTCACAGGCTATTTTGAAGCTGCTTTACACAAGTGAAGTAAAAAAATTAAAAATCCTACAAAACCAAGAAAAAAACAGAAAACCAAAACCCATTAAAAATAAAAAAAATTAAAAAGTATTCTATTCTATAGATTCCATTTTATATCCTTTTTTGTCTGTGAAAGCCTTCTGGAAATTGCTTGCTTTTCTTTCTGAAGATATATTTTTTAATTCACAAGAAGTTTGATTCTTAACACCCCAGGTACTGTGCAGCAAATACTCTGCAGACCAAAACTGCTGAAGGAGTTTTCCCAATTCAGCTCTCCTCCCAGCCATCATCAAGCCAGGATCTGGAGGTTTGGAGGTGGTAGGCTGCAAACATTTTGTGCATATCCAGAAGTCTTGGTTTAGTCAGCATGCAGTTATGCTATTTCTAAGTCAGAGTGAAGATTTTTGACACCACATTACTTCTGTGGCATATTGGGTCCCTTAATTCCAAAAAGCAAGTGAAGATCCTGGGTGCTGGCTGAGGACTAAGCCATCTATAAAACCCACCAATTTTGCAATGATTTGGGGTGTCCTGCACATAGACTGCTTCGATGATTCCCAAATTTTTATTAGCCTATGCTGCATGTTTATGTTTGCCTCCTACTTTCTTAATTTCATTGAAATTTCCATCTCCTACCTTTTACCCTTTCTCCTACATGCTCCTTCTGTACCTTGCCTTGCAGAGAAGCTTTGAACAGGAACCTGAGCAGATAGTACCACTGGCTAAGCAGCACTGCACTCCATGTTTGATGATTTAAATCCCATGTCTTCATACAGAGTGGATAAACACATGACATGGCCAATTCCAACTTGCTGCAAAAGGCAGCACTGATTTTACCCACGGAAAAGGCCCGTGTCTTGGCAAGAGGCAGTTTGCTGTGTACATTTCCACAGAGCTGAGCTGCCACTGCCTCAGCAGCCAGACGCAGCAGCCTGTGTGTCCATATGCACTCCTTTCTGGGGCTTGGCAGGCCATGCTGTCAGGAGATTAAATTATACTGTGGAAAAGAGTGTGAGGGAAATAGCCTAAGACAGATTTCTCAGCTGTTGACCACTTTTCTGTGAGACACGTTAGCTTTAATTCTCTGTTCCTTCACTCCACTGTTCTCCACAGTAGCAGCTCTGTGCAAAATATAATGAAGTCAGCATTTTGGGGGTGACATGGCCAGAGCAGTAGCTCTGAAGTGAAAGGCAAGTTTCTTAGATTAGTCCCCAGCTCAGGAGAGGTGTTAGGGTTCTGCCTTCTAGAAATGCTGAGCAGTTGAAATGTGGGAGAAATCAATGGGAGCTCTTCAGCTTGTCTGGAACTCTGGCCCTCTCTGTACTGCTGATTTAGCAAAGGCCTTTTTTTTCTCAGTGTGTCCACTAGTAAACAAGGTAGCTTTCTCATCTGTCTTGATTTTTGTCTATTTTCTACCATTCTTCTACCCTCATGCAGACTTTTCTCCCGTTTCAGATGTTTCATGTTACATAGTCTGAAAGTTAGGCTATTATTTTTGCTAATTTTGAGGCTTTCTTGACAGTCACCCCAAGACAAATATTTATTATGGAATAATTCATTCTTTGGAATTGTTTCTCCTGCTCTCTTCGTACTGATTATAGCACCATACAGCAGGGTTGGGCAAAACAACTACTGAAGTTTAAGGGCAGTCTCTGCACATCCATCTCAAAGCCTGTAGCACTGTGTAGACCCAGTCAGATTCTTGAATTAGGTTCCCAAAGACGCTGAACCCCTGCTTGCAAGAGGGTTCTGGTTTTTATTCTGGTTCCCTTATTTCTGTGGGAGCTGAAATTACCAGCCTACATGTCATGGTTTGACCCTGGCACAATGCCAGTGCTTCCATGAAAATACACTTTCTCTAGTGGCTCCTGTGAGATGTGATCAGGAACAGAGCAAAGCAGGCTACAGCTTAGGAATAAAGGAAACAAACTTTATTAACCACAACATCTAAAAAGGGACAGACAAAAACTAAGAATGAAAACCCTTCAAATACATTCCTCCTCCTCCTCCCTTTTCCTCCACAGCATGAAATGACATTGTAGATTTCCACCCCGTCACCATCTCTCAGATAATCAACTTTCAGTCCATCATCACCCCTCAGATAATCAACCCTCAAGTCCATCAGGGAGAGAGGAGTCCCCCCTTGCACCACAGGCTTCCCCCAGAAACACAATTGAAACCTCTTGTGTTTCCATGTCACTCGTGGCACCGCCCGGAGAACATCTGCCCTTGTGACTTTTTCCCTCCATGTCCAGTGCTCTCACCACAGCACATGGACCAGGACTGCCTTTAGGTTTCCCTGTTTAAGGATGCTCCACCCAGTTCCAAAAGCAGCAATCTCTCAGCTTGCCCCTCGTGAACAGAGATCTTCCTCTTCTCTGAAGACAGAGGGCATCCCATACCCTCCTCAACCATCTCTGTTCTCGCCACTGCTTCACTGCCCTCTCTTTGGCTTCAAGGCATTGCCTCCCCATAAATGCAGTCTCTGTGTCACAGGAAAAACATGGGTCTGTCCATGGCCATACAAGAAAGAGTCCAGCTCAAGGCCACTCCATCGTCTCCTCTGGCTTCTTCAGACATCTCTCACATGCACCAACTTTCATCACACTTGCTCATTTCCTCATGCTTTATCTTCCTCTCCTCATTCTGATTCAGGAGGATCAGTATTTCTAAGGTTTCCACTATTCCAGAAAGGGGTTAAAATCTTCGCCTCTGTCTGCCCAGAACTCCCACAACGGCTGGGCACCTTCTCTCACCGCATCCCCCACTTCTCCTTCTGGCCGGCTGTGCTGCCAGTCCATGATATTAAATATCAAGGCAGCACAGGCACTGGCTCTCTCTCTCTATCTCCTGGGGGGTGTGGGGGCGATGCCTCTCAGGGCTCCTCCCCCCTTCCGTCTTGCAAGGTCTTCACGCCCCTCCTCTGCCCAAGGCTCCGGCCTGCCTCACCCGGCCGCATGGCTTCCCTGCCCCAGCCAGCCCCGCTGGGCAGGGGAGCTCTGACCTCCTTCATGGACCGGGACCAAGAGAGAGTTCTCCTGGCAGTTCTTGCTTTTAACCCCCTGTGTTCTCAGAGGCGGTCCATACCTTCAGTGGCCAAACCAGGTGGCAATATTCAAATCCAAGCACTGATTGGTTTGACCACCGCCTCCCAAAAAAATCACTTCCTTCTTAACCTACAACACTACAGAATAGCATGTGATGCTGACATCTCTATGGGGCTGACTGGCTGGGTTTCTAAATAGGTTGGCTGACTCTTCGTATGGCCCTGTGTTTGCAGAACTACCTAGAACATTATTTTCCGGGTGCAGGGGAATGGGACAGGAGAGGGAGTAAGCAAAACTGCCAAAACAGAAAAATAAGGATAAAGGAAAAGAAGTATAGAATGGGAAAGCCAGAGGAAAGAGGCAGGATGGAAGAAGGCAAAAAGAGAAATGCATATTATGAGTTAATTTTCTTCCCAGTGGAATAGTCTTGTTAGCAAAAAACAGTCATCTAACAGACAGCATGTCAGCTTGAGGTAACATGCAAAAATTAATATTACACTGCATATGATTTGTTAAACTCAACCCCTGGGGAACATACTCTTATGGAAACAAACTTTGGGTGTGTCAGAATGAGACTTTCTGTTTGATGGTAAATTGTCCTGTCTTTGCATCACGTACCTGGCACTTGTTCATGAGCTGACGAAAGCTCATGCTGGGGAGAAGTAGAGGTGAGAGGTCTTCTCTCTTATCATTCTTGTGTGCTGGGGAGGGAGGGAAGTGTAAGGGCAGAGGTGAAGTGAGGGAATTTGTGCAGAATAATGCTTCTAAGAGAAACATCTATAAGGGACTGGTAAGAATAGAAAAAAGTGCATGAGAGAATAAAAGACATGAGATGGAAAAGTATAACCAGTGAGCAGGGAGGGAAACATGTCCTCTTCCCTTCCTATCTTTTAATCTGTGAATTCCCTTCGGATGTTTATTTTACTTCTCTAGCATTTCATTATGTTCGGCTCCTTCTGTACTTTTCTTTTGCCTCTGTTCCCCCATGTTCTCCTTCAGCCAAACTCCCTTTCCAAACCCTTTTTCCTTACATATCCTTCCTGCCTTTTCCCAGGCTCTCTGACACATAACCAGTGTCTCCCTTTTTCCCTTACTCCTTTTTTCTTTCACGCTTCTTTCTTACCCATTTATGGGTGGGTTTTTTGTGGGCTTATATTCCTTGTCCAGAAATTAGAGGTTCTTGCTCTGGTGTTCTGCATTGCCAGTGTCCTACTGTTACACGTAAATGTCTATTTATTTATATGTACACACTGACAATATTATAAAAATACATACATATATACATGTGCGTGTGTGTGTATGTACACACAATATTCTAAACCAGAACTAGTTAATTTGGTCATAAGACAAAGCCTGGGTGTTATTCTTACTGTAGTTGACAAACTGCCTGCTTTGATGCAAGGATTAAGACTCAAAGACATGATTACATTTCTCCAGTGTCTTCTCACAATATTCTTCATGCCCAGAAACAGCCCATGACATGGCAGGATGGAGTAATGGGAATGGCTTGGTTTACTTCAACACTAACACCATGAGATAAGACTCCTCAATTCCAGCTGTCTCAGGCTGAAGAGTGCAATAGCAGTGGATCTAGTGCAACAGGATATGGCAGTGCAAGTTGTCATGATAAACCATGCCAGTCTCAGACACTCACTGCAGCCCACCCTCCTTCTTCCCCACTCCTCTTCATACTGCTCTCTCTTTGCCCTCACAGCTGACAACAGATAAATCTGTTATCTCTGTTGTCAGGTGTGAGGGCAAACAAGACATCCTTTTAGCTTGTGTGCCAAAGGTCTGCATGTCTCAGTGTCTTATACCTTGAATTCTATGTGTCAAAACTGCACATAAATAACTTAATTTGGTTTTGAGTGATTGTATTTACTGTATGTTGAGAGAGCTTGTTTCTAGGCATTTACAGTTCTATGCTCCCTCTTGGGCCACTATATTTTTGGGGAGCTTAGTACAGGTATGAAGCAAAACTATAAATACTGATTTTTTTCTACTCCAGTTTTCTAAGGGAACTGTTTACATACTAACACTGAGAGAGAATGAGAATTAGAGTTCTTCCTCTTAATTCAGTCTGAACCTCTTTGGCCAAATTGGTTAGAGAGTCCCCTGCAGGAATCACTCCTTGAATGTCAGCAGATCTGTTTGGGAAAGTTGTTCTGAGATGTACATCCACAGCTGGCCAGGGTCCATTAGTTCCTCTAGATATGCCTGGCATCCTCCTGAGCTCTGTTCTCTGGGACAGATATGGTGTCCCAGCAGCCCCATGGTTCCTGTTTCCCACTTAACTGCATGAGGTGGCCCATAGTCTCACCTTTCCAAAGACCAGAGAGCAGTGAGGGTACAGGCTCAGTCATGGGAGTAGCAGTCCTCCTGTGCCTTCCTACTGTGCTCCTTTCTTGCCCAAAACAAAACAACCAAACACAAGTTCTATTATGATATGGCAAGGAAGCTCAGTTTACCTCAGCCCTGAGTCATGACAGGTTACAGAGGGTCAGGATTTGCACAGAACCAGCAGATTTTTTGGAAGCCTGGAAAGAGACCAGCAATGATTTGCAGGCAGCTTTCTTGCTGAGACCAAGAGTGCAGAAGCTTATAGCACAGTCAGTCCACAAAGCATGGGGAGAAAAGTTTCCATGTTCTGGATTTGAAAAGGTCTTCTATTTGCATTTTTTATGTTGCTATCTTTTTGGTTCATTGAAAAGCCTCCTTTTGCAAAGCCCAAGACCTTAAGGCCAGATGATACAAGATATTGTAATGGTGGGACCTTTTTACAGAACACAGGCTATTTAATTTCATTGACTTCCATTTGTATGAAGGCTGATAATTTGTATTTGGTGAAAGCACATTTTCCAAAATGGCATCAACTCTTGATGTGAGAAGTTTGAGAGATGGAGAAGCGACTGCTTCTCTTGGTCGTTTGTTCCAGTAGTTAAACACTTGCAGTGTAAGTTGTGCCTCATTTCTCCTTTGAAGGTGTTTCACTTTCCCAGCTTGCATTTACCCATTTTTCTGTAGTTCTGCTTATCCACAGTGGACCTTAATGTTCCTCAAGGTCCCTGCTTTCCCAGTTGCAGTGTCTTGCTTTGTAGATATCGTCTGCATTCCTTGGTCCTTAACCTATTACCCTCTATTTGGCTGAATTAAAATGTATTCAGTTTGAATAGGTATAAAGTAGAAGGGATGCACTTTATTTAATATTTCTGCTTTTCTACCAGTCTTTGCAAAGTTCACCTCAAGTATTTTGCATTTATTTCTACATTGGTGATGAGATGTAAAATCACGTTCTGTTTACTCATGATATATGCAGAACCTCACACCAAATCCTACTGAATGATGATTCTGTTCTTTGTTGCTTTTTGAGATTCCTCAGACAGTCTTCATTTCATTGAATAGGTACTTTATTGTCAAGGTATAATGCAATTTAAATCACAGTGCTATGAGATAATAAGTCACAAACTCTGCAAAAGCCAGAATTTCTGTAGGATATTTACTTACCTTTGTCAACGGAGTTTGTAATTTAATTAGAGTATGAAACTACTGCTTTAAAAATACTTTGTCCCCACAATCCCATGTTTCTTGGAATGAATTTTATTCATACTGTTTTGTGTATTTAACACCGACTCAGCATTTCTTGATCTTTCCTGGGAGTGTTGTCACTCTGAGAACTCTCCCTTCTTCCCTTGCCCTTTTTGACTGTTGACTCAACATTAAGATTCCCCCAGTCCTATCAAATTCTTCAGTGTTCTACAGTGTATTAAAAATTAACATCATGGTGCTGAGGGATGTTTGTAAGCCAGTTTTTCAAGAATTGTGGGTATTGGCTGTTTGGCATACAGAACTTGTCCCTGGTTCCCAATAATTTGGAATTAAGTATTGCCAACTCAGTAAATATTAAATATATACATATTTATAGTATAGTATAGTATACATATACATCATATAGTGTGTTAAACAGCCATAGTAATGGTTATGAGACATTTTGCTACCTCAGCATTAACAATGTCGCCACTTTTATCTAGTATCATACTTCCACTTACCTGCAGATTTATTTTGTTCTCAGAGTGTTTTCTGATACCCTCAGCATTCTCCTGGAGAAGCAGGCAGTCCGTGGCTTGGTCAGGTGCACCCTGTAGGGTGAAAAACTGCTTGGATGACTGGGTCCAGAGAATGAGATGATGGAAAAAGGAGTGGCATCCTGTTAGTGGCCAGTCACTGGGCTCAGTGCTGGGGCCAGTCCTGTTTAATATCTTTATCGATGACCTGGATGAGGGGATCAAGTGCTCCCTCAGTGACCTTGCAGATGACATCAAGTTGGGTGGGAGTGTTGATCTGCTGCAGGGTAGGAAGGCTGTGCAGAGGGATCAGGACAGCCTGGATTGATGGGCCAAGGCCAACCATGTGAGATTCAACAAGGCCAAGGGCCAGGTCCTGCCCTTGGATCACAAAAACACCCTGCAGTGCTACAGGCTGGGGGAAAGCTGACTGGAAATCTGCCCAAAGGAAAAGGATCTGGGAATGCTGGTGACAGTGGCTGTACAAGAGCTAGTTTGTACCCAGGTGGCCAAGAAGACATGTGACATCCTGTATGGCAGGACTAAGGAATACTGGGGCCAGCCTCTTCACCCTTACATTTAGTGACAGAACAAGAGGACATAGCTTCAAATTACACCAGGGAATTTTTAGATTGGACATCAGGAAAAAGTTTTCACTGAGAGGATGTTTAGGCATTGGAACAGGCTGTCCAGGGAGGCAGTGGAGTCACCAAGTCTGTGGAAGTGTTGAAGAAACAACTGGACTTAGTGCTATGGTTGGTATGGTGGGGTTCAGTCAATGACCTTGGAGGTCTTTTCCAACCTTAATGATTCTATGATTTTGTTATTCTTAACTCTGTCAGCCAGGCATTTTGCCCTAAGATCTTCAGCTTCCCTCATCTGTTACTTACAACCCAGACAACTTTCATTTGTGTTGACTGCCACCTGTAACTGCTGCCTTACATTTTACCATATGCTGCTTTAATTTCTAATTACTGCTTTATTTGCCATCAAACCAAGCATTGTTTTCTTATCCAATGTTGTAAGCTTTTCACTGTGATACCAGCATTTTGACTAGTCAGTTAACTCTTATATAAAGTACTTCCACTTTTCAGTCATGTTACCTCTCTAATCTTTGGTCCCTTCTCAGTTTCACTCAAATTTTCTTCAAATACCTTCTCTTGAAGCCTTAAGACCATTTGTTGGTACCTGCGTACTTTGTATGCATGTGGGTATGGGTATGTAAGTAATGCTTACAGATGCTGAACTTCTGTTACCCTTATTGATTGTAATCTGGTCATGATAGTTGGTTTCCAGGCAACTGTCATTTTTCAATCCAATGATTAATTTATCTTCTCATAGGGAGAAGAGAGAAATAGAATCTCTTAATTTAACTTTTCTTCACCATTTCTTGTTTTCATGCAATTCTTCCCTACAGAATGGGGTTTGCTCTTCTGAACAGTCAATATAGTCTTTTTTCCCCTCAGAGTTTCCAGACTTGTAAGAGTTGCTCTTTCTGTAACTGACTCCCCTGATTTTTTTCCTTCTAGTCATACCCTTCCAGTTTTTTAACTAAATTCTTTCCCTACATGGATATCATGGATTACTACAAAGAAACTATCATATTTCAATGTTCTTTTTTCCTCTTTTCTTCATACAGCTTGATATTTAATTTGTCCTGAAGATTGCCTTTTTCACACACTGAACTGTCCATGGAGTTGATAGATAATTTAGAAGCCAATAATGTGTGCAATGAGTTCAAGTAATTCCTTCTGGTACCTTACATTTTTCAGCACTGAGTTTCATTTCTTGTCTTTGTGCTCATTCACAGGTTCACCAGGTTCAGCTGAAAGTCTCTTTCAAATTTTTTACTCTTGATCAAAATAAATAAATGGCATTATTTGGAGGTTTAATCACCTCCTCTTCTAAACATGTTTATGTGAAGTACTAAACAAATACCAGAATTTTCAGATCTTTTTCCATGCAATTTTCCAAACTACTTCAAAGACAAAGGAGAATTTTTTTAAGATCCAAATGTATTTTGGAGTGGTGTAAAATCTTTTCTAAAATCCAGAGTTAGGAACCATTCTGGTGACCTGCTGTTAGCTGTCTGGGTAGTGTTGAAATCCCCTTCTCAGCCACCAAAATCCTTCTTCTACTTAAGTTCCTCTTTGCAGAGACGTCCTCATTTCTCCCAATAGTTAATTTTGGAGGAGTTTTGATAATGGGATAAACAGTGTCAGGTCAACTAAGAGCACTTTCTTGTTAATAAACTGAATGGACATTCTCACAGGAGGTCAGCATAGGTTGATTAGTCATTATGGACAATACAGACCAAATTAAGTTCTCAGTTACCTTACTTCAGTAAAGCTGTATTAAGATAAGGGACTAGAATTTAGATAAAGGTGCAGTTTTTATTTTTGCTTTTGGCTGCCTTTAGCTAAGTGATAAGTAAAAAGCCTACATGAAAATATCCGGATTATTAATGGGTTTGAGTACTCTTCCCTGCCCTGCTCTCTCCTTCTTACTGTGTCTGTGGTGATTGGCTAAGTGGTGCTAAAGTGATGGATGTCATCTTCTGCTGGGAGTGGAAATTGTCATTGAGACAAGAAAGCACTTAGTTTTCATTCTTTCATTGCTTCAATTTATGTGGGCAATCATCAGCAGGACACTTTTTGGATCTGAAATTGGGTCTGTGGAGGACTTTCTCTGCTGAAATCTGTGATGTGTATTCAATCACTGCTATAAACAAAGGACATCTATATAAGCTCGATATTAGCTATATTAGCTCAGTATAATGGACAATAAAAGGAGATTCCAGAATGTTTAATTGGAGAGGAGTGGGCTGTTTATTGGAATAAAAGCCAAATGCAAATTAATGCTTCCTGGAGTATCACTATTGTTTGCTCTCCACAAGGGATGGAGAAAGATAAGGAAAGGAAAGAGAGAAAAATACCCCCTGGCACATCTCTGCCAGCTTTCAGTTTCAGTCAGGCAGTAAGTCCACACACGCATCAGTTCTGATGAGCTGATAAACAAATCTATCAAATTTGCCAAGTCTGTGGGAATCCCAGGCTGCCTAATGGTAGATGGAGGTAGGGGTTACAGCAGGATGGAATTTACTATAGCTGCAAGCTGAAATACAATAATAATACAGTAATAAATATATTGCTGCTCCAGCAGAGAGAGCAGAACTTCTGGGGCTGCATGAAATTCGGGTATAAAAGTGGCAGCAGTGGGAGACCTGGAAGATATTTAGCATAAGGCAGCAGGAGATACCTAGGGGCTTAGGATGTGTGGCAAGTGGCGGAGGTTGCAGTCTGTGAAGCACAGTAGTCCAAAACTCAGATCACTCATTGTATTTAAAATGAAAATGATACACATTTTGGATAATGTTATAATTTTTCATGGTGTTTAGTAACTGGATGAAATAATTAGTTTCTCTGTGGACTAATACACTCTTTAATTTACTATATGTTGAACATACAAGCATACATGTTTTTCCAACCATTTTCTTGTTGCTTTCTAAGGGAATTCATTTTGAGACAGGGACATTTTAGGTGATATTGTATCACTTTAAAATTTTGGTAAGATGTACTTTAAGTTATGAATTATCAGTGCATCCAGTCTATGTGGCAAAACCTGAACTGACAAGCTTATCTGTGTGGGAACTAAAATCACATTGTACACAGGCCAGGGTGAGGATCTTCAGTTGTGGATGAGGAAAAGGCAGTTGAAGTTGACTACTAGACTTTAGTTGAAACCTTTGTTACCATTTCCCACAACATTCTCCTGGAGAAACTGGCTGCTAGTGGCTTGGTTAGGTGTACTTTTTTGGGGGGGAAAAACTGTCTGGGTGATCAGGCCTAGAGAGTTGTGGTGAATGGTGTTACATCCACCTGGTGGCCAGTCACTAGTTGTGTTCCCCAGGGCTCAGTTGGGGCCAGTCCCGTGTCATACCATGACCAGTTATGTGGATGAGTGCTCTCCCAGTCAGGCGACTGCAAGATGGACAGGTGCTGATCTGCTGCAGGATAGGAAGGCTTTGCAGGAAGATGTGGACAGGCTGAATCAATGGGCTGAGGCCAAAGGTAGGAGGGTCACAGGGTTCCTTATTGCCCTCTACCACTGCCCAAAAGGAGCACAGAGACCGGACTCTTCTCCCAAGGAACAAGTGGTAGGACAAGAGGAAATAGCATCAAGTTGTTCCAGGGGAGGTTTTAGATTAGATATAAGAAATATGTCTTTACCAAAATAGTTGCCAAACATTGGAATGGGCTGCCTAGGGAAGTGGTGGAGTCACCATTCCTGGAGCTATGGAAAAG
Organism: Onychostruthus taczanowskii; assembly: GCF_017590055.1. NCBI lineage: Eukaryota > Metazoa > Chordata > Aves > Passeriformes > Passeridae > Onychostruthus > Onychostruthus taczanowskii. Next base: position 1,655,783 of record NW_024498685.1, read on the forward strand.
TGGCTCTTAAGGATACGGTTCAATGGTGTGCTTGATGGTGCTGGCCGAAGAGTTAGGCTCAATCATCTTAGAGGTCTTTTTCAACCTAAGCTATTCCATGATTCGAAGAGCATTTGGCACCAAAGTGTTTTTGACTTTCTCTCTAAATATATATTAACTTAACACAGGCACAAACCATGGAGGAGAGATGTGATGTGACTTTCCAATGCTCAGTAAGTCTGCCAGGAGGGATCAGCAGCAGCTCCCGTATGCACAGAATTGCAGAGACATTTTCACTGATATGAGCAAACTATTTTTGATTACTTGGGTGAGAAGACAGAGAAAGAGAGAAAAGGACAAAGTGACATTTCAATTAAATCAGTGTTTAAGAAAAATATTTAAGGAAGTAGATGGAAAAAGATAGGGAAAACATAAACAAAACAAACAGAAGTCCCTAGGAGATCTGTGGCGTTAAATCTAACCTTCAGCATGACTGGAAACTGCACAGGCAGGTGAGCAGCATTATTGATGTTTGAAGTAATTACTTCAGCAGGCGCTGCTATCAAAATTCATAGTGATTGATTTCCCACTAGTCAGCTTATCTGTCTGAGAACAAGTTCACTGGAAAGCAGCTTATAACCTCTTCTTAATAAGCCATGGCACATCACTAGAGAAAATGGCGTCAGGCTCGTTTTGTTTTGCATTCACTGCTATTAAAGGTTGAATCATTCAAAATTTTAGGATGCCAGGCAGTTTTTTTCTCCAGACAGCCTAGGAATACAGAGATCTGTACTTCCCAAGCAACCTGTTCTTGTCCTCCTAGGTACCATGTCAATTGAAGGAGACTTTCAAACTGAATTTCTTTCAGTAACAACAGGGGAAAGTCATGTCTGAACACACACACCACACACATTTTTAAAAGGTGGTTTTCAAATATGGAATATTTTCCATAGGCTGACTGAGACCTGGTTAAACCACAACAGTGAAGGATATAATTGAGGTGCCTTAGGCCACAGCAGTAATATTGCTATGTATGCATTCGTCAGCATCAGGTAAAATCCGTGTTCCCTCAAGGTGCATATTCAGGTCTGAATCTGAGATGAAGTCTTTAAGGTAAGGTTGGATGAAGATACAGGTGGCTCTGTGTTGTGGTGTGCCAGTTTAGTTGTTCTCTTGCACTGGGTGACTGGGAATTTGCACAGAATAGTTCTGTGTTGCACTGTACAGCTTATGTTACATTATGTGGTTTGTTACCCCCTTCCCCTATCACATGGTCTTTCCCTCACCTGTCCCGGTACCACCTGGTGGTCTCTCCCCTGGGTTACCACTCCCCTAGGCACTCCTCACTGGTGTCCCATTATCTGTGTACCTCTGCCTCTGTCCCCATCCCAGGGGATATAAAAGCTCCCTGCTGCCAGGGAACGCCCTCTCTTTTCTCCCATGGGTTTGTCCGCCTGATGTGTATCTTGGAATAAAGGACAACGTTTCCCACGTGGAGGAAAGCGCTTCTCTAATATTTTACCTTCGTCTATGAAGTATCGTGTGGGCAAGGGTCTGTAGCTGGCTGGAGTGGACCCCTCCAGCCCAGAAAACACGTTTCTTTAGCTCTGGGGCTCTTTTCCCTGAAGACTTAGAAGACATGATCCATGTCATCACAGCCTCAGTAAAGAACCACAGTGTTGTGACAAGAACATAATTAAACATCTCTCATGTCCCATGAATGAAATTAGCAAACAAGGAATTACTGTCCATGACATTGCAACAATATCCAGGCAAACACAACCTCCGTCCCACCTCTGGACAGGGGTGCATGACTTTTAGAGAAAGCCTATCAAGCTGGAGTGAGAAGGGCTTTCTCTTTCCCCATCCTTTTTTTTTTTTTAAACAGCCATGGGCTGGAAAACAGCAGACAAGACATGGATTCTAACACTAGGTCAGTATCAGTAAGAACTTGGACATTTGCTTCCTTCCAGCCTCTGTTGGTTGGCAGTCATCTATTCCCACAGATCAAAGCACAGGAAAAAATGAAGTGAAGGACAAGTGCAAGAGGCTTAACTATCAGACTCCTGGATTTGTAGCAGTCTGTCAGGAGACACATCATCTGCAAGTGTTTTTCCTTTTCCTTTTGGCTGTTTCCTGTGCACAGAGAGCCAGAAAGCTTCCTTGTGCAGATAGCTGTTTCCCCCTGCCATCTGGCATGGTGTACAACACAAGAGGCAATGGTGCTATTTGTCAGGAAAGAAAAGGACTATTTGCTGGATCAGTTTTATGGAGGAAAAGAGAGGGAAGAAGAGAGTGCGGGAAAACCATTTTGTACAATTGACAGGAGAAAGAGAGGAGCTGAGTGAGATAATTTCTCAGGGCAGAGATAGGCTGCTCCTTCCAGGACCCAACAGCTGCCTGCTTAGAATCTGTGTATGAGAAAGGGAGGCAAAGGCAGGAGGGGAGTTTGGACCTAAACTTTCACAGAGGATTCAAATGACAACTTTTTTGAGTTGTGAGAAGATGTGTACAGCAGTATCCATGGCTCCTTCTGCTGCCCATTGATGCTGTTCAGACAACCAGGTGGGGAGGAAAAATTCTCTAAGCTCCTTTACTAGAAAAGCCCTCAGTATGTGGCAGTCCTAGTAGGACTGGGAGCTCTGGGTTATATAAACAACACATCCCAGCAGTCCCAGGTGGGCTGTGACTCTTCAGATGCTGTGACAGAGTGGCAAGCATGGCAATCCTTTCTTCTCTCTGCTGTACCCAGCAGGCTCTGGAGACATCAGAGGCTCCACAAATTTCACCATGGTCCATAAACCAATATGCCAGTCCTGGGTTTTGGCTCATGTTACCAGTAGGCTTATGTGCTCTTTTTATCCTTCTGTGTTTCCAGTGCACTGAGCTACAGCACAACCCAAATTTCTGCATCACCCTTCTGGCTTGTAACACTGTGCTCCTATTTCAGTGCCTGACTCCCTGGTCAGTACGGTGATCCTCTTGGTCCATAGGAGTCTGGCAAGGATGGGGGAGCAGATGGTCACAATAACAGAATGAGGTTACAGGAAAACTGTCTCTGCTGGGGGCACATTTTTCTCAGATGCACAGGGATAACTGCATCTTGTCACAGCTGAAGGAGAAGGTAGATGAGGATCCAACTGACTTCTCTTTCAGAACACACACCCTTTATCCTCTCAAACCTTTAACATCTTCCCTGTGTGTTTGTATCTTTTCCCACTTGTCTCTCTGGATGGGTGCTGCAGCAGCTCAGTGCTCTAATTCCTGCAGAGTCAGGAGGTGAAGTGCAGAATGCAGACAGGATGGTTCCCCTGGGGGCTGGAAAGTCTTTCTCCTTCTCTAATTGTTTATGACATTTCACCTGACACATCCTGAGTGAGCACAATACCTCTGCTTCTGGGGGGGGGGTGATAAAATATTTGGATCTCTGAATGTGTAGCTGTGTTCTTTGTCAACAAGAGATCAAAGATGTCAGAACTCTCAAAAAAAAAAAAAACACAAAAAAGAGAGACTGAAAAGCAAAATAAATGACAGAGATGGAGAAGAAAGTGAAGTAGAAATAGGAATGATGGCCTGGAGACAGGAGGACAGATGCTTAGCAAACCAGATAGACAGACGGCTGTGGCAGAAAGACAGCATGCTTCTTGCTGTTCTTGGGTTGCAATTATCAGCTATTTAGGCACTAAGCCCAGGCAAACCAGTTATTATCAGTATTCAACAGCTCTGAGGTGAAGCCCAAAGCAATTAAGGCCCTTTGAGATCTCAGGACCAACTACAACCAGCACTGATTTTAAGCAGAATGTTTGCAGGTAGGGAGGGATTAGGACTTTTTCATTATATAAGAAAGGGGGAAGGAGGAATCTCGTAATGAGCAAAACAAGTATGAATGGCAAGAGAGCTAGAACCTACACACAGGAAGTGACTGTTGATCACATCTTCTCTACAAGCAACCCTCATTGTTAAAAGGAGAAACTGCTGTTTGAACTCATTGAGTTCTCAGAAAGCAGAAGTGCTGAGAAATACATCATGAGGAGAGCAGAAACACCATGGTCTGTGAAGAGCAGGAGCACCTCACTCCTGTTGTTTTCATTTAATCTGATGTAGCTGTACCACCTGAAAATGTGACAGGACTCATACAATGGGATGGAGGGAGGGAAAGAAGGAGGGATGTGCACTTTCTTGGGTGGAGGGCTGAAGTCCACAAGCAGGACTGGCCTCTCCTTGGTATTCATATTTTGCCATGACTAGAAAACCATCCTTCTCCTGATCGGATCCTGTAGGGATAAAAGGCACTTGGTGTGGCATTATAAGACTATGGCCTCTTAGGTTTTTCAAGGAAATACAGAAGAGTATCCTAAAGGAAGCCTTTCAAAGAAACTTTCAAATACTTTGTAGTGTGCATATTTTAGCATCAACAGCCATATCTGTGCAGTTGCCATATACACACACAGATGTAGGTGGTGGCTCAACAGCTGGTGCTGGGCCCTCCTGAATCAGAAACCTTGAGAAAACATGAAGTCCCAGGCACAAGAAATTCTGTTTGTCAAGACAACCAGAAGTTTACATTTTCTCCTGATCCTGAGTGGCTGCTCTCTGCTCTTTGGTCAGAAAACGAAGCGTGAGTAACTGAGAACTTGGTGGAGTTATGCTGGGATATTTTCCTCTAGATATTGAGCATGTTTAGGGATGAACAGCAGAGCCAGCAGTTTATTACTAAGGATGCACACATTAATAGTCTATTTTGGTGCTTTTAATTAGCCCCTCAAGCACAGCACAGAACCTGCTTGGAAAACCCAAGCTTGTAAGCTGCTTCACTGTGAAGCCTGTTCTAATAGTGAGAAGAAAGTGTTTTGAAGAATGCACATATGTGAAATAGCTGTTAATCCTCCTTAAAACATTTTTATATGCTCCTGGAAAACACCTTCCTTTATACTTTGAGCTGTATTTCTTCTATAAACTTGCTCTTCAAAAATTTCAAGTACAGGAACAGCTGGCACACAGAGTGGTAGGGGAAAGGGAAAAGAAGCAAGAGAGAAAATCCATTTCCCTGGACCCTGAAAAGACTGAGAAGTGAGAAAATCTGGTTGAGTAAAAGAGAGCTGGTTGCCACAGCTGTGGTGAAGGAAGCTCTTTCATCCCACAGTGGTGAAGCTGTGCAGAGAAGGGCCTTGTGATAGCAGATGTTGTGGGTCAAAAAGCAACAAGGAAAATACTTCTTTCACCAAAGCAAATTTCAAGAGTTCTTCCAGCAGTGCAAGCAAAGCACCCATGACCGGGAGGTCCACTTCTGGTTTGTGGCAGCTCCCATTTGACTCAAGAAGCGGTAATTAAGGTGAATGAGTTCTCTGATCCACTTATTTATTTGTTCAACCTGCAGTTTTTCTTGAGGGCTCACAGTCCTGAAGCAGAGCTTTAGAGCTGATTCAGGGAACAGTGCTGAGATTTGTTTTCCTTGCAGATCTAACAGCATCACTAAGGACCAAGTGAACAGTGGGGAGCAGTGGAGGCACCATGTTCTTTCCATTAGGCTAGGATCAGAGCTCCTCTCTGGGCTGTGCAGCCAATTGTCAGAAACCCGCAGGCTCTTTGCTACACAAATGGTTGGAGATGTTTGAAAATTGAGTGTTTTCTCTCACTGCTTTAATCCTTATTTTATTATTTTTATTTTACCAAGTCCAATGCTTTCTTCCAGGTATTTTGAATACAGCTAGAAATTCATAGGGCTTGATTGCTTATTTTCTCTTTTATTTTAGATCCTGGCATGGCATCACTATATTGATTGAGATTTATTAGGTTCATGCTGTTGCCTGACCAGTAATAGAGCCCAGCATGTTTGCTTGAGACTATTCTTCCATTAAATAGAGCCCTGTCCTTCACAGAAGGTGCATATGGGTGCTTTATTTCTTCCTTTGAAGCCCCTGCTTCAGTCATTTTTAAAGAAGATGGCATGACAAAGTGACAGTTGGCTTTTTCTGGTATAACAGTTTTATTGGGTTTTAGTCTGGTGATGAAAGAGCTTTTTTAAGAAAATACATATTTAAATGTTGGAGAAGACCTGTGTAAGATGTTTGGAAATGTCATGTCCCCTGGATACCTTGGTAGACTTCCATAAACAGAGGTGAGGCTTTTCTAGGTTAATTTCATGTAGCTTTGTACTGAGTCTGCTATGTGAGGAGATGGGATTTGGAAAGTTTATTGAATGCTGTGGGAATGCTTAGGTGATACAGACATGATAAATGAAGCTGGTAGATTGTGTGTCTTCTGTCAACTTTGTGTCTTGATTTATGGAGTTTTCAGTGTTTTAGAGCTCCACAGGACTGTAATTCCGGACAATGCAGGATTTGCCTACTTTGGGCCTGTATCCAAAACTCTTCCCATGTATACTGAAAAGCTTGATATCTTTTGGAGCAGATTTTCTTATTTTTTCATTGTTCTGCAAGAAAATGGAGGGAAATGTGTTGTGTTGCTGGAAGAAAACAAACAAACAAACCCCCAAAACACAAAAGAAAGAAAAGCAAGTTAGGAACATGTCTTTATTCAGGGGGCTCAGTAATGATTTTAGGTGCTGACTCTGCTGGCAGTTTGATATCATTTTTTCCCCAGCCTGCCCCTCTCTAGCTTTGTTTGGAAGGAGGCAGTGAAGGCTCCCTGTAGCATTCCTTGGAGCTCCAGTCTGCTCCCCATCCCTCCCTAACTCCCTCCCTTCTCCCCTCTACCTCCTCCCCTCTAGCTCTACCTCTTTGTGCTGCATGTTCCCTTTTCAAAAAGTAATTTCATGGCTCATGCGCTTAAGATTCCATCAGAAAGTTGAGTCTTTGATCAGGCAGACAGACGCCCTGCTGGGATTTCATTGGCAAATCACAATTCCCTTAATTAAGACTATGTGTCTTTATATCACTAAACTGATTCCAGCTGGGTCCCTCCTCGTTTTACATCCAGATTTACCTAGACTATGGATTCTCACCGCCTGTGACTCTGGAGGAACAAAAACCATTTAAAGACTTTTCGTTACCAGTCTTTTTCCCCAGCTGCTTCTCCCCACTGGTACAGCAGTCGGTGTGGGCTGGGAACTAAACCTCTCCCTCAGTCTTGTTTGCACTCTCTTCCCACTCAGGAGGCATGGTTTTGTGAGGGATTTGCTCTGTTTCTTTCCAGTGCTTGGAAACTGGGAATCAGTAGTAGAAAGGGAATTGAACTTGCCTGATGATGCTAATTCTTTTTTTTTTTTTTTCCCAGAAGCCATGTTTTTACTGAGAGTAAGAAAGTTGCTAAAATTCAGCATAATTTTCTCCTCCTTCCCATCTTTCCTTACCTATCCATTAAAGGTACAGCAGGTTAAGAATACTCACTTATGGTAATCACAGGTCCTGTGTGCAAGAGATTTTGATGACATTTCTGCTGTGCTGGGTTTGCTTGTTGTGTTAGTCATGCTAAGTTGAGCATTCCTCTGGAGACAAAATAGACAGTCCTGCCTTCAAGGTGTGTGGTCTGCTCTGGCCAAGGAAATAATGCTCTGGGGGAGCTTCAACAGACAGTGTTTTTCCACCAGGCATCTGCATTTTCCCTTCCTCCTCCTTTAATTTCCTGTCTCCCCTGAACAGTGCCCTGACACCTTCTCCAGAGAGAGGTTCCATAGCAACCTGCTAATGATTATAGGGATGGCAGCTGGCATGGCTGCGCCCAGCCTCTGACCCCAGAGCCTGTCTGGGGAGGATTGAAGGAGATTCAGGGCTGGGGCTTCTCAGTGCACCGAGCCCAGGGGTACAACTGTGTTTGCAATGTACCAGAGAGAGAAGTCTGGCTCCTCTGGAGCAAATCCCTTAGGCTTTTTCAAAATCATCTGTGGGGGCAGGAGATGGACTAAAAAAAACATGCTCTCAGCTTGAGAAATGTCCTTATAAACGTATTTTCAGGTGGGTGCAGTCAGACTCTGCCCTAAATGTGGGGAAGGGCTGTCCCTGGGTGGAGCCCTTGAGATGCCACCCCCAGGCTCTGAGCATCTCTACAAGTGACAGCTCTGTGGCCAGAAAACCTGGCTGCTGGCTCAACAGTGGCACATGGGAGGCTGTTGGCTGCTTATGCAGTCATGTTTAAAATTAACAGCCAGCAAGCAGGGCAGCTTTAATGGCCAGCAAACCCTGACCTGGCAATTCTGAAGCTGAGCTGCCCTCTTAATAAATGAATCCAGAGTCTAGACTCAGACGCATCCTCTTCCACAGACTGATGCATCTTATAATTTATCATGTGGAATTCTTTGCTTGAAAATGCTTACTTAATGATGTGCCTGCAGAGCTTCAAACCCTTTCCTGGGAATGGAGTGACTTTGGGCCAAAGCTTGACTTTAAAGGAGCTTCATTTTAAGGGCATGGTGTATTTCCTGTTGTTACTCCCAGCAAGACAAGTTTCTGGTTCAGCCAAAAAGGCTTCTGCCTGAGCTAAACCTTATTTTGCTCTTCACATGATAATAAAAACATTCACTGAAAACATTAATAGGACTTTACACTTAGATGGGTTTTTGATTTGAGGGTTCCAAAGCGCTTTTTAATAAGAATTGCTGATTATGCTCCATAGTAAAACTAGATTAGACCAAAAGGGGTTGAGAATCTCTGTTGTGTTTGAGACAGAACAAACTTATCCCAAATGTACAGATAGTACATTCCGTGAGTAGAAAATGAATTTTATGAGCTTTATAAATAACTTGATAATTAATTTTTTTTAAAATTAATTAAAAATCTCATTCTTTTTAGAATGTTAATATGTATGTGTATCTTTGTCTTGTCCCAGATCATCTTAATGGAATGACAGAGACACATTGAACTTATAGTTTATATATAGTTCAAATTAATTGAAGTCTTGCTCATAGGGTCTTTGTAAAGAAATTAGGATGTAATTAAGCTAAGTTGTTAATGATGCCTAGATGCTGTAGTGATCAGGGTCTGTGCCAGACTTGGGTCACTTGGATTTGCAGACAAAGGAGCCCAAGTTGTTGCTGTGTTTCCTTTATGGCTTGTTGAACATGGCAGGACAATGGTCTGCAGGCACTTGATGGCACTGGGGATGTCCCTTCCCTAAAGGAGGAGAACCCATTGGCAGGGATATGCCAGGACTCAGAAAACCACCATGCCTTGGGGATGGCTACCTGTGGCTGGAGTACTGCCTCTGGGAGAATGAAGCCTGCACAGAGACACTGAGACTCATCTGAGCATCCTCTGCACCCCTTGTTGAGTGAGAGGCTCATATGTAGGGCCCTAGATAAAAACACTGCTCACAGGGGAAAAGCCAAAGTCACGCATGTGGTCTGGGTGTGTGACGCTACAAGAACACAGTGAAATGCCCTAAAAAAATTAAATTAGGAGGAGCAATATAAGGTTAGTACTTCAGGACATCAAGCCCTTAGAAATATCAGAAGGTAGGATTCTCTTGGGCTTTCTCATGCCTCACTAGGTGTGATTTGAAAAAATAAATTTAAAAAAGCACAGTAAAAAAATTGCCAAGCAAAGCATCAAGTGCTGTTACAGTTAAGACTATCAGTAACTTGGCAATAAAAAATAGTAGAGGACAATATCTAACTGCACAAATTCCGGATATTCATAGCTGACTTTGTATGTAACAGAAAGCAACTGCACTGAGATAAGAAATGCAGAGATAAGGTACCCAAACTGTCTTACCTTAGCCCTGGAGAGATACCACAAAGAGAGGAAGTGGAAAATCAATGATAATACATTTTACCAACAATTTAAATCCCATCTGGGACTATAGAGACTAATGTCATTCTTGTCCACACTGAACCATAATCATTGCATCTGTCTCCTGACTTCCCTAATATTTTCTTTTGACCTGATAAGGAATCTAATACCTGACTACAGCTTTTCACATGTCTTAAAAGTTACAGGGAGGGTGTTAAGATGTGTCAGCCTTGTGAGAGAGCAAAAGGAGATGGGAGGAAATTATAGGGGAATGTTAGGAAGGAAAGGGAGGTGTGTGTGTGTGTTAAGAAAGAGAAGTCAAAGACAATGCAAAATGAAGACAAGCAGAGAAGGGCAGGTTGAGAAAAGGAGGGATTTACACCAGAGATGGGGATAAGGGATAGATAGAAGGGAAGGTGCTGGAGGGGCAGGTTGCCAGCTGTAGAGGGAAGGGTGTTATATTTTCTTAAAACACAGATATTTGCATGCATTGGACTTGTGTCTTGGCTTTCTAGACAGACAGGTCTCAGTTAAAGGAAAAGGGAATGGGGTTCTGGATCTGATAAAATGCATCTCATCTTTTGGTGCATGAGCATTTGGCAGAATAGGTTATTTTAAGGTGCAGGTCATAGTTGTCTGAGGCACAGCTGTCTGCCTTGTGCTGTACTGCTAATTGTCAAGTGAAAAAGGGAGATAAATACTGCCTGTAGCCCGGTGGAGTGCAGTAGAAGTGAATCCTGGCCCCAGTGTGCATAGCTTTCTGAAACAGTTTGAGTTTTCTGTATTTGTTTTTTTTTTTCCTTATTGCGCATACATGAGCACTACACAAACAGGAAGAAAACTCTTCTTTCCCAATCAAAAGCTATTTTTTCCACCTCTCACAAGTGTGTTTACTATATCTGTCTGGTGCTCTGTACCGGGTTGAGGCGTGTGCTTTGATGTGCAAACATAGCAGAACTGCCTGCAATCTTTTCTTTCCCTTTCAGCATCTCATACTGCATGAAGAGATCAAAGAGGTTAAGTGAATTAGGGATCTCCTAACCACAGCTTTCTGAAAATGTGTGACTGCTAACAATGCACAGTGGGCCCTTCCCTCCATTTCTTCCCTGTCCTTCACATATGTACCCACCAAAACTTCAAATGCTGTATCAGATCTAGGGGGACCCATTAGGAAGTGAGCAAATCAGCCAATACAGATGAACCAAGATACTTCTTAAAAGTGAGAAAATTATTTCAAGATTTCAAGGATTTCAGATCCCAAATCAGTTGAGTCACTCATGTGGAGGCACAAAAATGGAACCATATGCCATCTCAAAAAAAAAAATAAATTTGAAATTCAATTCTGGTTTTACCACCACTGTCAAAGCTTGGCTTCCCAGTTTAGCTTTCGTGTTCCTGCCAGGGATATTATTAGCCCTCTGCCACTGCTCAGGTGCTGCTGATGGACAGGGCTATTGAAATAAAAAGGCTTTCTGGCTGGAAAGGCAAAGTGAATAAAACAGCGTGGTAGCAGAGCTGCAGGTGGCTTTTAAAAGTTTTTCAGCAAAATGAACAACAGTTTATTTTGGAGCAGCAAATAGAGTTTTGGCTGAATTGAGCTGCTTTGATTGTCTTAACACTTTTGAATCTTTTTTCTTTTAAATGTAAGTGCAATTTTAAAAAAGGCTGTTTGAAAAGAAATGTCAGAAGCTTGATAATAAGAAAATGTCCATGTGAGACCTTTTGGATTTTTTTATATGGAGCATATCAATATTTTTAAGTGATGCTTAACGTTCCCTCTTTTGTGACATCTTAAAAACAATAGAAAGGCAGAATCAAGTAGGTAACTGCACAGACACGTGTCATTGCTTTTGGAGTGCTCTGCTGATAATGAGGTGTGAGGCTGTCTCTCAGAGAGGACAGCACCCAGTCAGGCACACGTGTCCACATGCAGTACCACAGCCCCTAGGCAGTGTGAGGAAATTGCCAGGGTAGTTTTCCAGTCAGCTTCCAACTTGTGTTAAAAACCTCTCTGATTTACATGAGAATCACAGACTTGGCCTTTAAGATGAACTTATGAGGCAAGTCATATAGTATGATGAATTTCTGACTTTGGAGTGCAGCCACCAGATCATCATCCAGTGAAAGAGACAGGACAATTGTGCCTTCCCCCCCCAAAAAAGAGCCCCTGAGATGGAGATGTTGCAATGCCATGCATCCTACATGGGTCTTTCTAACTCAGAAGCTTACTAAGGCTCTCTTCTGGAGAATAGAAATTAAATGTGTTTTATGGAGCAGGTTTTTATCACTTATATATCTGGTCATTTCAATATGGTTTTGAGTAATTTAACTTTACGTGGAGCTCATTGGAATTGCTCTAGATTTCCACTAAGTCAAGGATCTGACTAATACAGGGATATTTCTTTTTTTTCACAGAAAAACTAGAAACTGTCTCATGCCATTGTGTGGTTTTGTGAAACTGCTGTCAAACATGGTATTTGTTAGGGTTGTGCACAAATACCTAATGTCGTGAACACACTGCATACATACATTAATGTCACATTCAGGTGGCAAAACATTTATAACTGTCACCGCTTTCCCTGTCTCTCTTCTTGCCTGTCACCAAACACATAATCAGCCCTGCTCCTTGTTGACTGATGAGGTAGGTGGGGGATGGTCACGTTTGTCCTCATGTTGCTGTGCATTCTGCAGACTTCAGAGACAGAGGTGCACAGGGACTTTTGGTTTTGGGAGTGTTGAGTATATAACAACAATTATCCACCATTTAGGATGATAGTTGAAAAATACATGGTATGAAGGAACCACCACCAGGATCTGTTGGTGGTGTTGTGGGGGAATTGTTTGTTGGGTTTAGGTGATCTTACATAATTTGCTAGAATATATACTGGTATCCTCAGGAATTTGGGTCCTTCCATTCTGTTTACCATGCAAATATCAGTCACTTCAGAGACCTCAAGCCACATCTCATGGTCTCACACCACGCTGTCAGACTGAGCCAGAGTGCTGCCTGAAGGACTCTGTGGCATTAGCAGCGCTCACTGTTCTCCTTAGCAAACATCAAGGGGTGCTTTCCATGTAAAGGTAACAGATCCTGTGAGACCGCATACAGCTCCATGATTGTTCAATCTCCTACCCTGTCAGTCAGTGCGTGGAGGCTGTTTAGACTGGACAATTTCCATTAGCATGAGGTCATTTCTCAGAAAATCTCCCACAGTTCCCTGTTTGGTGTGGGCTTGTGAAATTATAGCAGCAGCAGGATTGCTGATATGAGCCGAAGAAAAATCTGCTGCTAATCAGTGCTTCCACTGCTGCTGCCATCAGGGAAGCCTGTGCAAGGACAGGTCTTCCTGAAAAAACATGAATAGTAGCACAGGAATTCAGGGAAGGAAATGAAGCTCTCTGGGGAGTAGGAACTTTGTGCTGGGACAGGGAGACCCTCTGCAAAACTGACTTTAGGAGAAAACTTTGGCTAAGCACCTACAGGCTTTTCTGTGCCAGTGGCATTGCTAGAACAAGCTAAGGGGTCACTCTGTCCCATGCTATGTGTGGAAACCCTACCTGCTTGCAGTGCTTGCAGTGCTGTGGCCAAATAATGACTTAGTTCCCCCTTTTTTTTTTTTTTTTAATGAGGCCAGATAGTCTCACATGCCAAGTTGGATCCTACCATCTATTTTAGGTGAAGGAATGTGTTGCCAGAATCAGTCAGAGCTATGTATACTGGCTTTGGAAGCAGCTCCATGCTGTTTCCCAAAGTCTGACAGGTAAATGGCTTCAAATCAAGCTCACCATAGTGAAATCCAGAGTGCTCTCTGTCACAACTGCTGGAGATTCTGCACTTCTGACCTCCATCATCCTCCCAATTCCATCAGGTGTAACCCCACACAAATGTCACGCTGGGAGCAGTCACCTGTGTCCTGCAGCTGCATCAAACACCCACGTGTGCTCCAGCCTTGGCCACAGTCCCCAGCCTATCAAGTGACATTACTTCAAAAAGGTCTTAGAGTTCACATTCCCCATGAGCATGGTTAATACACTGGTCCAGCAGCTGCCCTGCAGTTATTTCTTCAACACAAAAATGCTCCAGGGAAAATGTTTTGAAAAGAGTCTGTCTGACATTTTCATCAGGCTTACTGTCCTCAATCTGTGCAAAGACTCAGCTTTCTGAAGTTGTGCTTTCAGTGTCAGCCCACCTCTACCAGCTGGCCAGTGGATCCCACTGCCCTTGCTTTGGGAGTATTTTAAGGTTTGTTAGAGCTCCTTTGGGCTCCAAATTTGGCTCTGAGTTTCTGAATATGGAAAGAGTATTCTCCATTTCCTCTCAGCTGCAAGCTTCACTATGCTTGTCTAGACCCTTGTGATGCCTCTCTGACTGGCCTTCCAAGAAGACCGACATTGTCCTAAAGAAAATTCAATAAACTATTATCTTTTAGTGGTAATTTTCCATCTCTGGTTAGCCATATGCATCAGCTATACCACTACAACACATGACTATTTACATACACAAATACAGCAAACACACCTACATATTTTCCACAAAGGACATCAGTGCACCATCATAAAAGCCATAGTCCTCTAATTTCAGGAGAAAAGTTATTTCAGTGTTGCTGAAATGGGAATCAGAAGGAAGTGGAGAGATTACAGCACCACTTACTTCACCTCCTATCAGTAACTGCCTGGCAGCAGAAACTGGACCTATTCAGCTGAAAGACTGGCTCTCCTAACTGGGGGTTAATTAACCACCTGAATGAACGGCTAAGTGTAACATTCTTCTTTTCTTCATCTTGTTACATGATGATTGGACCTCTTTCTGGAAGTTATTTTTTTAGCCAAATATTATGAGATTCAGTATATGTAATTTGAAGAAGATGGGTTGTGATACAGGCACCAAGTGTCTGACTCAGTCTGTGAACTGTCAGTGATTTGTTCAGTGTTACTTTGAAAAGGAAATTCAAAGACACTCCACAAAACAGTGTCAGGAAATAGTTGTTTCTCTACAGCTGGTCACCCCAGTGGAAATATTGAAGATTCCTTGTTAAAGCAGCTGCTGAGTCCTGTGATATCTGATGTTAACCAGATAGTTTGTACAGATTGAAGACCATGTCCCATTTCCCTTCTGCTAGGAAAGACTTCTAAATTTACCATGTGAGAAGAATTTATTAGGAGGCATCTCAAGCTAGACTGGGCTTAATAGGTGCCTAAGGCTTTTTTTCCAAGCACATATTTGCTGGGGTACTCCAGCTGTGGATGTGCTTTTCCTTTTTGATGTGTGCAACATCTGTGCAGTGGGCTTTTATTTTGCTTTTGTGTAACATCTGTGCAGTGGGCTTTTGTTTGGCTCTTTGGTGGTTTTCTTCTCCTTCCCCCAAGCTGCCTTGGCTGCTTACCCAGCTTTTTACCAAATTGCAAATTTATTTTCCTTCTGCTTTTGGCAGGCCCATATGTGGAACTGTCAAAATGACACTGGCATCAGTTGTGAAAGGTTAGTGCCACATTATAGTCAGTGAGCTTATTAACACAGAAATGATTGGGTTTTGGAGAGGGGCAGGGAAGGACAAGTGGGAATCTGTTTTCCAGACACCTGCTTTTTCTACAAAACATTTCTTCTCATCACATATATATTTTCAGAAAGTGGTTGCCATCTGCATAGGAGAAACATCAGTTGGAGACCCATGAAGAATAAGACTGGTTTTTGTGAGATTCCAGCAAGCTGGGAGAGGGAGATGGAGAGGCAATGGGGGCAAGTTGGCCAAATTAATTTGAGCGTTGAGTGTCAACAGGTGTTTATTTTCACCAATCCAGTGACTAGAGACGAGATCATACTGCAAACATTTGGTCTGATGAAAACCCAGTGTCAAGGTGAGAAACTGTGGGTTCTTTGTTCCATGATACAAGCTTGGCCCCATAAGTTTCCAGTTTCTCTCCCCAGGTTTATAGATATGCCTGTATTTAGGTGAGAGCTACTGTTTTGCTTATTTACAATTTTGTGCTTTTTTTGGTTTTAATCAGAATGAGTTCCAAATTACCATTGAAAAATTCCCATACTGCAGTTTTTATCTGTCCAAGGGCTTTGTAGGGCATCTTCAATGTATTAATCTTCAAAACAACCTACTGAGGTGAGATTTTTCCAGTTTATGAGAACTGAGACACAGAAAGCCTGACCTTCTGTGGTTTTTGAGGGGATTTGTGTCCCTGTTTTCTAGATGGTGTCTTGAAGCCAGAGAGGTGTCTAACAAACCTGCAGAAAGTTTGATTCTCCAGCTGGGAATGGGAACCTGGTGACACCCCCAGTGAGATGGGCATTGCGGTGGGAGTTGGAGCCCTGTGGTCATGGGTGCCATGTCTCCAGGACCAGGCAGGATGGACCCCTCTTGGTCCTGATCCTGGTAGCAGGCTGGACTGCCTCCTGTAGGCTTCAGCAGCTCTCCTGGAGAAAATCTGAGCTCAGAATCAGGGGTTTGGTCAATCAAGAAACCATCCCCCACCTCCCCCTTGTGCCAAGCAGAATTTTAATGTACTTCCAATTTCTCTTTTTAGCACACACAAAGAAAAAAGAAAAAAAATTAATAATCATCTATAAGAAAAGTTCTTTTCAGACAAATGGGAAAGCATTCAATGCTGATATATATTTTTCTCCACATTTAAGTGGTATCTATTGAAATGCAGATTTTCTGGTTTCATATGTGGAGCTCGGAAGAAACGCCTTTCAATTTAAATGTTAATAGAAGAGTAAACTTCAAAATCAAAGTTTCTTCATAAGGGACAGTGTTTTTTCACAGCTCTGTCTTTCTCTACTTCTTTCCTCTTTCTCTTCCATCCTCCTTCCTTTCTTCCTACACCTCAGCCAGCCTCACTTGCATTAAATAGTCTTTTTAAAAACAAGAATACACCTTTCAGAGTTCCTGAATGAAAATGTTTAATGCTGGGATCTGTGGAATGAGTGTGTTTGAGCAGAGGGTTGGGGCACTGATAAAGCAGAGATACTATTCCTCTACCTCCATGCTGGCCATTTATTAAGCGTGCTGCTCTGAATTCTTTGTGCTGGGATTGTGCTCAGGCTTGTGCAGTGGTTGGGGCAGGGGATGAAAAGAAAGGAAAACCTTTTAGCATAATATTTTAGTTGCTCCTGATTGTGAGCAAAGCTTTGGTGCTGGGACAGGCAGCAGAGGAGGGAAATCAAATGCAGAGAGAAATAGATAAAACAAAGGTTCTGTTTCCAAGTCTCTTTCTTTCTGTGTTACCTCTCCTGCTCCTCCTCTGCTCCATTGCTGCATGTCTCAAGTTATCTTTGGAAGAAGCTTAGGGTAAATCTGCTTTTTACAAAAAGCACTTAACACTGTGATACTGGAATTCTACACACAACTATGGTTTTTGCTTCTTGTCACACTCCATTTCTCATCTTTAAGGTTTTCTTTAATTTTTCTCATCACTCTTCAATTATCCATCTGTTTTTGTGCACTCTTCTTTCCTCACTGAAAGAAAAGAAGTGGTTCTGGTTTTTCTTCTGCTTCTTTCTGGCCCCGATGAGCCTTATCCACCTTTGCAAGAAATGGTTCAAGAGATAATAACTGAAGATTAAATCTTAATAAAATTCCATGTGATTAGTAGATATGTTGATACTGTGATGGTGACCAGCATAATGAAAAATCAGACTGTAACAGGGCAGAGTCTGCTCACAGCAGAACAGCAATTCTATCAACTAAATAAAGTAACTAATATATAGAATAGTCCAGATTATTTTCATACAAATGTTACTGTATGTTATTATTATCTGAATGCCTATGAAGAAAAAGTGGTAAACTGGCTTCCATGGTCCCCCTGGGAGACAGGAGAAAGTCTGATTTTTAGAGGAAAGCTTTGGAGCGCCCAACCCTCCCACTGATTTCAGGGAGAGCAGAGCTCACAGGGCTCTTCACTGATGCTCAGTTCCTTGCCCCCAAGGCATCTCTAGGTGCCTGTGACAGCCTGGCAGCAGGGCTGTGTGGTGAAGCTGGCCCTGGTGCCCTGCTCCGCATTGCCTCCTGTGCACCGTACCTTGTGGAGGCATACATGGAGTATTCAGTCTTAGTGGTGTCAGAGCAGCACTTCTCACCAGCACTGAGAGCACTTTACTGTGAAGGGAGTCACCTTTGCCCTGAACCCAGAGCCCATCACAGATTTCTTCCAGACCATTGGAGAATACACGGAAACTTCCATTTAGAAATGGGCTTTCCACCTGGCCTCTCCCACTACTCCCAGGGGTGGAGGTGCTGGAAGCAGGGAGATAACACCTCACATTCTCCAGGAAGTATCCCTGTGGTCAGGCTAATGCGATGCTGAAGGACTGTGTTATCCTTCCTCCCCATCATGATCATATTGTCGTGTGGCTGTGGTGGCTCCAGGTAGAAGTCACTTCCAGTAAGAGAGGACCAGCATAAAGAAGTTTGTATTACCTGAGTTTTTCAAAAGTACAGGATGGAAGAAAAATGAAAAAGGCGCAGCTTTGATATCATAAAGTCCCAAAGTCCTCACTGAAATTGAGCAGAAGCCTATTTCAAATGCCTCAGAATTTTCGACACCTGCATAATCCGTGGAAGCTGTGTAATGAAACACCTCTTAGCTTGGTCACAACTGACAAATGTTTTCTTTGTGTGGCCTCACCTAGCAGGAGCAGGAAGGGTTAAAGTTATGAATATGAAGAAGAGTGGCCAAAATTGCAGGTGCCTCAGACTTCCCTGTTTCTGTGGAGAGAGGGAAAAGAGGGATGAAAGGGTTGACTGGGCAGATTGCAAGTGTTCTCTGCTGGGACCAAAGCTTGGAAATATTACCAGATGATCATATACTGCAGAGCTGAAAACAAGGATAGTAAATCTGGAGAGAGAAAGACTCTCTAAGATCAGCTCTTGAACTTTGCTGAAGAAATGTAAATTATCAGCTTCAGGTACTTTCTGATAAAATCTCACAGGAACCAGAGAAGGAGAGGGAATGGTGTGGAGTAGAGAAGGTAGAATAGGGCATGACAGAGTAAAGTTTAGTTGAACGATGCTTTGGCATAGGCTCAGCTACTCTGGCCCACTAGATCAGGGGTTGTAAGGGCAAAGCTTTTCTTCCTACCCTGCAGTCACTCAGAGCTGAGTAGCAACAAAACCGATACCAAAAATAAGCCTTTTCTTCTCTGGCCAAATTTTCTTTTTGAGGCTGAGGAAAGTAGGATTGGAGCAAAAGGCTGAACCATTCTATGAGATGGTATCCACAGCCATCTTTCTCCCAGAACATAAGTCTTGCACCTTCTACAGTGGAAGTGCTTCAGATGTGTTCAATTCCTGCTGTACAAATGTCCCCTTTATGCACTGAACTCTGATATACATATCATATAAAGTCTCTTGAAGACAAATAGATCTTTTACCCTCATGAGACACTTCTTCTCACCCTTTTCTGTGCTGTACTTAAACAAGCTCTCCTCTCCTCTCCTCTCCTCTCCTCTCCTTCCCCTCCTGCCTCCTTACCATCTGGGGCTTTTCTTTTGCCTCTTCTCTGCTCCACATGAGGAAAAGGCAATAATAAAATCAGAACTTGTTATCTGAGCTCCAGATAGTGCCTTCGGCCACTGCAGAATTTCTTAGGCCCCTGTCATTTTCCCCAAATAGTGGAGGAATTGCTTTCAGACAGTAACACCAGTATGTGACCTGGTCTGGGAGTTCCCCTTTCCTCTGGTGTTTTATGACAGTTCACCAGAGATAAGAAATTGCAGTATCATGTGGGGTTTGCTATTTGCCAGCATAAACCTCTGAAGGTGTCAGCCTTTGTAAAAGACATGACTTCATTCCTCCCTTGATAAGCTATTCACCTGACTCTGAAATTGTGGGATTTCTGATGAAGGAAGGCAGACTGAAGTGCCAGCAGTGCATAGATGGCACCTTCCTTTTGTGATTGTTTCTGTTTTAAATAACTGTAAGAACATTTCAGAACTTTGATGGAGGGAATTCATATAGATGGCCTGTTCTGACAAGAATAAATCAATCTCATTATGTCCACTCTCCATACACCTCATCCTCAGTGACATGTGAACTAGCACAGACCACAGCCAGCTTGCAAAGCTTCTTATCAGCTTTTCCATGTAGGCGGGTTCAGACATTGCTGGCAATCAAACAAGTTATCACTCAAATAACAATCTCTAGTCAACAGAAGGAAATGGGATTTTGTTGCTTAGGAGAAGTTATGCATGTGTGTTATAAAGGCCATTGTACCTCCTGAGATATCAAGGCTCACTTCATCCTTGACAGAGCTGCTTTCCCTTTTGGTGAGGGTCTTCTACTGTTCTTTCTCAGCTTTGAGAGAACTCTGCTTTTTGTTATGTTTGTGATGTGCGTATTTCTGGTGCAGACACTTACATGTAAATGTAATCTGCTGTTACTTTGGTTGAAGTGGCTTGTACTCATTGAGATTGCATTAGAGTAATCTTTAAACTGAGGACTGGGTTACCACATGATTCAGTGAAAGGCACTCAGAGATTTTAACAGTCTCAGGTAGACTAATACATATTTCTTTTCTTATCTCTTCATACCTGAAGTGCAAAGAAAAGATTAAAACCCTCAGCCTCTATTTGCCAGCCTCATCCAAAATACAGTTTTAAGCTCTGCAGAGAGAATAGTGAGAGCCAGAAGATGCCACTCAAAATCACCTGCATTAACACTCACTTGTTCTTTGTAGCTGGGAGCTGCTGGGCTGGCATTCAATAAAAGACATGTCTGTCCAACTCTATCTTGCCCCCACTGAAGTTTCAGGGTGAGATAAGGAGGGATTATGTCAGAGAAAGATACCTCTGTGCTGCTGATTCTTTATAAGAGAAGTAATTTAAACAAAGCTCAGTGAAATCTGGTAAATTGTGCTCTAGGACTGTGTGCAGTTCTTGAACAGTTTCCAATATATACACTTGTTTGGAAAAGGAAGAAAAAGGAGTGATTTTGACTCTTTTCAAGTACAAATGTTGTCGATCCCTGGTAAAGACAAATCAGAGGGAATTTAGTACAGGAGGGAATAGATCAGAGTGACCTGCAATGAAGGATTATGCTAAAGAATTACACCATCCCAGTCTATTTCTACTTGTGATGTTACTGTATCCTGACATCTCTTCCTAGACGGGCACAGAAATGCATCTGTGATTTCCTTTTCATTTGTTGGGATACCTCAGGAAAGAACTGTGATATACCCAGAATGTCTTCTAAGCTGTTCTAGATATTCTTGATATAGACTTCAAGGTGCTTAGTCCCTGCAGACCTTTCTCTCTTGGGAGAAGGAAAGAGGACATGTAGGATGGACTATCTGAAATACTAATTGCAGCAATATTGTACTTTCTGAGGGTCTGATAAGAAGCACTGTAGTTTGATTTGCTAGTAAATACTTGAGAACAAGCAGTTCTGAAAGCAAAAGCTCTGCTGTGTGGTTCAAGGGCTGTCCAGAAATCCTGCTAACACAAATTTAATTATACACTCTCCACAAACTTTTCATGTAGCTGGGGACATGTTGACTATTCTTGACCATCTTTCAGAAGAGTCTTATGCAGTCCTTCCTGTATGTGTTGTGAGGAAAGCAGTCTCTAGTTTTTAGGAAATATTATTGAATTCTGTAGAAAGGAAGATAGATATCAACAGGAAGACTGAGCCCTTGCTTGAGAAAGATGACTTGCAATTTCAAGGAAGAGAACAGAACCTCAGAAGTAAAAAAGGCATATTGAATTTTTTAAAAAGCAAAGCTGAATCAGAACATGTTATGTTTGCAGCTGCTGGTGTGTGAAACTTCTTCCACGATGTGATAACCAGCATGAATTACCTTATTGCTCATAACAAATACGGATGGACAGATATCAGGGTGAAAGGAAGGCCAGGGGCATTTGCAAACTGACAGAGAGAACCTTCCATCACATGTTGCTTGGAAATAAGTTACTCTTAATCAGCTTTTCTGGCTTTCTTTATCTTCAGGAAACCTATAGAGTTAATATTCCTAGCAGAAAACAAAAATGCTTTAAAGAAATGCATGTTGGTTTATGAGAATCTGTCTATATTTTAAGGACATTATCTAAAATGCTAATGTGTCTCTTTTCATCATGATTCACAAAACTTGTGGCTTTCAAATTTATCATTTCATCTTCCATCATGGGACTTGGATTACCCCATTCTTTGTCCCTTCTCCAATGTTATCAGTCAAGAAGTTTGTTGTTCCCAGCCTACATGAAAATGATACCTGTATTCCTTGCTTGATGATCCAGTTACTTTTGAGCCAGGATTGAGTTCCCTGCCTTCTACATGCAGCAGCATCTGTATCAGTGCTAGATATGAAAAGTCTCCCAAAGAGAAGATAATTCACTCATAGCCTTAAGTCAACATTAAAAAGAAAAAGGGATGAAGAAGGTGTTTCTAAAAAATGTGTGGAAAGATAATATTGTGTTTTCACCCGCAAGTGATGTTGGTATCTATGTTCACATAGTAAATCATTGGAACTAGTAGTCATATAGGCCAAGCATTAAAAATTAACTTCTGTATTTTTATTATGTTATGGAATAAGCAATGCAATACATTCCTTACTTTCAGCTTGTAGCTACATTTCTAAAGGTTTGGTTTGCTAGATGGTGGAGAAGGGGAATTCAGTGTCCCTGCAATCTGTGCACTTTGCTACAGTGTGAGGACTTAGAATGATCTTCCCAGGAGAGGATCAGCTGCAGGACCAGCTAAGCAATGCTCATGAATGCACTGAGATAAGTTTGTTTGCTGTTGCAGCTCCCATTTGGCTGTATAAGATTCAATAATGCATTTTGCTGGCATAGTCACTCCTTCAGTTGATTGGTGTTGTCACGCCATGACCCTGAGATCCTATTACTCAGAGAGGTTTTCAAAAAGAGAAAGAATGTAGAGAACTATTAATTTCATAGACTAAAAATAAATAAAAGCAATTTCAGAAAAATAAACCAAACCCAGAATGTGCTCAAACGTCATAAAATGGTGTTACATGACAGCATGACCCTTTTTACTTTCACAGGATGCATTCAGGAAGGGTCTTATCAGTGCCAATCAAACTCAGACAAAACCCCATCAATTTGTACTGATGAGCTATTGTTTATTTATATGCCATTCCTCCGTCCTAAATTAGCAGAACGAATTTAGATATTGCCTTGAGTACACAATGCAAATCTTTGCTTTTCTTCTGTCCTTTCCATGTCAAACACCACATCAACAAAGTAATCATAAAGAATCCCATTAATAGGGTTTGAGTCTGGGGAATATAGGCTTCTATTCCTCTAAATACGCTGAGGGTGTTGATTCATTTACATCCATTAAGTACTTTTCCACAAAAGAATCACTTTGAGTAGACTTGATCCCAGCACTGACCTCAGCTTCATGTGGGCACTGACAGGTGAGGAATGCCAGGTGGATGCTGTTGGACAATTGCAGGCTGTTGTTGAAACCAATTTTACAACTCCCTTTCCCAGCACTGCCATTTCCAAGGGCTCCCCTCAAAGAATGTTATGGCAGGACAAAAGCCAAATAGTTTTAAATAGAAAAGAAAGCTTATATTTTATTTGTTTCAGATAATCCCTAGTGGACAGACTTGTGAGGAGCAGATTTGCAACTGGCCTAAGCAGTGGCAATCTTTAAGCTCACTGAACTTGTGAGAACTAAGAATTCACAAAGAAGTTCTGTTTGGATTTTGCTGTGTTAGAAAGGGAATTTCAGGCTCAATCAGCCAAAAAGGTTGTGGGATACAAATGTCAAAATTTGGCCTAGAAATCTTGGTCCTCCTCCTTTAAGTCTTCTGTTTAATGGCAAAATTCACAGAGATTTTAGCAGGATAAACACCATTCCTGAGTCTAGCATACGTGTTGTGGGGATGCTTGTGATCCACTCCGGGGCCTGTGAAAACTGGGTCCATCAGTTTTATCCATTGGGGTGGATCTGAGGGGTTCTGGACATCTTGCAGCTGAATAAAGCTATTTAAGCTGAGCTCATTAGAGACAGGTTGTTTCCATTTGGACAGGCAAATGGTGATACTTGGAGTCAGCAATCACATGTTAAATTGCAAGGGGTTTGTAGGGCTGACACAAAGAGCTGTGCGGCATCTTGGAGAGATGTTCTGTGCTGTTATGGAAGATGGTACAGGAAACAGTCAAGGTTTTATGTTTTCATTTTCAAATTGAGCCCAGGGCTTCATGGACTGAAAAAGTAGGAAGATATTTGGCCATCAAAAATGCTTACTAACACTTACTGCTTGTTTTAGAAAGCACTCTGAGAAATTCCCAAGGAACAGAGACATTGCCTGGGGGAAGTACAAGTTTCTGCAGGAAATGCTTTTTTTTTTTCTTGTACTAGAGCTCCTTAAACATACTCAAATGTGGTGGGACAGTCACAAAACCTAAGACAAAAGTACTTTTAAGATGTGTATCTTGTTAAAAGAGCCTGGTTACTGGTGGGCTGAAGACCTGGTTATCTTTATGCTGTCAGAGAGACTCCTTGGAAAATCAGTGATAATCTACAGAAAGGAATTACATCTTCAAGGGAGAGGTTGTGTTCTGCAACTTGATCTTGCATACAAAGTGGTATAATGAGCATGGACCTGAGTAAATTGCCTTCAAGTCATTCTGTCCTAGCATACTGATAGACTTGGTGGACACTTAGCATTTTGGACATGATGTTTTATAAACCTCTGATGATGGTAATTTATCTATTCACAGAATTTATTGAATTTGTGTTGTGGGTATTGCGGGTCTTTTTATCTACTGTGGGAAAAGCATAAAAAATAACAGAAACTGAGACACAGTCAAAGGCCAGCCAAGGAGAAAAGCTGCCATAGAGACTGGTGGATGATTCACAGTTTTCAAATCTTCCTTCTCTGTCATAAGCATTCTGTTTCTTGAGGGAAAAAAAAAAAAAAAAAAAAAAAGGTAAAATCATTGCTGTGCAAAAAAAAGTTTCAAGAAGGAAAAAATGTTTAGAGAGTTGACTTGGCTAGAATTTTCTTTGCTCATATACTCTTGATATATCAATGCTTAAACTTTTTATGTGTGAATGAAGGGGGGACAGGGAATAATCAAATGTTAGTGAAGGTGCCCCCATCTGTTTCATTATATGAGGGTGTGAAGATGATCTTTAGCTCACACAGTCCTTGCTCTTTCAGTTGCCACGTGGTCTCACTGCCCAGATTTTACATTCAAACCAACTGTGAAGAATTTTTTTTTTCCCAGAACATGCAGGAAAATGGTTCCCAGCAGTCTCATAGTCCCATCCTTTTTGCAGAAGGCAAATATGCAACATAGCCAGGTCTTTATTTAAGTATTCCTTTCATTAAGACTTGGGGACTCTTTTCCTTTATTTATGAAATAAATGCAGGTCAGCCCCTGTCACCCACATCAGATGTACTCAGTCCCTATTTGAAGAGCAAAAATGTTTTTCTCCAGTGCCCTGCCCTCCTCCTACTCTTAGTGCTCCTTGGAGCACTCATAAACATCCTCACCAAAAATCATCTGGCAAGGTCACCATCTGGGTACAAGAGAGGACAATGCTGTGTCCTCTGTCCCAGCTGTGTATCTGGAGTGCATTTAATGATGTCTGACACCAGAGTATCTGTGTGCCTTGCTGTTCTGGCGGAACCACATTTTACTCCTACCACCACTGGATGCCATGGCCCAACTTACACGTGGGAAGCTGTGGCCCAGAGGGGCTCAGTGACACAGAGAGTGACAACTGAGATGCATACTCTGTCATGTCTGTGCTGGAACAAAGCATAGAAACTGCTTTGCTGATCAGTTGGAGCAGGGACATCCTTTGGATGCTGGGGAGTAGTGGACAGAGATGAGAAGGCAAGATGTAAACAGATGTTGTGCTAGTGCCCAGAGACTGGAGTTATTAGGCACTGCATTGGACTGAGGACATTTTACAACTTCTAGCTCCTGAGCAAGCTGTCACAAGTCACTTTAGTGCATCTGCACTGAGCTTCATTGTGTGGTAAAAGAGTCAGCTGCTCTCTCTCTCTCCCCAGCTCAAGCTAGTGACTTAATTTATGGTTTGTCCTCGATCTGAATCATCCTCACTTAAATCATCCCATACCAACACACACTGAAGTCCTTGCAGATCAGTAGCATTTTGGATTAAGACTGTTATGAGCCCCTGATGATGCTGATTTATCACTGTTCCCACTCATGTTGTTTTTCTGTGTTCCCCACTGCAGATCTGCGCAGGATGACAGCTGGCTTCATGGGCATGGCTGTGGCCATCATCCTCTTTGGATGGATTATCGGTGTTCTGGGGTGCTGTTGGGATCGAGGCCTTATGCAGTATGTGGCAGGGCTTCTCTTCCTCATGGGAGGTAAGGATGGTGGTGTTTGAAGAAATGCATTTTTCTTGTTGTTTTTATGTTCTCTCTTTCCACATGTCCCTCCTTTTCTAAGTCACTGAAAATATGTTTGCAGAGCTTTTTACCTGATCTGGACTTGGTTTCATTCTGAGCTCCTTCTGGTGCATATCAAGGATCATGCAGTTATAG
Source organism: Onychostruthus taczanowskii (assembly GCF_017590055.1). Taxonomy (NCBI): domain Eukaryota; kingdom Metazoa; phylum Chordata; class Aves; order Passeriformes; family Passeridae; genus Onychostruthus; species Onychostruthus taczanowskii. The sequence goes on from NW_024498685.1 coordinate 1,681,954, forward strand.
CTACATTTAACTTCAATCACAAAACTTGTCTGGAGTGTCTGTAACTCATGGTAGTAGAAAGGGTAATCTGAGTTTTTTAGTACAGTACTCCCCTGTTGGATGTAACACTGTCACTTAGTAAGCTCAGTAATAAAAATCCAAGGACTATGCAGATGTTATTCCCACCACTATCCAATTCCACAGTGGGACACTTTGATACCTAGAAACTGTGCTGAGAGTTATAATCTATATCTATTACCCATCAGTTGTTCTTGAGTCAAATGTAACCTTTAGTTCATATTTCCCTTTCTTTGCTGTACCTATGAGGAGCATTCTCTGTTTGCCTTTTCCCACTCTACATATACTTTCTTGTAGACTTCTCTCTGTAAGAACAATTATCAATTTAGGAGCCTTTTCTCCCACTGTTCCTGTTTGTACTTGCCTTTCCCAAATATGGATGAGAAGGACCCTTCCCTAACAAGGTCTAATCAATGCCTTGTATAAGTAGTGTGATGGTTTCCTTCCCCTGCTGGTGATTCTTTGCCTGAAATATTTTGTTGTTGTATTTTCTTTTTTCCTGCTGAATGTCATGGTTTGACCAGGAAGTGAGTCTCTGGGAAAGTTATGGCCAAACCAATCAGTGGCCAGATTTGAAAACTGGCACCTGGTGTGGCCGCTGGGGACCTGGATACACCTCTGAGAACACACAGGGGTTAAAAGCAGAGGATTCCCAGAAGGGCTTTCTCTTTTGAGTCCGGCGGTGAGTTGATCTGACCTCTCTCCTGCCCAGCTGCGTCTGGCTGGGGGAGGGGGAGGCCATGCAACCTGAGGGAAGGGAGGCCGGAGCCCTGCAAGATGCAGGAGGAGATCTGGGATGTTTCAGGCAGCTCCCTCTCCGGGAGAGAGTGATAGAGGGTCTGTGTTGGCTTGAAATTTGGTATCTTGTGCCAACACCATAGCCAGGAGAAGAAGGGGGGGCAGGGGGCAGACTGCGGCTGAGGTTTTAACCCCTTTGGTGCTGAGACAATGGAAGCTGGAAAAACACTGATCCTCCCCAGCTGAGAATTGAGAGGGGATGGAGGATGGGCAAATGAGTTGAAGTCTTGAGTAGGTGAAGAAATATCAGCAGATGAGAAGTGCCCTAGATGGAGGAGATGATTGGAGTGGCCTTTTCAGCTACACTTTTCTCTTACATGGCCACAGGATGGAACCAATTTCTTCCTGTAATGTAGAGACTGCCCGTCGGGGTTGGTCAGAAGCCAGGAGTGACAAAGCTGTCAGGAGAAGTAGAGGGAACAGAGACTGATGGGGAGGGGGTGGTGGAGCCCTCTGCCTTCAGCAAAGGATCTCTGTTCCTGAGCCCCAGGCCCCAGGGGAGTGAATATGGGAGGGGACAGCTGTCCCAATGGTGAGAGAAGGCCACTTCTTGGAACTGGGCAAGGCATTCTTAAAAGGACCTAAGAAGCAGTTTGGGCCCATGGACAGTGGTGAGAGCACTGGACATGGAAGGAAGATGGTCACTACGGCAGATTCTCTTTGGGCGGCTGCCACGTGTGACACAGAAGCACAGGAGGGGCCAACTGTGTTTCCTGGGGAGGCCCATGGTGCAAGAGGGAGACTCCTCTCTCCTGATGGACTGGGGAGAGGTTGTGGGAAGCCTGGAATTGGACTGGGAATTGAGTGTTAGAGGGGTGGGGGGAGGAGGAGTGTTTTGGAGGTGTTCCATTGTGGATTGTTGTGTGTGGTTTTTTTCCTTTTTTTTCCCTCTTGTCTTTATGTTGTATATTAATAAAGTGTTGTTTTTTCCCTCCATTCCCAAGTTGGAGCCTGCTTTGTTCTATTTCCGGGTCACATCTCACAGTAACCATTTTGGAAATACACCTTTCATGGGAGCACTGGCACTGTGCCAGGGTCAATCCATGACACTGCATCACATTGGAGACCCACAGTCATCCTGCAGTTGGGTGAGACATGCAGACCTTTCTCCATCTTTGTACTTGCTTCCTGATGCTCTCCCAATTTACAGCAGAGGTTTGGTTTATTAATCCCTAGGTACATGCCCTGACCCTCTGTGCTTTTGAACTTCTTCCCATTCCTACTACACCAACCCTCAAGGTCACCCAACATTTCCCATGTAATGTACCAGTCTTCCTTACTACAGATGCCATCCAAATTTCTCTTAGCAGCAAATTTCAAGGCACAGTTATTTGAAATGAAGGGTGTGACAGTCAAATCCCAAACACAACCCTGGGTGAATGTCTCAAAGTGAACACCACTACTTCTGTTCTCTCTTCTTTTCTCTGCTGCTGATTTTTGTTTAGCTGGGTTTTTGCCCTCCAGGCAGATCATCACTTCAGTGCATTTTATCATCTGTTTATCTGTACTGTGGTGTGACACAGATCACTGTGTGTCATAGAGAAAAGATTCTGTAGTCCCAGAAGAGAAGTTAAGTTCTGGAGTAACAAGTATTTGTGTTCTAGTTGTGTTGTGCTGGTGACATTAGACATCAGTTCTCTCTGTGCCCACAAACACATTTGAAATCTGCTAGGACCTTGTACAAGCACACATTGGTCTTCATGGGGATGTCTCTGAATTGTATGTTGTGGGAGTCAAAACATTATAGGCAATGGCTTGCCAGATGAGATTGCTATTTCTTATTTATTTAAAAGTCTAGTTTGCACAGGGGCCACTTTGCTCTAATTTGCTCAGATATCTGCACGGTATTTAACTTAGTACAGCCCAACATTCAGATTAAAACATTAAGAGTATACTAAATAAGTACAGAAAACTTACATTTATTAGAAACTAGCTATGTCTTGTTTAGTATTCAGAAATTATCATTATATATGGGCTGGTTTCCAGTGCAGCTGCAGAGATTACCTGTTAGCTCAAGGTTATTTGTGAGTTATTTGAAAGATGACTGATAAAGTTCCAGGTGAAAAGAAATTCAGTTTTAACCATATGTAGTGGAATGGGTCACACACAGCTTACAAAGCCATCTTTTGGGGTGCTCAAACAACACACATTTTAGAGGAGATGGAGCCAAGGTCATGCAACTGGGAACAGCCTCAGTCATCCCCATGAAACAAGCTGCTCCTTCTCAGAGAGCAGTGGCTCTGCAAAGATCTCTGGAATTGTGGGTGCTGGGATTATCCAGCTGCAGAGGAGCTCTCAGTGCTATGCATCTGCTAAATGTGTTATTTTTTATGGAATATGCAATGAGACCATGAGGTGCGTTTATCTCTGGGCTAAGCAAAACTATTTCTGGACATCCTAATCAGGTGTCAGTGCTAAAGGAGGATGTGGAAAGAATGGGAGAGGTTTGCAGAAGAGCTACAAAAATGTGGTTTGAAAAACAAGAAAAAGACAGCATGCCACAAAAAGCCAATTGCTTGAAACTGTTTACCAGAAGGTTTATAATTGACTTGAACACAGAGTGGAAGTACCTATGCAATGGGAAGCCATCTGATAGTAGCATGCTCTTTGCATAGACAAAATAATAACCAGATCCAGCAGCTGGAACATGAAACTAATTGAAATGAGAGGCACCAGATTATTTTATCTGCCAAATTCTGCAAGATGTGTAATATTATAAATAAAGATGTGCTGGGAGGAGATCAAACTTATTTTCTGCTTCAGTGCAGACACGTGGATCAGTACTACCCAAAGGTTACCCTCTTTCTTGTTTTGCGCAAGTCAGTAGCAGCTGCTATACTGATTTCTTTTAACAGCAAGTGGGTATAAAGTAACATCGACAAACTGAAGCAGTCAGTTAATAAAATACACAACTAGAGCCATCTAATCTAAAAGTCAGTAGCTATCAATGTTTTCAGACAGTATCATGTGTTACACAATTATTCCTTTTACAGCCAATGAGTATTTTAATTTAAACTTTTTTATTGCTGGACGGTGTTTGAATACAAAGCTGTTGCTTCTGTCATGCCATAAGTGTTGTCAACATATTATTGTGCTGTTTCTTAAAATGCATGGAGACAGGGTGCCTCTTAGTTTTTTTGCCTTTTTCTCAGGTCCAATAATGGGAAAACTGCTTTGGAAGGTTTCTGCCATCTGACTTCATTGTAGCTGAGAGGAGACTGTGTTCAACTGGTAGCTATAGAATCAGACTGAATCTAACCTTCCCTTCCATTTTCAACACCACTTGTCTTAGCTATGTTTGTAGCATTTGTTCGGTTTTTATTTCTAGACAAACAGCTCTTTTTCAATGCTTAAACATTGCCAGCATAACATATCTATGGGTTTTTCCCTTATTGCCCATAGTTCTTTGAATAGGAAATCTCAACAGAGCACTGAGAAGAGTGCTGTAATAATCTAATAAGACCAGACGTGGTTTGCTTGGACCTCTGGTTCTTTATTATATTTACCAAACAGACCTCTTGCTAACCTATGTGGCAGTGCCTCATAAGGACTTTACTTTGCTTGATCTAATTTCTCAAGCAAATTGCTGAAACAAGTAGTTTACGAAATGCAGATCATTATTTGGTTTTTAGCTCATTTGGAATCCAGGACATGTAAACTATGATTTAGAGTCTGTTTTACACTGCTATTCTGCATGTTTTATAACAAGCTAAAAATTATTAATAATTCATCTTTTCTGTTTAGTCCAAATGTATCTGTATCAACAGCAATCACAGATCCCTTATGGCTTCCACAGTTCTTTTCCATAATTTTGGTATTTATTGCACAATTTATACTTGGATTCCTTTTCTTGAATGACAGTGTTTGCCTGACCACAGCAGGATTTTTTTTTCAGTCCCTCATCTTCTACAGAGCCAGATGGATACTGTAAATTATGTTTAGCACTTTTTATCTCACTTTGCATGATGGTACTGTTGCACAGTCTCCTATACCTAGAATTAGATTATTGTTACATTCCACCATTGTCAGCATAATTTTACTCTGCAAGGTGGGAGAGTTTCCCTTTTTGATAGTTTCTTCATATGGAATCGTGCTCTTAAATTTTACTGTGATTATTTCATTTTATTAATCTTACTTGAGACTGTTTAATTCTATTACAGAAGTGGGTCACACTCAAATTATATATGACTTCAAGCACATCCTCTTGCAGGTTCTGCACATCCTCTTGCATGTTCTTGTGTTTTCTCTTCGTGCAAATTACTGAAAATCTCTGAACCAGTAAAAGCTCAAACCAGTAATTTTGTAATTTTATAATAATTTCTGGAACCTTAGGAGCATCTGTAACACTACTTCCAAATGTCAGGGTCCTGTGGCAAATGTGATGCTTTCATGCTTATAAAGTACATAGTCTAACAGGAATTCAGTTAAACATCTACATGAGGAAATGCATGTGGGATATTTTACACATTGTGTTTTGACCAAAGCAAATTTATTTGCACCAAAACTATGACTTTGCATTTTCAAGTCTAGACGTGGCCACCTCATCAGTTCCCAGGAAGTGGTCATCACATTTCCTGGCTTTGAGCAGTTCTTTTGAAAGTATTCAAATCCTTGACTTGTTTGGGTTTACTATCATGGCAAACCTGCCAGTTCTTTTGGTTGGTGTCTTCACTCCCTCAACATCTAATTTAGCCAGTATTGTCAAGGTCAAATGTCAGTTTTAGTTCCAGCTCCAAAGAGCTGAGATGCTATGAACTGACACACTGGTAACTTGGTAACTCTACCAAGACAAATTCCATGGTCTCCAGGAATCCCTTCTTTTGGTCTCCACCAAGTTGTTTGTGAATACTTCCTTTATCATCATCAGCGAACAAGCTGATCCATCTAACCCTAGGTTTTTCTACCTGCTTTTCACCACATTCATTCACAGGATTTTCTTGTTTCAGCATCTCAGATTCTGCTAGGTTTGCAGTCATGCAAACCCAATCTCACCACATCTTCTGTTACTGTACTTGCTTTATAATATGATCTTTTAAATGCAATCTCTGATTGCCTGATGTTTTCCCAGGTCAGCTGATTTCAATCAGTTGTTTAGAAATATCATATGGCTTGCATTATTTCTAATTTGATGGCAGGGCTAACTTCTTACCTAAATACTTCAAAACCCTTTTCCTCCTCATCAGTGCCTGCTGTGGGGAAAGTGGGGTAGCTGCCTCCTGGTGGCATGATCCAGTGTTTTGGCAGTAATTTCATCCTCCCCCTCTCTAACTTGTGTGCCTCCCTGCTGAACTACTGTCTGTTGTCCCAGCTGGAAATACAAAATGGCACTTCCAATATCATGTTCTGGTACTTGCCTCAGCACACAATTATCCCTGGCCAAAGCTACATCACTTGCCTTTGTAAATGGATTAAAAGACTGACAAAGAATGACGTTTTATCATCCTTATCAGAGCTCTGTCCATCAGCTGCACCTGCATGTATTTTCCTTTTGTAAGTCTGTAATTTGTACTGAGAACACATTTCAGTGAAATAGTTAGGGGTTTTACTGCATGCCTAACAAGGCAGCCCTTCAGGGAGAGACTTCTGCGTTGTCTTATTTCATTCCAAATTTACTGCAAATTAATGTAATAAATCATCTCTGCACTTGTTTACTCTTTTACCTGTTCTCTTCACTCTTATCAGGTCTTTGCCAGTTTTGTCTTGTGACATACACTTTAGGATGACTTTATGGTTTTTTCCCTATTTGGTAACAATTTCCTTAGAGAAGCATGTAATTTTACTAGCCTTGCAAATATTCGTTATTCTTTGCAAAGTCAAGTGAGTTTCTTGCTGTAACCTTGCATTGAGCCAATTAGAAATTTTACCATTAATAATTCAGTCTCCAATTAGTCTATTTGGAAATTATTCCAGCTGTTAAATGTCCTCATATGTGATTTGGCTTCACTATGCAGATCTGTAATAAAATGATCTGGAGTCTCATATAGCAGCTCATTTCTTGCCTAGTGATATTTTTGCCTGAGGTACTGGGCTTGGAGCTTTGCTTGGGAGACTGAAACTTCCTTTTCTACTGGCACTGAAAGGCCTGGAAGTCATGCTGTACACATAAGTAGTAGTATGGAGTTCTTCTGGGCTGATTTTTTTGTTCTAGCATTTGCTTTCAAAAAAATAAGGAATTTCTTTCATCCTCTCCTCCCTTGACACCAGTGGTGATCTGCCAGTCTGAGGGTTTCAAGTGCCATTTGCCAGTTCCACTTTTGACACTGATTTGGGCTTCTTCTGACCCCCTCTAAGAGTGCTGCAGAGACATTACTCTCTGTAGCCCATCCATACTCAGAGAACCTAGGTCAGGGTTAGAAAAACTTCAAATCTTTCCCACAGCAGAGGTGATCACCTATTCATTCCAGTGCTGGCTGCTGCAGTAAAGATAAGCAGGCAGGAAAGATGTGTAAAAAGGAATAAAAAATTAAGTTATGCAGGTTGGCATAATGTAATGTTTTATTTCAGATCTGCAAGAGAGAATTTTTTTTAAAGAAATAAATAAATAAAAACCAACTTATGTATGAGTGCATTTTTTTTTTTTAATTTTAAACTAGAGAGAAATAGCTTTCAATAAGTAATTTCCAGCCTTCTCAGAAATACCTGCAAAATATTCCTTTCCTCAGTCCAGGGGTAAGGCAACAAAATGCTTTATTATCCTCACAGCCAGAAGATGGACTGACCATTTAGACTGGGTCACCTTCTCGTGCCCCAGCTGTGCCACGCTTCATGTGGGGCTGTTGCGAGGTGCCAGCGGGGATGAGGACACACCCAGGGTTCTGTGCCAGTGCCATCAGCTGTCACAGCACAACTCACTGTGCCCAAGAACTGATGGTCAGGCTGGGATGCCAACCCCATCAGAAACTGGGGCTTCAAACCAGGGCTTAGGAACCCGTGCAGAACTGCTGTCAGTGTAGTTGTGCTGCACACGTCCGTATCCTCTTTCACTCCCACCTCCACAGAGAGAGAGCCTTGTCTTCCAAACGCCCCGGCTGTGCTTCCTCCGCCCGTGTTGTGCATATGTTAGGAGATGACAACGGAGACATCTGTGGATTTGCAGCCATGGATTGTTACCAGCTGTTGAGTCATCTGAGTCTCAAATTTAACTCACTGTACTTTGAAAATAGCATGTAACAGTAGAAAATAAGAGTGTTTATTCTACACAACTGTGGTCCTGCCATCTCAAAATAATCATTCCACTGCTGAATAATTTAACAAAAAAGGAGCAATTTAACGTAGCAGGTGTAAGGCAAAGCTCTGTGACTGACATCTCCTAGGCAGTTATGAAGTATCTTCATAGTAGCTGCCAAGAGGAAGCAAAGAGAAGGATAAACAAAGGGAGAAAGTAAGAGCCATTCTTTGGAATTCATTGGGAAATATGATATGTCTCACAGGGCACCTAGGACTTCTATTTTTCATTAATAATCAAGGTCTCTACCCATTCTTCAAAATGTTTACTTGTGGTGACATGATCAACAACAACACTGAATATGGAAGGTATTTTGTGTGATCATATATATTTTTAATTTATACAACATTATTCTTTAATTTCTTGTGCTTCTTCAAAAAAAGTTTAATTTCTTGTGCTTCTTCAAAAAAAAAAAAAAAGGAATAGTTTTAGAAAGTTTACATCAATTATTTTTTTCCCTATGTAAAGGCAAGTATAAATGCACATGTGCATGCACAAGTGTATGCAGACAGATCTTAAACAGCAGCACGTGATCTTTACAAAAACCAAGATCTGCAGTAAGTTACTGAAATGTGAACTGTGAAGTTTGGGATAAATACAGTTTTCACAAAGGCATAATACCTTTGGCCACTTTGAAGAGTATTTAGAACGCAAAACAAGTTGGAAGACTGGAAAAAAAAAAGAGATACCAATCATGTTTTATTCCTGTGGGAGGTTCTAAATTAATGACTGCAGAGGAGCTTAAAAATTTGACAAAACTCACTACAGACCACTGTGAGAACTTATTTAAGTGGATTGACCTCCAGACGGAGACACAGGCTGGTTTGTATCAAGAGCTGCCATAAATGGGTTAGGAAAGTCTTTGAGACCAGCCTCAGCACAACAAAATGATTCCCCCCCTGCCATGCCTCCCCCACCACACACGTGAACACTCTGGCTCCTACCTGTGCTTTTGGCTAAATTTTGCATTAAGCTCTAAAATGATTTAAAGCTTTGAGTTGGAACAAGCTTGAGTTAATGTACAGCATTAATAGGCTTTAAATGTTTAAACCTCTCAAAGGCTCTTGATTGTTTGAAACCCTCAAACACATGACAAGGATGTTGTGGAAGGCAGAAAAGGAGCTGATGAGGGTCTTTTGGGACCTGTGAGGAGAAGCAGAGCTCAGAGCAGTCATGCAGGCTTTATGCCCATCAGGAAGTAATGTAACAAGGCCAAGAGCATTCATGTTCAGGAAATAAGAGTCAACCTGTTTGTAAAAATGTCCTTTTTTGCTTTTAAGGATTTGTCCCTCTTTATGGGGAGTAGCTGAGGAAATTGGGGTTCTTAACTGTGGAGAAGACAGGCTCAGGGAAGACTATTCCTCTTCACAGCTGCCTGACAGGAAATTGTAGCTATGAAGAGGTTGATCTCTTCTCCAAGTAACAAATCATAGAACATGAAGAAATGGCCTTGAAATTGTACCAGGGAAGCTTTAGACTGGGTAAAGAAAAAAAATCTCTGCACCAAAAGTGTGTTCAAACAGGCTGCCTAGAGAAGAGGTCACCATTCCTGGAGGCATTCAAGAGTTGTGTACATGTGGCACTTAGGAACGTGGTCTAGTGGTGGATTTGGCAGTGCTGGGTTAATGGTCAGACTTGATGACCTTAGAGATCTTTTCCAACTTAAGCAATCCTATTATTCTTTTAAAACATCTCTCCCTGCAGAGTTTGTGCTGTCTCTCACAGACCTGGTTCAAGGTCATGTTCCTTGGTGCCATTTTAGGCCAGGTTTCTGGAGTCTGAAGTGTGTCTTTTCTTGTCTTACGTCTTTCAAAACCAGGATACTGACAGATACATGTCCAGACAAGTATGGATATGGGTTCACTGCACATACACATGTCCTGATATGGGGATAGAACTGGAACTGCTTCTTCATCCAGACCAGTGAAGCATTAGTGATGAGCCTCTAGCAACTATTACCACTTGCCTTTTGAATGCTATCTAATTTCCTATTTTCACTCAAAAATAAATATTCAGGAAATCACCCCGGCAGACATACATCCCCTTTGCCATCTTTTGGGGTTAATATATTGCCAGGATGGCCTGTTGAGCATTTCCCAGCTAGAAAAAAGTTGCTCAGCAGATGGCAGGACAAGGCTTAAAAGAGCTGGGGATCCATGTTGCATCTTAACTGCTAGTACTTCTCTCCTTTCTCCTCTCTCATGCACCAGCAACACATTTTGCATTTATTTATTTATGCTGGCACTCATTTTGAAAAGGAAATAGGAGACTCTGGAAACAGGAAAGATCACTCCCTTTCGCAATACAGACATCTGTGTGTCACTGCCTATCAGCAACTGAAATACTCTTTTATAATTTCATGTTATAATACTCCTCAAGGGGAATCATAACTCTCATTTACAGCATAAGTTCAAATGCAGAGTTATATCTTTTGTCTCATAGAATATTATTTTCACTGGATGTTATTTTTTTCCCAGTACCTCAGGAATATATCTGACTCTCTAGGTGAATACTGGCGCACCTGGCACTGAAATGTTGAAACCTAAGGTAACATCTCCATAAGAAAAACGGGGGGGGAATATAGATATGTTTTTTGCAAGTCAATAACACAACAGTACTGCAGAGTGTAGTCATTTAGAAATTGTTCTGTTGGGCTTTTTTCCCCCTGGAAGGAAAGTCTCAACAAGAGAATTCATTGTAAACTCCATAGCATTTGATCTCCATGGAAACATTATCAGCTGACTTCAAAGTCAACCTTCAAATGTGTTGTGGATTGTTTTTTTTCCTGTGGCTCATTTCTGATGCTCCTAGATGTGCACTTGCAGGCTGTGGGGAAAGAAATACCAACACAATTTCATCAGCCTTGTACCTGATCACAGGAGGGCACTGGCACTTAGGAGAAGGAGAGAAAAAGCTTCTTTAATGAAGTCCAGAGATCTTATAGTCTGGAGCAAAAGACAGGGCAAGTAGTGTATGCGCACCTCTAAATTCATTGTTTTTCTGTCCTAGCTCAAATCTGTCTCCCTGAACTTTGTGTGCAGTAAATTAAGGAGTCAGCTCTGTCTGGCTTTTCAGCAGGGAGAGCTTTTTATATTCCTCTGTGTGTTCATTTTAAGTCAGCTATACTGATTTGTAATTTCTCCCTCACCAGCATGCGAGGTACTGGCAGAAGCATCAGTACCTTCTAAAGTTACGAGAACAGACAACTTAGTCTGTGAAGGGCATGCAATCAAATTCCTACTCAGGGATGTCAGTAGGTCTTTGGGGGGCTGACAGAAGGTAAAATAAAGTAGAAATAAAGCAGAGGAGACAGATTCTGTAGAAATACAAAAGACTTCCCCACCCACAGCCGTGGAAAACAAGTTCTGTGTGTTTTAAAACTCAGTGGTTGTCCCATATCCTTTAATAATATCACTAGGCCTTTGATCTGTTGTTGGCTTCTAAATTCCAATGGCAAGATGCACCAAAGCCAAAGGAAGACAATGAAAACAAAACTGACATTTATTATTGGGTTGGTCTTTTTAAAAGGAAATTTTGCTGACTTGTTTGCATGCCTGGCATAAAAGTGGAAAGACTGCACATGCAACAGAAGGAAGATTAATGCTGGCATGATTTGCTAGACAGAAAGAAAACCTTACAGAGGGAATGGGGAGGAAATTTCTGTGTGTGCCAGATCTTTTTGTTAAATGCAGAGACTGAAGCAAGATTTAGGTTCACTTTTTTGGCTCCTCGGTTGTCAGCTCAGAAAACAACATTCCCCTTGGGCAAATCACTGCCACACTGGCTTGGTCTAACCTGCCTGGACAGAGTCCAACTGGACACTGGAAACTGCATTTAAAAAGCAACTGGACCTGGAAAAAACTATAAATTAATAGGACCTTCCTCATTTCTGCCCAACCTGGCTCTTCCAGGGCATACAGAGATAAGTCATGCCAATGTACTTGTATGGGCTACAGAAGATGAGCAGGTATTTCCTCTGCAACAAGAAAGGAGATTTCAGCATGATCCTTTAGGACTGTACAGTGTCAGTCTAGTTTGTTTCTTGCAAGCATTTATGTGATGTAAACTTCATAGTGGTGCCCTGCACTAAGTGGTTCTTGTTAACCAGATAAAAATGCATCTTATTTTGATTTCTGACTATTTTCTCTCAGTAACTGTATCAGCACACATAGAGAGGATTTTCTGTTCCTAATAGGTCAACTCAGGGAAACAGTAATAGAGCCCACAGACTTTTGTAGTAAAGATCCTGAATGTTGTGCAAGCAAAGTGTCCTTTGGTCACTTGACAAAAATGAACGGATAGACTTTTCTCCAGCACCTAAAGGGGAAAATATCCAAATCATGTAGCCATGACCATCACCCCTAGTTCCCAATGGCTTCTTTAGTACTGCCTTCAGCAAACAGAAGGATTAAAAGGAATGTGACTAACTAGCTTTTTGGACCTGAAAGTATTCCCTCTAGAAGTATTTATAGTTGTACACAGTAGGCAATATGGAAGAAGGCTGCATTGAATTTACTTGTGCTGTACCTGTTCTCCAGTCTTACTTGTCTTGAAGAACATCTATCAGTAGACTTTTCAGCAATTTAGGATTTCCTACACAAGAAAGATTACACTAATCCTCTGAGGCTCCTTCTGAGAGATGTCCAATTTTTTGATTGGAAGAAAATGGTCTTACATACTTAGAGGTATAATGAACTCATTGCTAAAAGATTAAGATGCAATATGATGCACAGATTCCTCATACTACAGAACATGCCCTGTGACAAGGCAACCCAACCTGACTCCACAGTTTCCCTTTAGCTCTGACAAATGCCTAGGGTGGGAAGCACCTGCCTAAGGTACAGCTTGATACTAAACTTATGTGTCATCATCTAAGGCAAATCTGAGGTGTGATGGAGTCACCTGAGTTTGTTCAGACCTCCAGTGCCTCTTTCTGTTTAATCTTTTGGCCTCTGCCTGGGTAATGTTGTGAGCTCCAGTGTGGATGAAACTTTCATCCTCTGGATGAAAGAACCTCGCAGAAGCCTCTGTATGTTGTCAAGCATGGTGCTTGCCAGCACACAGATGGGATAATTTTTCTAACTTTGTATTAGAATTTTTCTTCATTTTGACTCTGAGGTCCTTTCTTTGCTTTCTGCTCCAGCAAAATCAGAATAATATCACAGTACTACAACTGGCACAATTTTTCCTGTCTCCTGTGTTGTGGCTGCAAGTTCACAACCCATTATGTTTGCTTAATGGCTGTAGTCAACCCACTTTATTATTGCTAGGTTATTTTGGTTGGGTCATAGGAATCACCATTGCTGAAGTACTCAGAAGTTTATTCGCTCAGGCTTTGATCTGAAAGCTTTCTTCTCTGCCTATTCTATCAAACCTTTGTGCCTTTAGCTAAGTAGTGTTGCTTTTGCCTTACGTGCCAACTCACAGCTTCAGAGAGTGCTTGCTCATCGCTGTAGCTCACTGGCTGTGGCTGTGCACAGCATGGGTGTCCACTCCCTATGCAGTCCCATGCCCTGAGGGGTACGGTCACAGAAATGTCACCATGTGCAAATCTTCATGTGAAATACGGACTGGCACTTGTATCAGAAGAGCAAACTGGAGTTCAGCCCTCAGCTGCTGTAGCATTGTTCCTATATATGAGATACTGATTTACACAAGCCTAAGCATGGTCCCCATTAAGTGTTTGGCGTTGTAGCTGAGGACACATAATTCTCTGGTGCCATAAGAAATTACAGCTTATGCAGCAGCAGTCCCTAGACAGGCACACAGGGGAGGTGACACAGAGAAGGAGCACAGCTCTGGCGTTTGCTGAGTACCTCTGGCACCTTGTGAGTCAGGAGGTCAAAGGCCAAATGCAAACCACATTCTGAGAGTGGCTATAATGCAATATCATGACAGACCCTGCAGTTTATCTGGTCCATGGTATAAGATAAAAATGCATTAAGTCCCAAGCCAGGTGGGGATGTAATCTCACAAGGACACCGCACTAAATTTCCATCACCCAGTCAGATTTATCCTTCCATCTCCGCTTTTTTCATAAAGGCAATTTTCCAGTAAACCCCTTGCTATTCTGCAGCCTGTTGGTGATGCTGCAAGCTGCTTCACTGGAACAGTACATAATTAAGCAATAATTTATATTCTATGTGTGTATGCACAGAGCAATAAAGTGTTCTCAAGAGCTGCGTGCTGCTGAGGCGTTTAATCTGTGCACAGAAGGAGTTTACTGCAAAGCTGCTCCCTCCCTCCAAAAGGCTTTTGTCATCACTGTACTGGAAGGCAATTCGGTGTATTCTTTAATAATTTCATTTGATTTGGATATAATTTAAATAGTTGATGCTACACTCTACTTTAGGATCAGACTAATTTTATTTGTTTGTTTGATGTACCTTGAAAATAGTAAAAGCTAGTAGGGCAGAGAGAAAGTAAAGATAATGTTTCACTTGTGAGATTTTTTTTCTCCTGTAGCCCTATAATAAAAGAAAGTGATGATAATTAGTAAACAGCACTCCTTTCAAAGACATTAGTGGTCACAAGAAGCTACTAGAAATACTTTAAAACGCAGAGATTTACTTTTTTTTGAAAACTGCATGGTTTCAAAGGACATCTTAAAATCCATACCTTTACAGTTTTCTTTTTATCTACCAATTTATAAGTAATACTTGACATTTCTGTATGCTTTAAAAATAACAGAAGGTGAGAAGAATCAGTTTTTGGGGTTGTTTACTTTGTACATCTGACAGCACAGTTTGTGAGTCATTTATATCTGTTGTGGGGGGAAGGGAGAGAACGAATATCATTCTGTCAGATGTGAAGGAAATTATTTCCAAATCATGAGACAAATGATCTGTAGGAGGAGGGTCTCAGAGATGGGCTTGGTGCCCAGATCATTTTAATTACTGGCTTTTTGGATTTCCCATGCCTTTAGATTGGTGATGTCTCCTTCAGGTTCCAGTCAGACACCTCCTCTCTAATAATAAGGATGAGGCTGTTTAGATGAAGCTCCTGCCAACAGGGCCTGTTTATGCCCTAGCACCACAAAGGTTTCCCTTCATCTGCAGTGCATCTAAGAAAGGCACCAGTTCTTGTCTCAAGACACCATGGACCTTGGGAAATCCCTCAAGCTCTATCACTCTGGAAGTTGAGCCAGGTCTATGGGTGAAGGACATGGCTTCTGACATGGTTCAAGGAGATACTAGCATCAGGGAAAATTCAAACAGATTTGCTATGGATGATTTGAGCCTGTTTGTGTTTAAATCAGTTCACTTACAAGCAGTTTTGGTCTCCCCTGGAGGTGAGGTTTAAAAACTGTGGAGGCATTGCAGACCCTCACACAGCTGGGCTGATTGGAAAGAAAGGGACATTTACAAAAAAGAAAAAATTAATTCCTTGCTGCAGAGGCCCATGGCACTGCTTGATATAATCATGCTTGAAAACAGCTACAGCAAAGGGCTCTGACTCATAATCCACATGGAATTAGGCTTTGACCAACACTGACATTACCTTTCCCTGCCATCCCTCTTCAGACCATGTCTGCCCCTGCAGCAAGGATGGCAGGACCCCAATCTTATATACATATATAGCAAATAAGTTCATCTCTATCCTAAAAAACCTTCCAATCTAAATGAAAGGGACATTCAGTGTAATTTTTAATATTATTCTGTAATATATAACAAAGACAGGCACAAGATAACCAAGAGGTATTTAATAGCTCAGGTTCTCAAACCACTGATGATCATCAGCCCATTAGCAGGACAGACACTGTCAGAACCAGGCCAAGATGAAGGGAGGCTATCTGACATGGAGTCAGGATGGAGGTTTGACTACATGTCCAACAGCAGTTTTTCGGGCACAGACACAGCTTTACGTGAAATTTCATCTCTCACTTGATTGAAGTATTTTGCAGTGACACATGAATTACCTGTCAAAAATCCCACTGTTGCCATGTCTCATTCATTAGGTTTCACTTAGGAGGATAATGTGTAAATCCCAGCACAAAGAACTTTGGAAGTTCTGCTCCCCCCTGCTGCTGAAGGACATGGCCTTTATCTCCCTGTGCAGCTCATGTACCAGCAAGTACTTATTAACACCTGCCATTCACATTTTGTGCCAGGGCCATGGCTGGACCACCAGCCTTCAGGTCTGGTCATCTGCTTGGACGACAGCTATGGGGGGTGTTTTTCACAAAGAAATTAAAGTTTGTGTCAGTGCAGTTTCCAGAGGATCTGGGGTATTAGTGCATATGTAGGAGGATGCCTCACTGACAGCAAAAACTTGGGAGGAAACTGCGGAAGGGTTCAGTTTGATTTCTGGGGAGAAAAAGGATCATAGGGTTGGGAATGCTCATTACTTCCTGCAGTCCTGCTGCCTCTGAAGCACTGTGTCTGTAGTGCAGAGTGTCATGGGCAGGAGCAATAGCCTCCCTCCTCCTGCCACCTCAGCTCCATGTCTTACCTGGACTAGCAGAGGCTTCCTTTCCACAGGTAAGCTCAGGTTCTGCATCCCTTTTACCCATGACTCCTTCACTACAATGGCCAACAACTGTGCAATTTTCAAGGATGATCTTTTGTGTTGTGACTGCCAGTTCATGAGGAAAAGCTACTGAACAGTCATGAGGTAGGAACCTTACTTGGTTTTCATCAGTAGCCTTCCTGGTGAGAGGCCAGATTAACTATAAGCAGGAACTTCCTTGCTTGGTTGAACACAAGCAACACATAGGATCATAAAATGGCCATAACGATTTTTCTAGATGGCGTAAAATGGCATTTTTTGTGTCTGCAATGAACAGTGCTAGAGAGACAGATAAGTCTGTGTTGTACAAGACATCCTGCAGAAGCACTGGGGGGTGGCAGGCTGAGGACTGTTCTCTGCACTCTGTGACATTGTGCACAGCAGTCATTATTTGTCATCATGTGTTAGCACATTCTCCAGAAAGGGGCCAGGCTTTTTTTAAAGAAGTCTCATACTTGTGATTTGCTTAGTTCTCTAGTGTTGTTACTTGCTCCTCTTTGTTGTTCCTTTGTTAAGGGGCAGAATACCCTCAGCAAGGTGGAGTGCCAATATATTGGGCACTGTTCAAATACAAAGAGTAAGCAACACTCATTGCACTGAAGAGCTTGTGAACAAAACAGCCAAGACAAAGCATGAAATCACGGAGAGAATTTGAAATCCAAAGTTATTTCCTTCCCTTTTGTACTTAGCAAATGCAGCTGTAGTCTGGCCACACAGATTTTCCCACCCACCTCTCTTAACAATCTTATATTTTGAGAAAGCAGAAATTATCATGTTCTTACTAGCAAAGAAAGGCCTTCCCTGTCATTTTCTAACCACAACCATTTGAAATGAGCTACAGAGCTCAGTTCAGAGCACAGTGCCTCTGAGGCATCATTTTTTCCCCGATCCCACAATGTTCTAATCATTCTGACACAGAACATAGAGAACAACCGCATTCTTGTCAAACATCTTCATACCATTGAATAATGTAAGTAACAGAGTCAAACATGGAAAGGATGTGTGGTTTTTAATCAAATAACCTGATTTTTGTCTAATGGATTGTGGGATGGTGATCTTCCCATTTATCCTACTCTGTGCTTTGAAGTAGTATAGGACAACTCCAAAGCTTGGGATCTCACAAGGCTTTTGCAAGGATCCAGATCACTGATTGCAGACTGCTGGGGTGCTGGTGGGAGGCAAGAAGACTGTTTGGAATGAAATAGCCATAGTACCTACTGCAGCAGCTTGCTGGTCCTCACTAGTGCCCAGTGGCACTCCCATAATGTGAGTATTTGTGAATATTCTGGGCCATCTGGCAGCTGTACATGGCATTAGTGGAAGCACCTGACCTTTACAGCAGAGACTATCTATAAGTGACATTCCAAAATACAGTGGAGAAAAGGCCATCCAAACAGGCATAGCAGTGATCAGAAGAGGGAACCATAACAGTGACCTCCGTGGAGGTCAATGATAGAGATTTGTCTGTAGATTCAATGTCTATGTGATGTTCCTGCTAAATAAAGGAAGTGAGTATAATGGAAAGTCCACACATTTTGGTGATGTGGGTATGTTCCTGCAAATGCAGTTCCTGAACCAAATTCCATGGGAATTCACCAAATAATCTTACCTCTGTGTTCAGAGTGGGGAGGGTCAAACTCATTTATTCAATGCAATTGCAACTAGAAAGAAAAAAGCAGCAGAGAAACAACAGCAAAATTGTTGCAGAAGAGAAGCAGAGCCAGGGGCAGGAAGGAATAGAAGGAAGCAAGGACATCCATTAAGCAGAAGACAGGAGCTTGTCATTGAAACTAGGCGGATTGTGACTGCTTTGGAAGATTTTGCTGGTTTAGGGATCAGACCAGGAAGAAGAGGACATTCCTCACCAGCAGCTGTAAGTGAACAGATGTAGGACGTGTTGCACAGGTAGCACATGTCACATGCTACTGATCCATGCATGAACAGAGGGAGGACACACAGGACTGACTGTGTGTGTCCTGTAGCATGAGTCCTGTAGGCTGCCTTCTGTGCCCAGGGCTCTCCAGGCAACTCAGAGAGGCCCACAAAGGGAGGAATTAGAGAAGAAAAATAAAGTAGCAACTTCACACTGACGTGAGTAGTTATCTCTTGTGGCAGGTGTGTAGCATCTGTATCTATCCATTATTTGGTGTGTGGGTGGCAATTGTGACATTTCAGGAGCTCAGAGTTTAGCTTTGATGAAGCTGAAGGCCAAAGATCAAAATTAGACTCATCTGGGTGGGATAAAGTTCAGCCTCATCTGATACGTGTGTTATTCCATAACATCACCTTACAGAGTTAGGAAGTTTGTCCTTGCCATGTTCTCAGGAAGAAATAAGAAATGAAATATTGCTGCAGAGATGGAAGACAAGAACAGGATATTTTGAAGATTTCAGCAATGTGGCAGAGGGCATCTGGATTGAAACTGGAGTCATGCAGAGGGCAGAATCTGAGTTTTGTGAAGTATTTAAAGAATTTTTTAGTGATATTTAAAAGGAAACTGTATAATGAAAAATTCTGTATTTTGATATAAGAAAAGCATGAAGAAAATCTCCCACATAAGTTCAAATGTACATTTCAACAGAGCCAGAAGATGACAAGTATCTTGTAATATTCTATAAAGCCTATCACTGAAAAATTGGAATGAAACAAAAAATTCAAGGTTATTTTCCCTCCCAAAAATGTCAAAACATGATTATTCATTCTGTATTTACTCTGTGAAGCAAAGTTTCAGAAAAATCAATGGTTCCATGGAGCATTCTGGTTCCCAAGGGAGTGCTCAGAATGAAAAAGTGTTCCTGTTGAAGTTTCTCCATACAGCTCTGTTCAGCAGCAGATCAATATTCAAGGCTCTGGTGGCACTCTGTTCTTTCTCCATGGAGCCTCCAGACTAAGCCACTCTCTACACAAACGTCTTCCTTTAGGCACTTCCTTACTGCTTGCACCAGCTCTTCTCATGCAGCTTGGAAAGGGGTATGTCTGTCACTCTTCTAACTTCTCTTTGTTTTTTTCCTCCCTCCTTCTCCCCTTCCCGCTCTCCTCCAGGAACCTTCTGCATCATTTCACTGTGCACGTGCGTGGCTGGAATCAACTTTGAGCTCTCCCGCTACCCCCGCTACCTGTACGGACTTCCCGACGACATCAGCCATGGCTATGGCTGGTCCATGTTCTGTGCGTGGGGGGGCCTGGGCCTCACTCTGATCTCTGGCTTCTTCTGCACTCTGGCCCCTTCTGTCCAACCTGTCCCCAGGACCAACTGCCCCAAATCTAGACCTGAGAATGGGACAGTGTGCTAAAACAAACAGCAAACAAATACACACACAAAGACATATATATATATATATACATATATATATATATATATATATATGTATGTGCCTAGGTATGTCTATACATGCATATGTATGTATATATAATTATATATATATAAAATCTCAAGTTAATGCCAGTGCCAAGGTAGAGCTGAGTCCAACATGGCACTCACATCTCCACTGGACTCTGTGTTGCTTCATTCTTTCTCACAGTGATGGGAAAGCTTTTCTCTCACATGGCTCTTCCATCCAACTCATAACTTCAGCATCATACCTTAGAGGTTAAATGAATCTACAGTTGCACCTACCTACTGCCATTTGGGAGGGGGAACAGGGGATCCATGTGGGGAATCTGGAACCAGAATTTGTACAGGACATGGTGGGGGCAGAGGTGTGGGGGGAATGCCACAAAAAGCGTGTCCATTGCAGCCAGAAGGGAAAATGTAAACAGCAAGCAAATGAAGCACTTGAGCCACTTCAACAACATACCTCCTCAAGGCCATTATGAGAAACCCACCCACATTCTTTTTCTTTCTTAAAACAAAATGACAGAAGTTGTGTCATTGGTTTTGGAGTTTTGTTGGGTTTTTTTTCTCCTTAAAATGCAGAAAACAAAATGGACAGAATATGTGAGGAAAAGTAGAAAAGCATTTTCTCTTTGCCTGCCAAACTTTAGAGAGAAGCAAACAAGTGAAAATAATAATAAAAATTAATAATAATAACATCTAAGAAAATAAAACCAGAAAACAATAAAAATCTCCAAGAGGACATCTCAGCAGACTTTCCAACAATGCGATTTTAATCTTCCAGCTGCCTTACATCCAGGCTTACAAATGAGGCTGAACTGCTAATGTAAATGCAGCAGAAGGCCTTTTGAAAATGCTGTGATACATGTGTGTATAACTTTTTCTTCCCTCTTATTTTATTTATTTTTTTTAACAAAAAGAAAAATTTAAAACATTGCAATGTGATTGTCCACCAAACCATCCATGCTGTATTTGTGGCCCAAGACTGAGGCACCGCAACGGCAGAAGCGTGAGGAAAGCCGTCAGGTCTGAGAGAGTGCGTCTTCTCTGGTGGATTTCAGCAGGATTTTTTATTTTTTTTTCATGGAGCTTCTGAGAGTTCAGGATGGTGGATCCAGGGGAAGACTGACCAAGGAGAAGGGAGGTGAGGGAAGGCCTGGTAGCTGTTCTTCCCAGGGATTTGATGGAACGGGATTTCATCAAGTTTCCGGTTTGGATGTTTGAGACAACTGAGCAAAAATTGTGGAGGAGGAAAAGGAGATAATTTCTGTAGAAGAGAAGTAAGAGATGCCTCTCATTGTGTTCATGTATGCCAAATAAGACCTTCCCACATCTTGTCTTTGGAAACTGCCCTGATTCAATGGACATCTCCTCTCTCCATCTGGGAGAACTGTGTACAGATGGATGTGAAAGGGTCAGATGCAGAGAACAGAGATCCATTTCCCATGAGCTTAAGCATTGTATGATATAACTGTGAATCTGCAAATGGAACTCTCTCTCTTTTTTTTGGTCTTTCTCTTTTTCCTGCTACTCCTCTTCCTATTGTCTCCTTTTTCCTTCCCTCTGCTCTTCCTGTTGTTCAGGTCATAGGTCCCAGAAGAGCTCAACAAACAGCTAAGTCTGAAGAGGTGGATGAAGGCCATTAGAGGAAGAAAAGCATTTTGGCTGTGAGGACAGTGGGTCCTTGCAGGGTACCTTACCTTGCAGTGGCTGAGGGGAAGGTAGGGAAGAAGGGCCAAGGGTGTAGCCAAAGGGACTCTGAAGAATGATGACTGAATTGCCATGTGCAAAAGTGAGGGCACCACTGACAAATATGCAGGCAAAGGGAGACAGGGCAAAGAAAAAAGGTCTCCCCAAAACCAATCCAACCCAACACGCTCTTAATTCAGGGATAGTACCAGCAATCCTTTCTTACCTGATAGCTGCATGATATCAGTCCTCATTAGTCAATAGAAAATTATCCTCTCCATCTAAAATATCTCACCAGGAGAAGGAGCCTGTGCCTGCTGCACAGAAATGCAGGCATTAATTTCCAGGTCATGCCATATACATAGCTGGCAATTTGGTTTAAAAATATCCAGCTAACAAATAATTCTTACACATGTAGTTGTATTACAGTGCTCAAAGAAATAAAGTTTCTGGAGGGCATGTTGTAATAGAGTAGATTTGGGTTTCTTCCATTCTTGCTCAACTACCTAGCTTTTGTTTTCTGTTGTCTACAGATTCCCCAAACATGCCAATGCCAGCTGCTAAGTCAGTGTGTTTCCACTGAAGTGCCATCTCTGTCAACTGAAGTTTCATAATTTCATTTTACATTAGATGTGACCAGAGAAATTACTTATTTATTTGAGTTTAAAACACAAGCCTTTTGAAGAAACTTCCTTTTTAAGCAGATTGGTTTATTTATTTTTTTCTGGGAAGGTTTTCAAATAGAGTGATTTTGAAACATTTTGAAATCATTTGACTGTGCAAGTGCCTACTTGGTTAGGAGGTTGATGAATTACCACTGAACAGAAGAAGGAAATTTAAAACAAAAATTGCCTTGGAGAGCTAAATGAAGGCTGAATGCAGAAAACCAATAACTGGAAACCAAAAAAGACCTATAAAAAATTGTTCATTTCTTCAAAGCATGAAAAATTTTGGAAAAAACCCGAACGTATTGGTAAGAAATTATGCAGCTGTTTAATTAAAAACAGCTTGGAATACAAACTTTCTTCCTCCTCTGCAGTGGTGAATGTGATAGGAAAGATGTTTCATGCAAATACAGATATCTGGAGTGACACAGGTAAGCCAGAGTCACAGAGGTACCTATCTGGAGTCTACCATCAGGCCCTGTGGCAGGCAGAGCAGTACAGCAGCTCCTGTGATGATGTATCCTTGTGTGGTCCTTGAGTGTTCAAGGGTGTATTCTACAGATGCAGTTTTGAAAGAGGCATAGCACTAAGATTTAAAGAAATGGAAGTAATTTTGCTGTTTGATGGATTTTCAAAGGTTTCCTTTTCTTCTGCAGCTGGCATAAAACCAGTTTTGCCTTGATGAAGTATTCTCTGGATGGTGTTGGTTTACAAGCTGTATATAAGCCTCTGTGTCTGTGTGTGGCAGTGGTGGAAGAGGGTTATGGTTATTTTTATTAACAACAGAAAAGTGCTGACCCTGAATCTTTGGGCCAGTTCTGTGATTTTCCACTTGCTCTAGCATAGTGTCTGTAAGGCCTGTGTGGCTATGAAACATCTTAAAATCTATGGGAATGTCTGAAGCAGCAGGTGATCATGTCACATTAATCTCCAGCTGGATCCCCAAAAGAACCATTTGTCCAAACACCCGTTCTCTCATCACTGGTTTAAGTAAGGGCAGAACCCTTTTGGGAGATTATGAATTTCCCCTCTGTGCTTCTCGAAGAACTGGCAGGAGTCCTGTGTGCTTCCATAGCCCTGAATAGGGGTCACAGCCCCACCACACGTTCTGAGTGCTCAGACTTGTCTTTAGAGCAGAGTTGATCCAGAATACATCCAGGTGTAAATTTGTGAATGTTAATGTCTCCATCTCTCCTGAGCTGAAGCACCCTTACAGCTACTCTGAGTTTCTGCATTTTGGGGGAGGCTTTGAAGTATCTTTCTGAAGAGAGATTGAAGCTTTTTGACTAGTGTGTGGTTTCTAGTTGGCAGAGCAGACAGATCTAATTGTAATTCTTAGAAATCTGTTATCAGTGATCCCAGCATTAAGGGACTTGACCCTGTCCCTCAGATCTGCTCTGGCCAAGTGCCTAAGCATGTGCTTTACTTGGTGCATGTGACTAATCCCCTTAAATTTGGTTGACTATTCATATGCTTAAAGTCCAAAATGTGCTTTCTTGGAGGACATTTAACTTCCTGCAGAGTCCAGTCCATGTTCTTTTCCCATCCTTCCCCTGTAGGTAAGGCGACACTCTGTCCTAGCCTGAGCAACCAGTATGTTCTTGGTCTCCCTTTCTGTGAGGTGGAAATGCAGGATCTGTATTTGGCAGGCTCTTTGCCACATGTAGCCTTTCAAGTTGCACTTTTGGGACAACACATCTCTATGTTCCAGAGATCACAGAGCCACTGGAGTGCAGTGAGCACAGATACCCTAAAATGCCCATCCTAAGGATGCAGGATGAATTGGTTCAACACACAGTGATCTGCAGGCTGAGCTTTTGTGTGTAGTGACTCAGTTGTGTTGCCCTGTGACCATAAAGAGTCAGCTGCAGGGGTTCTGCTGTCTGTCCCTGCTGGGACACAGTACCCCTGAAGGGTCTATGTGGCAGGAGCACATGTGCCCTGTATCCTATGTCCTATAGGATAGGTGTCCTTCAATCCATCTTCAAGCTAAAGCTGTTTGTGAGTTAAATTTCCTAACCCATATTAGCCACCTGTATATATCATCAATCCCTTCTTCCTCTCTGCAAACACACAACTGATCTTTCCTCATCTAAATAGTACAGTCCCTCCAGTTCTTTTTCTAGCTGGGCTTTTTTTTTTCTTCTATCCCAGGGACAGTCACAAGTGGATCACAAACCACCAGTGACCAGAGTAATTTCTTTGAAATACTGCTTTTGAAAAATTGTCATTACTTTTTAAAATGTTATTCCAGCTGCAATAACAAATGAAAGGGGGGGAAAAGCATCCTCAGAGTCCTCTAAACAGAGGATCCTCATCCTCCCAGGAGTGAATTGTGAGAGTGCAGGTATCCTGCTTTCCTGTGCATGCAAGTCATTTGGGACCATTTTTTGCTATGGCACGTTAGCTGTGCAGTTCAATGGATGGTGAATAAAGCAAAGCTGGTGAAGGAGGGGATTGATGTGCAAGGGCTATTTCAGATTCCCAAGCATTCCTGGAAGACTGTGTCTCCATGGCTGTCCATTTACCCAACGTGCAGCACCTCTGAATCAGGCTCATCCCTGGAGCCCCACTGATAAGCAGAGCTCAGAAGAAAATCACTGTAATCTGTCCTTAATTCTTGAGCGCCACACTAACTGCCAGCAGCGAAATGGAGGGAAAATAATATGTTACCAAGTATAGCTTAAATAAAGACATGCATTATTCGGGCTCTTTCTTCTCTGTGTCTCTACATAGGCCTAGAAAGGCTACAGGAGTACTCAGGCTCATTCACACGAACTACCACTGCATTTTCTTGCCCCCAGGTTTCCCACTCCTTCATGGTCCAAACCGCTGTGCTCATCCAGCCAGCAAGGGAAGACTCAAGGTGAAAAACTGAGACAGCTCTGAATGATTGCCAGGTACCAAGAACAGACAAAGCGTAAAAAGTGGGCATGAAATGCAAACATCATGTAAAGATTAGTGGCAGATGAATTTCCAAGGTCAGGAAACAAAATTCTAAAAGCCTAAAGTTTGATTGCTAACTCCAGGCCAGATCCATAAAATCTTGATTTTGCCAGTCTAAGGTGAAAACTCAAAAACCAGGGCTTAGCTCAAAGGTTATAGTCCACTGTTTCCAATCATAGCCAGGAATATAATGCAACTATTCCATAGTCTGTTGAGATTCATAGAAAGCTCAGATGTCTTGGAAAATATTTTGGTGCTGTCTTGGTTAACACTGAACAAGGAATGTGTACTTACAGACTCACAATATCTATTCTATGTCTTTAGAAAGAAAGTCACCAGATGCTACCTCCCCTCCCTCCCTGCCTTCCCCCCAGTTCAACTTAGGGTTTCCATCCTGTATGCCCCACTAATACCCCAATCATACAGCCTTCTTCAGAGCCATCATTATTAATTACAACATTTTGACAAGTGCTGCTGGTGCCAGGGGGCTCTGACAAGCTTCATGTTGACATCAGTTGGAGAACTGTAGCCTGATACAGTGCTGTCAATTTAATTGCAGTAGGCTTTGCACAAGTTTAGGATTTAACTTGAGAAAGAGTCTGGACAACTGCATCAATATAGGCCACAAGAGGCCTCTCACCTCTAGTAAAGCACTCCAGAATCACAGATCAATTGTCCTTCCCTTGTTCAGGGAAGACTTTCAATGAAAATATCAGTTTCAGTTAGGTTATCTCCAGGGGAAAGTGGGAGACTGAAAAAAAGGAGACCCAACAGCAGTTGCTTCAAAATTGGTAGAATTCTGTGAGGATAATCCAATGTCACCCTCAGCATCAGCAGCAGGAATTGTCATTCCCTTCTAGGACTGCACTTTTATATTCTTCCTTCACTGATGAATACTCCTGCACAGTGGTAAAAAGTGACTTCCAAAGTTTCCTTGCACAGGGTGTGTACACATGGGCACCCTCAATCCCTTCTTTCCTTAAATACACACGTGCACATACCACATGATGTGGATGCCTGGAACCTGTAGAAGTGTCCTATATAGAGAGAAAATACTTAGGAAAATGCAGCATAATTGTTCTTTGTTTTTATACTTAACTCAGGAGTTGCAGTGCAATTCAGATGCCATCTGTGTCCCTGTTAGGTTGTGCGTGCAGATCACATGCAAAATCTCTGCTGGAGATGCATGAGGAAGCACAATACAACTGGGATACATTTGGTATTTTCCATCAAAAAGTATTTGGATATTTGAGGAAGAGATGCCAATGTATCCCCTCCAAATCAGAAATGTTTACGATCCCCTAGTGTAACACTCCCAGTGTGCCAGGAGGCAGAGCCATGGCAGGACACTCCTGAGCCTGCAGAGGAATTGTGCAGGCTGTTGGCAGCATGAAAGCTGTGGTTAAAGCTGCTGGGCACAGCAGGGGACTTCACATCCCGTGGGTCTGAGCCCTACCTGCGGCAGCAGGACACAGGAATATCTCTGTAAAGGCAGTTCCTTCAAGTGGCCTTGTTACTTGCCAGCGGGTCAGAAATACTCAGGCAGCAACAGCGATTCTGCAGTAGGTGAGATAAAGAGTACAGCCTTCAAAAACCTGTGGGTTTTGCCCCAGTTTCAAAATGATGTAGACTCCAAGGAGTGTGAATCAGTCATGGTTTAGTCTCCTGGGGCCAGATACACAAAACAGCTTCAGCATCCAATTCCTCTTTAGACAGTGAATAAAGCACTAAATGCTTTTGGTGCCTGATATTTTTTTTTTTAAAACTTATATGGTCCTAATTTACTTAAGCTCTCATGATGCTTTATCTCAAGAAGAGTTTTCTTCCGGCTATAAAGCATAAGGCTATATTTTTTTTACAAAGAGTTATTCATTACAATATAGATCATAAGAAAACGGTTTGAGTAATCAGAACAGCAAAAGTGCAGCTTTAGACTATTCAGTTAGAGTGTACTGAATTATTTATAACTCCTGGGCACCAACAGCAATCACAGATATCTAATTTAAACTGTTACTATTTTTACTTGGCAATTTCCATCACTTAGAGTGTTTATATCTATGTATTTGCAGTTTGATCTTTTGCAGGACAAAATTTCCCCTACTTGCAGAGAAAAGCATATTTAGGAACTTTGAAGGTATTTCTCTGCACTGACTTTAATTATTTTAAAGCATTTTGAGGATTAATATGATAGAGTTTACAACATTCAAAACTCTAAACTGTATCTAAAATGGGCTTGAACTTTCAGTTCTTTCTCAAGTTAAATTCTCTTTTGTTACAGGTCATTGGGATCGAGGAGAAATTAGTTTCATTAGTAGATGTAAGACTGGGTCCTATTTATGTGTATATGTGATGGAGGGTCTTAGGTAAAGGGGCTGCACTTCTGTGTCAGCCTACTTAAGGATCTTTTGCATAGATGTAAGAAATGTCACTGCTAAGTCACTCCAACTTTCTACCTATCTCTTTTTGTAAAAAACAACCATTATACTTGTGTGTGGCTGGAATAAAGCATTATTAAATCTAGCCCATAGGCTGACACACATATACTTGTAAATATGTATATATTTGTATATATATTTGTAAATTTATGAAAAATGTCTGTATCTTCATGATTGCCTGAAATAACCTGAGGTTGATGTACAGAATTTCAGGCAAAGGACTGTTTCTTTTTCACAATCCTCGTGTATCTCAGATTTAAACCAAAACAAACTAAAAAGTACTATTTCCCAGGAAAATCCTCATTTTGCCATTGCACCAGTTGAGGAGGGGTACCACACTTAAATCAGCAGCACACACATCTACACATGTACATCCAGTCAAAGGACTGAGTTTCAAGGGCTTTTTAAAGGAAAAGGAATGGACTGAAAAAGCAGTGGTAGAATTTCTGTTCAGCATAAGCTCTCTCAATTTATTCTCTTGTTCTTCATTAGGAAGCCCTTTGTACAGATGCTGTTCTTCTCCTTAGGTGTGCGTTTGGGAGGAGCACCTTTGTGTGTGACACTGAGCCATGAAAGGCCAGGATTTTCTGACCTGCCTTTGTCCCCAGCAACCTTAGACACTTCACTGAGTTCATGATGTTAATGGGCTCATCTCCCTTGGCTTGTACAGGTAGTAAAGAGAGACAGTTGCTTACAGGTGGTGACCTAGCAAAACTGACATCTAAGCTTTAGGAGCTCCTTCTTGCTTCATGCAATGACCACTCACCTATCTTGAGTGATCCCAAGATCTTAAAAGTTCTTAAATCCTGGTGAGGTGAATCAGGTACCTAGTGCAGGGGAGCATCCATATGGAGATCAGCTATGTCTGTGTGCTTGTGGTGCATGGCCTGGGCTTGTCTGTAAAACACAGGTTTTAATTGTGAAAGCCTGTTGGAACAAAAGGAGATGTTCACAACAGCCTTCCCCTCCCAAACTGCAACACGACTGCAAAGGAAGGGCTTGTCCGAGCCCCTGGAAATGGCATGAGGTGAGTGCCTTGTGGTGGCCTCCAGGCACAGATGACTGGGTGGTCCCAGTGCTGGAGGTCAGAGGTCTTTGGTCTGAACTCTTCACCTTTCTCTGCCAGTCCTGGGCATTGCTGAAGCAGTTCAAAGAGTGAGTTTACATCTTAAACGTTTGAACAGCTGAGTTGTTCAAAGGTTACTTTTCTTGCTTTATTCCCAAACTGCCCTGAAATAGTCATCTAGCTGGTAGTGATAATCAAAAACTTCTCCTCCAAGATACAGTCTGGGTAGTTTCATATTCTTTTTTTCAATGTTAATAACTGCTTTACAAACAGCTTACATGGAGATTAAAGAGATTGCAATTTCATCCCTTATTGTTGGGATTACAGTTGTCCTCAGAAAAACCAAACTGAGGACTCAACAAGAGGATGAACTGTGGCTGTATAATTCAGAAAGCTGCTCTGACAAGGCTGAACGTACGTCTCCATCTCATGGTGAGAGTCTCTCAGAGCCATGGAACTGCATATTGATAGCCAATCTATCTAGAAGGAACAGCAATTTAATCTAGTATTAGAATTCTGGAACTCTTGTATAGTGCCATATATTACCTGAATAAAACAAACACAGTCAGAGGAGTGGGGCAATTAAACTGATTTCTGAAAACTCTAGGGCTAAGGGAACTTTGGATCTTGTGCCAATGTATGGTCACTACTATTTGTTTCTTCAGCTAAATTTAAGTCAGTGACTTGACAATCTTCTATCTCTAAGAACAACTTTATTTCAAAAAATACTGTTAAGGTTTTGACAAGAGGGATTTCAGGGAACTATAAAATGAAGATTCAATACTGTGTACTAAAGGAAAGACTTTAGTTAGAAAGTGAAAGATAAAGCTGAGTTCCAGGGATGAAATGTTATTTTGCAGCATGGTACTACCTTGCCCAAGCTGTAGTGTATCATCCTAACATTCTTCTCTGGTTCTCCTTTTCCCTTTTTTGAGGAGTAAGGTATATATCTCTGTTTCAATCTCTTCCTTTTCCCCCCTGTGTGTGAGAATACAGACATGCTTCCTGTAGAGAAATTTTTCTCTAAATTTCATTCCATACCAGCTCTTGCATATGTGACTGTTTTGTTATTTAAGATGTCTGTGAAAAAGAAATAAAGGCTTTAAGAGTGAACTCTAGAAATGAGGAGGATCTTGAGAATATATAAAATTTAAGGATGCAGCACTATTTTCTGCAAGATTTTTCAGAATGTTCCTAAATTCTCATCATCACTCTCCTGTCCTCCCTCTCTATGAGAGAGATGAGAAAGGTACTGGGATGTGGAACTCCCAAAGATTGCTTTTAAACTGTTGACTCACTGTGTCCCACAAGGATTTTGCAGGTTTTTCAGAGTTTTAGTGTCAAAGAAAACCTCCTTTTAAAAGGTGATAAAGTCAATGCACAACACCATGAGGGAGGAGGTTCTAAGGGGTGACTCCACACCAGTTTATCTTTCTTTCCCATTCTTTACGACTGTCCTGTTTGCCCAGCCATGCACATTCTCCTCCTGGGTTCACTTTGCCAAGGTGTGGCTTGCCAAGAGGGGCCTGCCTGACCTCTCACCCCCATGATGCACTTGGATAACTTTCCACTTTCTCTCAAAAAAACCCGTCTCACCTCCTAATGAAAGCCATAACCGCTCCTGTGACCCTGCCACAGGGAGTGAATGCCCAGGCTCCACGGGACAGAGCAATGCCTGGCACCAGGGCAATCCTGGGGGTAAGGAAGAAGAATGGGTGGAGCTCTCAGGCATCAGAGCTCCAGTGTCACTTTCTTCTGCAAGCTCCCCTGCTGCTCACGAACCTCTTGGCCAGTTCAGCACATGGATCTCACTCTCCCACTTGTGCCCATGGGAACTGTGTGTGGATGTGCAAAACACTCCCGTGTGAGGGCACAAGCGTTTGGTACAAGGGGCAGGGAGAAACCAGACACACTGGGCTCCCCGCCATCCACTGTAGGTGCATCTCATGAAGATATTTGCTCTTCAGGATTTCTTCTGCCCCAAGTAATATTCAGCCTTACCACACACTACCACTGGCCAAAAGTTTTTGGAGGGTTTCCCTTTCTTGACTTTCTCATTGGTCCTTTTTTCCTTATGATTTTTTTCCTTGCTCAGAAGAAATGATGCAATTCCCATAATCATCTTTTGATGATGATAAAAGTTGCAGTCAACACTGTTTTTAATTGACAGTTTGGGAGGCTTAAGATAAAAATTCACTTAAAAGCCTGCAAATTGAAGTATGTCAGCACTTTCCTAGGACATTCCCAAGTAAAATAATATGACTGGTACAAGACATTTGTCATGTGGGTACATCTTGGCCAGCTGTTTATGTTTCCTCTAAGTGCAGTACACACACATCAAAGCTGGATTAAGAAAGACCTAGAATGCCACAATACTCAGGCATATTTAGAGAAATGCAGCAATACATCACATTTATCTGGCATATTTTCTCTATAGAAAATTGTACAAGTATGAGTCCCATCAGACCTGTCTGAGGAGGTAAGTATTATAGCCATTTTGGAGATGGGAAGCCAAAAGCCTGGGTAAAGACCTTCTATTTAGTGGTTTGATGCCCCCTCACAATTTCTACCAACTGCAGGTGGAGCCTTCTCTTTTCAGCACTTTTGAAAATTCAGACTGTAGCTGGGTTTACTCAAGTCTGCAGCAGCTGTAAATGTGAAAGCCAGGATTAGGACACTCAGGATCCTGATTTCTTCAGAGCACTGCTACAGAGCTTTGATCCCACAAAGCACTTGCCTAATTTCAAGCATAAATTTCCCATTAAGAACGCTCTTGCCATGCTTAAAGCTAGGCACATGCCTACGTGCTTTGCTAGACTGGGAATTACATTGAAATATATAAAATTTCAACATGCTTTGAAAAGTCTAAAACTGTGTCTATTTCTGATTATGGTTTGGGCATTGTAAAGGACATTTAGACTGTGTATGCAGCTGCTCAACCAAGTGGAGCACTTTTTAGCCAATACACGCAGAGTTTTATGACTTTTGGGTAGTAGCATCCACTTGTCAGAAGTAATAGAGAGTGACATGTCCTGTGAGGATGGGACCTCTGTGCTGCTGTAAGAGGCAAAGTGGCTCCTGTGGCCATTGGTGCTAACAATACATCAACAACCACTGACTATTTTGTTAGGTTGTTCTGCTGAGATGTGAGTGTGGTGGCTAATTTCACAAGTAATGTGACATCAAGTGTATTGTACTTTTCCATTTCTTCCTGTAATCTGTTGCAGCAGAGGTGAACAGAATTTGTTTAAACATGAAACACCCCCAAATTTCTTGTTCTGTTAATCCAAGGTGCTAATCTGCAGACACACAGGTGTTTGTGTATGTGCATCAGTGTTTGCAGGACTGTGGCCCTGAAGGAACATTTCAGTGGCAGGGTTGAGATCAGGGAATTAATAGGGAGAATGAACAAACCCCTATAACTTTGAAAGACAGGAGTTGCAGAAAGCATCACAGGACTTTGCCGAAAAACTGGTTACATCTTACAATTTCCCTTTTGTTTTGTTTGGTTTTGGTTTTGGTTTTATTCAGATTGGCACAGAATACTGTATTTCCATTGATTTAAATCTTGTCTGGTAACTAATTAAACAACTTGTTCATGGAAAATTAAAAAAATAAATAAGTAAACTGTCAGTTGTGGAATGTAAACTGATTAAACAAATAAAAAAAAATCATGTTGTGTGTTTTAAGAGGTTGTGTCTGCTTGTGTCAGGAGTGGGACTAGACACCTCTCATCACCATCCCCATCCTCACAGAAGGATGGAAGATAAAGAGCAAAACTGGGAGGTGGGTGGTCTCTGAGTTATGGGGTACTGGAAATCCTCCTTTAACACTAACAATAATAAAAATTAGATGGCTTCTGATCAGAATAACTGTACAAGACATTACAAACACAAGCAGGATCTCAATGTGACTGTTTATGAGGAGGTTTTCTGTCTGTCATAGAAGGGATTGATTCCTGCTAGAACCTTGATGTTAGAGTACTGCATGTACCCTAACACTATTAATCTCTTTTTGGAGCCACTTAATGTGTTGAAGTCTGTGATTTGATTGAAATGTATAGATAGAGACATCAGAGTAGTTTAGCTCCCACCTTTCCCCAGCAAATAAACAACTAAAACTGAATATGGAATATGGAACTGAATATGGTATATGGAACTGAATATGGAATACGGAACTGAATATGGAATATGGAACTGAATATGAATATGGAACTGAATATGGAATGGAGCCTGTCAGGTTTCCAGTGCTCAGCAGTAAGGCCTTCAGGAAACCTGGCACATACAGCACCGCACTGACATTAGTGCTTCCTCACTGCTCTTGTATCCTCAATGCAGCAGACAATCATGCAGAAGACAACCATGCGGCAGTCAATCATGCAGCAGACAACAATGCAGCAGTCAATCATGCAGCAGACATACATCTTCTGTAGGGCTTGGAGTGTGCAGCCACAGTCAGGCTGCAGGTGTGCGAGGCTGAACACCCAGTGTTCAGGGTATTCATAAAAGGAATAAACACCACCTCAGATGTACAAATAGAAATTAAAAGAAATAGACAAAAGTGCTTGCAACTGCCCTAGCAGAAGAGCAAATGTGTGGATCAATCAGGAAAGCACAAGTAGTATTTTTTTAAATTATTGAATTTGAAATTAACTAATCTAGAACTAAAATATTTTTAAATGATGGCAAGATACTTTTAAACATGATTATTTAGTTGGTTAAGGTGTTAAATATCAAAATTTTCTGTGTTGACTCTTTTTACCTGATTGAGGCATTGTACCTATAAAGACTGACAGCTAAAAATAAGAAGGCACCTGATGTTTCTTCCCAAGCTGACTATTTTTCTCATGACAGACTATGGGTTGTAGCAAAACAAAGAGCCTCCTGCAGTTTTCAGGATGGAGTCCCTCCTGCCCCAAAAGAGGTCCTGTCTAAAACACCAGTGGTAGTAAGGAACACAATGAAGAATCAGAATGGAGAAGTGTAAAAGACTGTCAAAATCCCCATCAGTACTGGAGTAAATTCCTTAACCTCTTCCCTGGCCCTATGGCTGAGGAAGGGAGAAATCTTGGTGATATACTAAACACAGAACTCCAAGAATGTGCTTATTTTTGTCATGTTTCAAGAGAACCCCCTTGTATTGCCAGTGCTTATGACCTGCCTGCTGCTGCAGATAAAATCCTTGGGGTGAAGCAGAGAGCAGGAGCAGGGAAGACCTGGCTGGGGGTGTAGAAGCTGGCAACCCTCCCAAAGCAAATGAAGGGAACAGAAGTGTTACAGTGGCATACCCAGCACCACAAGGTGTCAAAACCTTTTGGATGAAGCATCTCCTCTCCTTGTGCACTCCTGCCCGCGCCCCAAGCATCCTCATCTTCTCAGTGACAGCACTCACATTTTGCAGCGATGCCGGTGGTCAGGGCTGCTTGGCTCTGCTCTCTGCCATCAGCAGGGGAAATGTGATGCATCAGTGCTAAAAAAAGGAGTCTGCAGAGCCTGCTTTGTGGTGAGGGAGAAAGCAGGTGCCCTCTCCTGTGGCAGGGATGGCATGGAAAGCCTCAGGAGTGTGGCGGCAGGGGCAGAGGGCTCAGCTCCTCAGCACTCATACAGGGAAGGGGGAAGAAGAACATGAACTTAAACAGCCAGATGGTCCTTGAAGGTTGAGCCAGAGATGCTGTCATGGCTTGCATTTCAGAAAGAAAGTGGCCTGACTTCAACAAAGATTTATACATAAAAGTCCAGGTTTGCATTAGCCACGTGATGGCTCAATTTTAAGCCACCTTGCATTGTTGCTCTGTTCAGTCCCCAACCTGCCAGCCCTGCTCCTGCCAGCTCTGTGGTGCTTTCCAGGCTGCTGCTCATGTCTTGGGCTCTGGCTCTCAGGCATGAGAGGATACATGAGAGCCACGGGGTCACACAGAAGCCTGCAATGCAGCTAGATAAAGCAGACAGCAAGAGAAGGAAAAACTCATTAACTGTAGTTCACCACAGAGGAAATTAACAGAAGGATTTCAACAACCCAGTATCACACAAGCCACCCATGGCAGAGCAAGGGTTTGCTGTGCCCTTGTCTCAGTCAGGAAGGCAAGGGTTGAGGCTGTCATGCACAGACACTGCCCCTCCACAATTCTGGGCACCTGGACTTGGCAGCTCAGTTTGGGAAGAGTAGCAGGAGTGCTCATCTGTAGTGGTCCAAATTCTGTTTTGAATTAGCACCATCTATTCAAGATCCCAGCCAGTGTGAAGGGGAAAAACTACTGAATTAGGAAGGAAAATAATGCAAATTTTGAGTATTATGTTTAGGAGAAAGAAATCTACTTTTCAGCTTCATCTGCAACACAGTGGGCCCTCAGCAGATTGAACAGAGGGACAGGCAGCAACATCTCCAGTTCTTCATAGAAAAGAAATCACCCACTGTGTCCCTGAGGAGCACTCCAAAGTTCAGCTTTCCCTTTGCTTTGAGTATCTGCTAATGTTTTGTGCCCACCCAGGAATGAGGACCCCCTCACCGGAATGCAAGCACTGTGTTTCAGAGGCAGGATAATCTCACGGTGACCTTTCTTGTCAGACACACATGATAACTGCAGCAGACTGGGGCTGCATGGGGTGAGGATGCTGGTAATGAAATGCTTTCATAGCCTGACACTCATTATTCTGTTACATTATCGGGCTCTTCCCCAGGGGCCCTCTAAAGAGTCACGCCTGAGCTCCCTTCCTGCAGAGACCAAAACCAGACCACCTAACAAGCTACATTTACTAAAATTTTTGCTCCTTGCCTGCTCAGAAGGAGGTCTTGTTCATTTGCAGGTCTTGTTTATTTGCATGAGACAGAAGTGGAAGAACTACACCAGCTCAGCTCTGATTTTATCAGCCTGCTAACCCAAGTCAAACAAAGCAGTAAGCCTGTGGCCAGCCAAGGGTGACAGAAGTTGCTGCCATCCCAGAGCTCACCATGCAGGCCCCTGACTTGCCCAGTGTCCCCAGCATGCCTCAAACAGTGTCCCTGCTACCCTACATCTGCTCCTGACTTGCAAAGACTGACCACTGACTGCTTCTTTGTAAAAAACTGCACTTTTCCTTTGACTGTTTAATTCCCTGCTATTTCTTCCCATCCTGAGATAAACCCTTGGCCTTCTCAGCTCTGAAATTGAAAGCAGACCTCACCGGGAGCAGGCTGCTCAGAGTGAAGCTGGCATTGCCTGTGATAGCAAAGCCCTCTCACAGAGCTCAGCTCTGTACCAGGAAAAGAGCTGGTGGCCCAAGGGCAGGCCCAGCAGCAGGAGAGCTCTACTGCCAGCAGATACGGCTGGAGAGAGGTCACAGAGTCCAAGCTTTGGGCCATCATCTCTGCCCTGCTCAGTTCCCCAGAGACACTCCTTTCAGTCAGAGGTGGTGGTGGGTGTTTCAGGAGATATTTAACAGGAGAACTGAAGGCATTAGGCATCCTGCTTTGGCTTTTGCTTACTGTTCACAGCAATACCCAAAATGCATGCCAGAAACATAAAGGGAGAAATAATAAACCCTGCTATAAGGAGCATGTGATTTGGAAAAGCAGAGGCAGGCAGAGGGGGAGAGAAGGGAATAAAACACAAAGGCAAAGTCTTCATAGCAGCAGTTGGCACTTGGAGTTGGCCATATATATTTGAAACCACTATGCACAGAAAGCCACTTGGTACTTCAATGCCTTCTAATGACTAAATAAAGTGAGCACACACACGCAGGTACACAAGGTCCTCAGTGGGTAAAATATGAAACAACCCCAAATATCCACCTTCACAGTGATGCAGATTTCCTTCTTTTCTGTTATGTTTTCTTACAAGTTTCTTCAAACCTGTCAGAGCAAAGGAGGCTGAGTGAAACGTTGCCCTGTGCATTGAACAAAGCTTCAAGTTCTCAGTTTCACATTTGGGGTGTTTCTGACAGGTTGCAGTTTCTGCTTCATTTAACCTGGCTCATTCCCTTTGGGAATTCTCTACCCATTGTATTTGCAGCAAGAAATGCCATGTGCTGAGGTTTGTACAGAGCTTTCAGACAGAACAGGTGACTGATGAGTCCTCCCTTCCTTCCCCTCTGTCTGATAGAGATTCATGCATTACCTTGCACTTCTTGTCTCTTTCCAGCTACGGATTTTCACAAATAGAAATCTAAATATTTTTGAAACTTCTAATGCTCCATCAAACTCGTTTGCAAATAACCAGTGGATCCACAGTTTGATGGGGACAGATGGGCAGACATGAAGTGACAGAATCTTCATTTCCTTAGGAAATCAGTCTAAAAACATCATGTTCAGAGCTCAGCTTTTTCCATAAAGATGCGCAGCTTCCCGGGAGGCCCAGCCAAGTTAGGGAACACAGGTGGCAGCAGCAGCTCTGTGTCCTGGATGACACCTTTGCCCATCACAGCTGTCATTGCTGTTACTGACAAAAGGGCATCACATCAGCACTTCCTTTCATCTGGGAGGCTCTGTCCTTGAGATCTCTGCTCTGGGACTAAGACCTGAAGAGGAGCCCACCAGGGAGGATGGTAGGGGAACACTCACGGTTGGAAGGGAGATCCACCTTGTCTGAGTCAGGATCTGAATGCTCCCAAGGTACACCTGACAAGTTCAAACACATCTGCAGAGATGGGAAGATGCCCTGAGGGAAGCTCTATCTCAGGACAGGCAGTCAGCCAGGCTTTCCTCCCTCCTCCAGCCATAGCACCATCCAGAACAGCCTTGCAGAAAACCTTACAACCCACCCGCCAGCCTTGCTTTGCCCATGAGTAAGAAGGGATGGAGGCTAACATCCGCAAGAGCTTATTGTGAAATCTACTGAGGTAGAGCTGCTCAAATGTTTCCAGGTGGCATAGTCCCAGCCTCTATAAAACAGTCCCGTTTTGCTGTTTTGCCAGCAACAAATTAATTTTCACCAGCCCCACAACTTCTCTGCAGAGCTAGATTCAAGCTGCACTTTTATTAGGAGCATGTTCATCTATTCCTGAACACAGAATGTGCTCCTGAAGCCCAGGGGCTCACAGGACTTGCTAATGGGAATGCAAGATGTTGTGTACCAGGTTCACTGCCTGGTGGGGCAGGGACAGGGGAGAAGGAGGAGGGAAGCTCTCCCTTCAGGCAGTGCCGAGGTACCTGCCACTACCTGGCCCCTGGAAGTGTTCCCAGCTGGCACAGTGGATGGCTCTTGATTGTCCTGTCACACCTTTGCTGACAAGTACTTAGACTGAGCGAGTTCATCCCATAAAATTTAAGGAAGAAGTGAATGGACAGAAGAATGAAAAGCAATGTATTTTTCTTTTAGCACCATTCTTTTTCTCATTTTCTCCTGAGGTGTCAGCACCTTAAATAAAAGACCTTTTACTGCCTCACTGTTGTATGCATCCAGCCACAAATAGCAACGCTGGTGCAAATAGACCAAGGTCTCAGCTTGCTAGCTCTGCCCTCAAGGTTGTCACCTCTGTGCAGAGCCCTTTGTTCTCCTTCCTCTCTTATTTATCCTTTGCTGTCACATTCACTCCTGCCAGCTCAGAAAACACACGCCCTCTGCTTGCAGAGATCCAAGGAGGTTGAGGGCAAACTCAGTTCCCAAGGTCTGCAGCTCAGCTTCCATCCACCAAGAGAATGTCCGGGAGCAGCCATGTTACTGATTTCCAGTTCCTCATGAGTCATTTCCAAATTTGCATACCACAGTGAGAGCTGACAATGTACTTCTCTATCCTGGCTCCCTCCTGCAGCCCCAGGAGGGCTGGCTGGAAAGGGATGTCCTACAAATTCTGCATCCTGGGAAGCCCACATCAAACTGTATGAGGGCGTTGGAGATCAGAAGCCACTCCCTCAGCAGCTCCAGACAGAGGAGATGGGGAGGATGAAACAGGAACCTCCTGAGTGGAACCTCCAGCCAGGTAGAGCACTTGGCTGGCAGATGGCTCTCAACACGTAGCAAAAACTAAACCGAGGCACATGTAACTTGTTTCCTTAAAGTTGACTGCATTTTTGCATTTCCTGACTGAGCCCAGATAGGATTGCAGCAGAAGAAACGCTGGCAGTGTGTGATGCAGGATGTGAGTTACAGGGCAGCTGGCCAGAGAGCTTATTCCCTTTGACCTCTTGTTCCTCTTTACACACCACAAAACTGTGTCTCTTTGAAGAGTGTAGTGGGAGCCCTTGGGACCTGCCTCATTCCTCCTAAAACTGGCTGCATACATCATCTGGGATGCATTTCTCTACAGGAGCCAGTCATAGGCAAGTCACACAACATGAATGGGAAAAGGACAAGATATTTACAGGCTGTCATACTATCAGGGGTGGGATATTGTGCTCTAACTTCCCATTTTATTCTTTATGGATCCAGGTAAGTTTTATGTTTTTAAAAACTCCTATTTATTATCTCTTTGCCCATTTTGCTAAAAAATATACTTGGACATAGCTGTATTTCTATTATGTTTGTAGTAGTGGTACTGAATTATTGAGGTAAATGCAAACTTGCATATTAAAACAAAAAAGTATTTTAATTACTTGGAGGAATACAAACTAGGAAGGCACCGGGCCAGCACAAAAAGGCAGTGACAAGTAGCCTCTCCTGAGTCCAAACCAAATCCAGGCACCTCTCTCTGCCTTGGCCCTGTCCAACACAGCAATTTGCACATGCACATAAACATGCATCACACCATCCCCTCATTGTTTTAATGGCACATACTGTACTTCAGAGGTTGGATTTCTTCTACTACCATTTGGCAGAGCATACCAAAGTGGCAAAAAACTCATCTGTGATGCTCAGGAAAAAAAATAAAAAATTCCAGGCCAGAATGAACATAAAATAAAAGAGTAGAGTTGATAAAAACAGTGAGGTTGGCTGAGGATATTTTTGATGTACCCAGAGAAGAAGCAGTCATGTTTCCATCAGGTGTGCAATGTACCCATAAAATGTTCCAACTATATTTTTGTGCATTTGCAGATGGAAAAAAATCACTTATATTCCTCAGCAGTTATTTTACCAGTGAGAGAAATGATGATCTGTTGTTGGACTAGAGAGTACAGATCACAGCTAGGGACGGGAATTGTTTTGATACATGTTCAAGTGGCTCCATGCAGGTGTAACAGACCTAAATATAAACTGGCACAGCTGATAGGCAAGAACAGCTTGAAAATCAACCCATCTGCACTTCATGAATGCATTTCCATTTACTCCCCTGAGCTGAGGATCAAGCCCCACATCTTTTAAATACGGATGGCTCAGAACAAATACGTGGTTTTGCTTTGCTCAGTGCAACATCAGGAGCCACTACATGTTGAGAAGAAAGTGATGGCTTCCCAGTCCTATGTACGTCCATTCAGGATGTCATCTGGAAGCATCTGACATACCCAAGAGGTGTTAGATCACTGTAACAGAGTTCACCTGGCCTGTGTAGGGGCTGGTGTTTGCCATGGGAACCCAGCAATGTTGTCTTTGCTGAGAGATCTCCCTGCTCACAAGGGGAAGCTTCTGCAACCAATTCTGGTCCTGACTGTGCCACTTTGTGGTAACCAGGTCACATAAAATGGCCAGACTCTAGAAGAGAACCTTGTAATTGAAATTTTTTGAGCTATTTCAACCTTTTTAGAAAACAATGGGGAAAAATCTATGAGAACAATCTGATCCAGAATTATCCATCACTCCCTGTGAGATTCAAACCTAATTTGATTGCTATTACTGTATGTATTTTTATTGTTCTCCATTTGCTTAATGAATGTTGCAGTTGTAGTAATAAGATTATTGGTAATATGAAAAAAATTTTCAGAATGATGAGAAGATAATGAGATGATACCTTGAGGGTGATTTCTGTTTAAGACACAGTAACTATGTCATGGAGTAAATAAACTTGGTGATGCAAGATACCAACGGCTATTAACCTAAGATATAATTATTCCCAATTTACCAAGATACACATTTCAATCACAGTGAGATTACCGGTGACTGATGCTTGGTCCAGGCTCTCCCATCCACTCGTGAGGCTGTAGGACAGAGCCTTGCCCAGGGTGTGAATGAACAAGCAGCTATGCTTCCCCAGAGCCCAGGATGTGGGGGCTGAGGTGGGACCCAGCAGACCCTTCATGAACACGTTGGGTTGGGAATGGTGAGGTCGAACCGGTCAAACTGTGCCTGGCTTTCGAGAGCTGGCCTTACATCTTGCCTAGCTCCCATTACTCCTGTGTGATGGCCACAAAAGCCTGACAGGGATGCTTGGGCATCAAAGTTGTAACCTTAAAGCCACGCATTCCTTTCTAAATCAATGCTTAGTGACATTTCAGGATCAATATTAGTGCAAGGAATCTGCTGCTTCTTGGATCTCCAAGGCTGACTGGGGACAAAGCATTCACATATCCATGAACCTGCAGATCCTAGGCTGCCCAGCTGTCCTGGCTGAAACAACAGGCTCAACATCCCCTTCCTCCCTCCCTCCCTCCTTGGATCTAGGTGTGTTCACACAACTAACTGTGTGTTCCAGGTGGCAAACCCCACCAAGTACACAGCTGCTTGTGTCCCCTTGTTTTAGTAAAGTGATGAGGACAACAATGCGCACACAAAAAACAGATGCACAGCTCTGCAGCTTGTCCTCCACTATTGAGATGAACCATCTCAATCTCTTGCTTGTTTTGGTATATTTATTGAATTTTGCCAGCTTTCTTAGTGCCTTTAATGGTCTGTGGAATATTTTCCTGACTTTTCATTTAAATTTTTCAGTCTCTTAAGCACTATCACAGGTCCATTTTGGTCCTAACTAATGAGAGTTTCTACAGAATTTTAACAGCAATTCTGCTAATAACATTTATTTTCTCTATAGTCTCTCTCTGTCATATTTCTGGCAATCTCAGTCTGTCTTCTGTTCAAGGTTGGGCAAAACTTTGGATAGTATGTTTGTTGTTTTTCAAAGTCAGATCATTACACACAATGCAATTCTAAGCTGTACCTACTGCATTTTCACACTGGTAGCTGGGAGTAGCTCTAGGCCCCGAAATGCCTGCCAGCTGTGTATTTAACTGCAAGCAGAAATTTCCAGGATGAACTGGCTTGGCAATCTCAGTAGTGTGACATG
Organism: Onychostruthus taczanowskii; assembly: GCF_017590055.1. Lineage (NCBI taxonomy): Eukaryota > Metazoa > Chordata > Aves > Passeriformes > Passeridae > Onychostruthus > Onychostruthus taczanowskii. The sequence continues at coordinate 1,723,741 of NW_024498685.1, forward strand.
GCCAATTTCAGCAGACACAGTTTTCTGTGAAAAAAACCAAAATCTCTTTATTTACTAGGGCACACCAATATCACATTTCATTGGCATTTGTGGCACAGAAGTCATAGTTTTGCAGCTTTGAGCAAAGCTTTGCAGGACCACTAATAGTGTCCTTGGAGAAATGAATGTGTAGCTTAACTCTTGTGCTGTGAATAGAGTGCCCTAATAAACTCCTTCCATTTCTGAGACATTGTATTAATATTGACACTGCACATCCATTAAACATCAGCGAGCAGCAGTGCTCCAGGTGGTAGCTGCGAGCAGCCAGATTAGGGGCAAATGTTAGCAGCCTTCCCAATGAATCTTTACATATTTTCCTCATCTATGTGGACAGGGTCTCCCTCGTCATCTCAGCCATGACATACTCATTGCAGTTTTTATGTTATGTTATTTATTCCAGCATTATTTGCGTTATCTAGAATTTTCCTTTTTGTTTGCTTTGCTTTATCCCAGTACTAGAAGAAACTCTGCTTTGTTCCTACAAAAATTAATGTGATGGTTCTAACATTTCAGTGATCCTACCAACATCCCCTCTTTGCCTCTGATTTAAGAGTATCTTTCCTAAAGATAAGAGCTGCAGGGAGCTCATAGCACAATGCTACTGGAGTTGAGATCTTTTCTGGGTCAATATTACAAATTATGCCTTTACCATTATATTGCCCATTTATTTTACAGTTTTTGCCATACTTCTTTGTGCTTAATAAGCTTATCACTGTCCATTCTGTTTCCATATTTACTTTCTGCTGTGTGTGACTCTCCTACAAGTATCTTCCAAAAGTATTTCTGGCAACACATATGCTTCTGTATAGCAGTTAAAAAATAAATGTCTTATTTACTTCCAGTTAGATAATTTCATCTTTGGCTGCTATGCTGTACATTTCCACTATGTATAATTTTCATCTAAGCATGTGGTGCTGTCCTTGTTTTCATTACCCATCCTATATATTCCTTCTGTTGGTATTCACATGTTTTTGTGAAGAAGAGTCAAGTCTGGTATTCCTTGCCTCTTTCATCATGGAATGGACATGATCCCAATTTATGTTGCTTGCTACAGTGTGCATAAATCCATACACTGTTTTACATGTTTGACATCTTGAGTCTCCTCTTTCTTATGACCTGGGTTCCTCCATGTATTTGTAATGGCAGAGCCCTGCCAATCCTCTGCAAGATTCACTCTGTGAAGTGGTTGCTGTTTCTTGGCAAAGCTTATCATCTCTGTTAATTCTTAATTGTAAATCTCCTGTTAGAAGTTTAACACTTAATTCTCTCTCTTGCGGTATTTCCTTCATTTACTTTACTCCAGGTACCTTATGGTAATTGGTATTTAAATTACTCTTCCCATCTGTTCTTAGCAAGGGAAAGCAAGAAAACAAAGCAAGCAAAGATGTCGTATAAATGGAGTCAGTAATGCCTGTGCATTTGGAGACCGTGGATAACAAGTATTGGCTCGTTACTGTGGTTCAAACCACTTTCATTTAATGTAAAATACAGGGCTGTTCTAATCGAGCCTAGTCAAGTCCCAGTCTCACACTGCCCTCAGCAACATCTTATCAGAGATGCTTAAAGCAGCATATTAGGTGAAAAGAATGTCTAAACAGCTTGAGAAGCAAAGCCAGTCTTTGAACAGATATCAAATCACAATGTGATAGAAATTCAAAGAATATGCATTGTATGCAGGGAATGAAATAACATGGGATTTAACAGCAGTGCCTGTGTCAGTAATAATTAGCATGTCAATTAACAACATGAAAACAACAAAACCAATTCATAAAACCATATCACTTAGTAACTTTCTGGAAGATAAATGCAATGTGAAACTGTTCAAAACCAAGCTAGCCACAGAGATTGTTGAAGTACATTTGCTGAAAATGCTACAGAGTTTGTAAATAGAATGTTTGGAAGAACTCTCTAATGTCTTCTCTAATGCTAAGGAAGCAGTATATACAACAGGATCTGTAACTCCAACAACTTTTTTCTCAAAGGAAAAGTGATTACCTTTAAATAGTTGAAAGCTATGAGAAAGTAGAATATCAGATTTTATTCTGATTTAACTGATTTACTGAGAGAAAAGAAGATGAAATACAATTATGTGTTCATCAATACTTGAAGACATTAAGACCTCTACTTCACAGACTGATGAAGTGGCCAGTTACAATTTGTGAGCAAAGATCCTTGTCAGTATAAGATGCAGAATGTATCTTTTGGCAGGGACTGAACTAAACCAATTTATAGTAACTCACTGGGATTATACTTTTTCTAAGTGGTCCTATTTTGCACTCCAGCATGCAAGACAAATTAATCTTCTACCTTTGACAGCAGCAAAGGTATTTGGTTGGTGAAAAGGAATGGGAGTGGTTCATCATTACAGTGATGAGTTTTCTCAGCCTGCCTTTGCCTGCAACTTCTTCTGTTGGTCCCCAAACTCCACCTAAGGACAAGGATAAAACAAGTCGCTGTCACAGAGCATTGCCACTGACTTTGGAAGGAGTGAAACTTTGAGCAAACACAGTAATGTGCTGGGTATGTGATCTAAGATGTCAGCCAGATGTGTTCAGTGGGCCATGGTGATGCACACAATTGAGTCAAAAGAAAATGAAAATAGAAGCATTTAATAGAAAACCAACAGGGAGTCTCTTTCTTTCAAACTATGGCTGTTGCTCTTTGATTACAATTGCTCAAGGCCTCACTCCATCTGGTCCATAGATTAGGATGTCACTGCCTCAGTGAAAAATGAACCATTGCTGCAGATATATTAGTAGTTTTCAGAAGCTCTTCTGAATACGAGATCATCTGGCCGTTGGATATAACCAGGATGGTATATAGCAGCATCTGGATTTTTGGGCAGGCAGTATCTCAGTGTGAATATAGGGAAGTATATGTAATATTTGTAGATGCACTGAAATCAAGGAACAGTGTAAAAGCCTTAATTTCCTACTCTCTTTCATCCAGCTGTACAACGGGGATAAAAGGAGAGAATATGACTTATTTCTTTTGTTAAACAATGAGCATTAGTCTCTGCCAAAAGCAAAATGCCTGAGTGAGGAGTCTCATGGGTTACATCCCTCACTCAGACTCAGTGCAGAAGTGACAATACCTGCCTGCAGATGTGAGGCAGGAGAGGTCTGGTGCTGCCAGCCTGCTGGGTGGAAGGTACATCCCTTCCAAGTAGGTGCTGCTTAGAGGGGAATGCACATCCTGCAGGCAGATCAGGCTCTCTCCTTCTCTCTCCCTCCTGCTGTCGTACTGTTATCTATGCTGAGTCCTCTAATATATAGCTGTACCATAAAAACAGCATGAGCTCAGAGAGGAGTGACCTTAGCCTCAGTCAGCAGGACTTTCTTGAGGGTAGGAACCTCTACCAGCAACAAAATGGATGTCTTTGGTGTAGCTCTCACTGAGGCCTTCACTGAGAAGCAGAGTGTAGAATTAGCACAAGAGCTGCTAGACGTTTCTGTGCAGGGGGTTGTGCTGCTAGGGGAATGGATAGATCCCAGTCCCAGGGCACTGGCCTTGTTCCTCCATTTGGAGCAGACCCAGAGGAGGTCTAACTAAACACAAAGCTTAGGATCGAGGCTTGCTCACGCTTATGCCTCAGTGGCACCTGCATTTACTGAATCCAAATGGTTTGGGAGTGAGTGTAGAGCCTTCTGTAACACGACTCTGCTAAAGGAACAAGTTCCTGACAAGATTGCCACAGGGCAACTTCATGGGTTTCTGCCGCTGTTCAAAAGCTGTGAATATCTCTATTCATTCCCTTGGAAAAAAAAGGTTAATAAACTCAGAGAATTAGGGAATATTTCTGTGTAATAGCTTGGATTTGGGAAGAGGAGGCAGGGTGTAAAGGTCGTGGATTTTGCCATATAAATACACTAGGCACACTCCTGAATTTCCTTCTAGGGAGGGTGAAGCTCAGGTCATGTTCTGCTTACAGAAGAGCCAAGGAAGAGCAAGGAGGGGAAAGAAGGGAGGGATTCTTCCTGTGCAGTTTCTCTGAGTTACCCAACAAAAAACCCTGCCAATGTGATTTAGTTCTTTCTCCAAACCAGTGGAGCAGGCACTGACTGCAGACATGACTGCCCCAGGGAATCACACCTCCAGGCAGAGCTGGAAATAAGGGCAAGAGAATCCATCATGAACTTTCTCTGCTCTCACAGGCAGGAACTTTCTCTGATTAGCTTCAGTGGCTGCAGTGCTCCTCTCGCTTAAATAAATCATTGGCCAGGGTAGAACGGAGTGGGACCTGGGACACACTGTGGAGGAGGAGCTTCAGGCCCTGGACACAAAAACAGAGAACAGAAACAGAGAGACACAGACTAGGAACCCCACCAGAGATTTCAGCTAGCCCAGGGACCCTCCTGGACAGGAAGGGAAAGAGCTCTGTCTGCAGCCAAGCCTATGCCTGTGGCTTGTAGTTAAGAAAAGTCAGAGGTGGATGTGCCCAAAAGGCAGGAGCTCTGATCCCACGGCCTGATCTGGAGAGGTATCCAGTTAGTGCTGCTCACATCCACCACGGAAAAGGGCTCTCCCTCAGTTTAAACCATGCTTGGTGTTCAGATGTTGTAGAATTAAAACAAAGCAAATTATAATCTCTCTTGCTGGGTCAGAGACATGGAAATATTTAGATTCCATTTCTCTCCTCATCTGTAGCCGTTTTTTTTTTGGGGGGGGGCACCCCGGGCTGTCCCCGGAGGGCCCCCTAGGCTGTGAGCTGGCTGGCAGCAGCGGGCAGGCAAGGAGACTCCACACGGCTTCTGAGGGTGCTGATTAGATGAGAGTTTATTGGGGATCCTATCCCCGGGAGCAGCATGGTTACTGAGGGAGAAGGGGGAGGAAGGGGGTGAGCCTAGGGGAGGGAAGGGCCAAGAGGGCAGGAGAAGGGCTAAGAGAGAGACTGATCTCCCTCACACAGTTTAAGAGGGAAATTCAAAGTGGGCGCGGAATCAGACTTGGGCCAGTGGGATTACGGATACATGATGGTTCAGGGCAGGACCACAGGTTTAGAATATACCATACATTTTGGAGGGGTGAGACAGAGCATACCATTTAACAAAAATACAACATTACACTCATCAGCTGCACAAAAGCCTGAAGGTTGTGTGAGGATTCTCTTCCCTGTCACTCTGGCCACAGGGATATTAATCATGTGAAAAACAGGGGACGTGGGCAGACTCTAACAGACAATGCTGCCTCGGTCCGGCAGCAACATGGACCTGCACCGCTGCGGTAAACACAGCTCCTGCAGAGCACTAAATTTGGTCTCCTTGCAACACAAGTAGCTATTTGCATTTGACTTGTAAGAAAGCGCCTGAAAAGACAGAATTACCATGATGGCATGGGATGTGCTGACAGCACTGCTGTTCCGTACCCCCAGAGCATCGATAAACTAGTTTCAAATGCTAGAATAACCAGCAGGCTGAGGGGTCCCAATTCTCCATTGCTGTAAGGATGACAGGACTACGCTGGACTGAGGAGGTCCCTTTTTTTATGCAAACATAGGCACAGATTGTGCTGGACAGACAGAATAAACAGCAGGCTGAGGGGTCCCAATTCGCCATTGCTGTAAGGATGACAGGACTACCGCTGGACTGAGGAGGTCCCTTTTTTTATGCAAACATAGGCACAGATTGTGCTGGACAGAAATGGAGACTAAATGATTTTCTGTCCTTATCAATTGTAGGGCATTGCCAAGCAGTAGACAAAAACCCCTCTACTGTCTCTTTTCCATTGTGTGGCTGAGCACTGAGATGACTGAGGATGTGACTCTTCCAAAGTAACAAGTAAGTATGTGCCTGAAGCATGATCATGTATCTGAAGCTTCCTCTGCTAACAGGCTTGTAACTAATGGTAGAGACAGAATGATAAAAAATTACGCATCATACAAGGGTCAGACATGAGTAACTAGGATGAGGTGTTCACCTGTCTTCGTACACAACTTGTGAGATAATTTTAGGTGACACTTACTCAGTCAAGTTTTAAGAGTTACAGAGCAGCTTTTTGAATTAGTCTGTTTTTTACAAAAAACACCTAGCTGTGGATGGGTGGAATGTAGGAAAATCGAGATAGTGATTGTTAGGAATATAGTTAGTAATTCGTGCAGATAAAATATATAGACTTCTATAAAATATAAACCAAACCGGCTGTACATAGGAAGGGGGGGGCGGGGGGGGGGTAAGTATTTCATCCTCAGGGTGGTGAAACCGTGGCAGACTGGCAAGGGGATACCATGACATTTACATACGAAGTAAACCTCGGCTGCACAGGAGATGGTCGTTCACTGGGCATGTATCCAGTAATGCCCAAAGATGATGGCCCGCAAAGATACCCATCTGAGATAGCAAGGGCCATCAACACCTGCCACCTGAATACAGGATTCCGGAATCAGAGAAATGCATTGACCAATTCCAGGACGAAGGCTTTGTGCAGCTCAGGCTGAAGAAAAGAACCGACTTGAATATGAAGAACTCTAAAAAGAGACAAAGGGACTCTGCCGTGGGCGAAATAAAGAGTATAAAAACTGTCCCCTCGGAGCAGCCAGTGTGGACGAGGGGGATTTGGTGTGATAGAGGCCAAATCCACGTTCACCCAGCCTATCTCCCGGGGGTGTTGCGCTATCAGTTTGATTGCTGGCTGTTGGGACTGTATTATGGTCGCAAATAAATTTTCTTTTTTTTTTTTTTAATCAGAATTGGGCATATTTCATTTTTACCTATAACAGTGATGATGGTAATCTCACCCCTAAGGAGTTACAGCTGTGCTAATTATCAAGAATTAGGAACAGGCCTGCCCTTAATAGGCCACAGCTAGATCCAATTAGGATGAGTATTGTAAAAGAGTAGGTTGGCTGGTGAGAAGTTAGATGGAGTTTGTTGGCTGGGCTGAGAAGAAGAAGGTGTCAGTGCTGTTATAAATGAAAATTGCAAGTCAGCCAATTTTAATAAAAATATGAAAAATAAAATTTATTTCGCGACCGTAATAACAGTCCGACAGCCACCACCAAAAACGGACAGCGTATCACCCCCGGTCGATGATACGGGTGAACGTGGGAAATGGCCTCGCTAGTACCAGATCCACCCTGTCCACCCAAACTGCTTCAAAGACGCAGTTCTTATACTGTTTAATTTGCCCGCGGCTAGTAGACCTTTGTTTCTTTCAGAGTCCTTCATATTCAAGTTGGTTTCTTGTCTCTGTCTCCGGCTGCACAAAAACCTCGTCAGAGAGTAGAATGGTCGTCTTCTTGTGTTCCCTAGCCTGGCATTTAGGTCCAAGGTGCCAATGGTCCCCAGATAGGCATCATCCTGGTTTCCTGGACTTGGGGACTTGGGCATACAGAGTCAGGGTGTCAGTGGTCCCCAGATAGGCATCTTATCTGGTGCCATCCCTTGGGCGTAGGGTCGTTGGCCACTTCCCTTCTTTGCAGCTGCAGCTCTCTTCTGACGTAAATGTCTATCTGCCTCAGTTTCGTAGTGGGTCTCCAGGCTGGATTTTCTAACCTGAAGGGAATGAGAGGAATTCTCTCCCTCCCCTCTTTTCTTCCCCGGTTTATTTTGTTTATATCCATTTAATACACCATATATTCCCATGAATTACTACCCGTATTTCTAACAGTGCTGTGAGGAGCTGCCCATGAGAAATCACTAAGAAGGTATGAAACTTTTGCAATAAGATGGCAACACCCAGCAATCATAAGAAAACAAAATCACACATACCAGCCTCCTCTGAACAGTGTTATGAAAAAGAGAGCAGGAATTTTACATGGCCAAAAAAATAACTACAGCACATAATCTAGAGGATGCTCAAGATCAGTCCTTTATCCTCTCATTTTCCATTGCACACACTCTAATACCTGCTTCTATTGATCTGACATGCAGAAAACTAGGACAGCTAAAAGAGAATTACCTGGTACATGCAGCAGCATGGCAGGTGTGATCTACCTTGAGGGCGATCAGACAGCCACAGCCAAAACTAGGACATACATGCTTGCCAGGAGGAATTTCAGAATGGACGCTGCATTCTAAGTAATGCCAAGTAAAAAGAGAAGTGCACAATCTGTCATTGCTGTCTGCACTGTCTCTTTCTTCTAAGAGCAGCTCTCGTCAAAAATCAGCAACCCAAAATCTCAGATAGTGTCATACAGTCCCAACAGGGGAGATGGGATGGGACCTCTGGACCTCACCCTGGCCGACCATCCTGGCCAAAGCAGGGTCAAGTCCCTCTGCTAGGAATGCTGAAGAAAAGTAGCAACTGAGATAAAATTTCTCATTTATACTAACTGTGATGTGTTTTCATGGTTATAAACATAGGAAAATTGCCATTCAGCCATCTTGGAGATACTCAGGCCCTTCATACATTTAAGCATTTTTTCTGACTGCTCTGAACATGTATTTGAATACTAAAGAGTGTTTATTTTAAAAATTCAAGCTTGTTTTGGAAACATCGTTAATGAATATAACTGTACTCGGTAGACTTGGTTGCAAAATAGGAAGTTATAGATGTTTGTAAATTATTTGTGGGACCACATGAGAATTATGAATTTGAAAAGCATTTATCAGCACACAGTCTTTTCATAAGTGAAGAAAAGGATGAGAGTACTAATACCTGAGGCTATAATTGCTGTTAGCAGTTGGCCATACCACCCAAATCCTCTAAAAAAGTAGGACAAACACCGAAAGAAAAGCAGGACATTTAATCACTCCACACTACGGGAAAATTCAGCATTACATCAAGTGCACATACTCAGCACACTGAGATGCAGTGGACAGATGAACCTGGAATATTTAAGTGGGAAGCAATGGCTACTGTATGAGGTTATGCCTGAAATATTCATCAGGAGAAGATAATTTAATGTTTTCTTACTTAAAAAAAAAAAAACCAAAAGCAACAAAAAAAGCCATTTTATTGGCTTTGATGTTTTTTAATTGCTAAAATGGCATTTTGTAAGAGGGAAAAAACATTCAGGGAAAAAAAAATCTGTCCAGTGTTCCATCCATTACTCTGACCCACTGGTCCCTGCCAGAGTGCATCCCTGTTCTCCTGAGTCTGCAAACTGAGGTCCCTGTCAAGAGTGGTCTACAAAAGCAGCATTGCTCCCTCACATCACTTATTTAGCCAAAAGATCGTTAGGAATGGCGAACATCCCTCTTCCCCTCTTATAGGATGGGGTCTCTCTGAATAACTCAGCACTTTTATGAAATCTCTGTGGCTGTTCACCCTCTCTCATGTGTCATGACAAACTTTGGGGGAAAGTGCAGGGAGCCCCAGAACAAGTGGGAAGGGGGCAGCCACCAGGACAGTGGCTGGGAAGGAATCAAGGTGCCATTTGTAAAAAGAACATTAGAAATGGATTGTTAAGGGTGTTAGGATCAGGTATTGCACCAGGGGCTCACCACACTGCTGCCCTTGCTGAACCACAATGTGAGTTTCCTAGTAGACACAGGAACTTCTCTAATTTGCATTTTATGCCAAAGGGGAACAATTGTTCAAATGTTCTTTTGGTAAGTGGAAAAGATGAGCAAGTGCATTTTATTGAACCACAATTGGTGAATGTGGGTGTGGGTATGTGAATTCCCACAGTGTGTGTTATCTTCATAGCTGCCTTTGCCCATTCCCTTCAAACACCTTGTACAGAGTTGAGAGAGGTCAGGAAGAATGAGGCATGATCAGGAAGTTGGCTGAGGAGTTTTACACATTTTCTCTGTGTAATAATATTCATTGCTTTTGGGTTTTTTAAACCCAGTTTAAGACTCTGTACTGACTGGGTGCAGCAAAATAGAAGGGCTACTGTGAACCAGATGAGTTCTCTGGCCTGCTCAGGTCCTGGTGCTGAGGAGCCAGTTCCTCGAGAACATGATGAATGGAGGGACCAGGCTGGGAGAGAAGCTGTGGGAGAGTCTGCTTCATACCCCTGCCCCTGCCAGCCTGGTAATGATGGGCTGCTGTGGGGTGCTGCGGGCTGCTCCTTCCTGAGAGCTGAGGCTGCAGAACCTCAGGGGTTGCTTGAGGTCATTTGGGGTTACTTGAGGTCATTGGAGTGCCTGGTAGGGGTTATTTGAGGTCATTGGAATCCCTGGTGGGGTTACTTGAGGTCATTGGAGTGCCTAATAGTGGCCACCTGAGGTCATTTGGGCTGACCTGATGTCACTGGAGTGCCTGGTGGTGGTTACTTGGGGCCATTTGGGGTTACTCGAACAGGAAGCACAGTCAGCACAGACACTGCCTTTGGAATTTGCTGTTCAGAACATCCCACCAGGACTGCAGGAACACCATCCAGGACAACTGAACATGAGTGAACCCATCACACACAGGTCAAGGTCTCCAAAGCCCCAGAGATTTGCACTTCTCAGCTGGAAGAAAAGGATGGGAGACTTGGCTATCAGTGGCCACAGACAAGGACCTCTAATGATTAATGGGCGAATATGAACTGTCATTGTCTACTTTATTCTCTGTATTTACTTGCCACACCTGGTGCAGGGACCAGAGGTGGAAAAGTCAGGAGGGATGCTTCAAATGTTCCAGATGTTCAAAAGGGTTAAGTTAATAATAACTAGGGTTTGTAAAGACAAATTGAGAAACAAGAAGAGGAGGGATTGAGAGGAAAGCTCATGTCTTTACCATCAATTCCATGGGTCTCTTAATGTCTTTGAAATGGGTCTTAATGTCCCTTCTGATGTTTTGCAGCAGGTTTGTTGCAGAGCCCAGAAAGATTGGGTCCTCAAACAGAGAAGGGTCTGCACAAGCTTGAGCTTCAGAGCTTTGGGGTAAAATGACAGGTTCAAGGGGGCACATGTTGCAGGGGGTTTGGGAAGACTGGACCTTCCTAATACCTCAGCCAGTGGGGAAAGGAAGAGGGCAACATGCGGCCGGGAGTTCAAGATAAAAGGAGGCTGCACCCTCCAAAACCGCGAGAGAGAAAACCCCGCAGGTGTGCCCTGGTGGACTCTCTCCCTTTTTTCCAAAAAAGTGGCAGGACTCCTCTGTCTTCTTTTGGACATAAACTTCTGGCATTTTTGGATTTTCCTGACAAAAGTTTTACTGAAATCTAAAAAGATTACAGGTACTGGCTTCCCTTGATCAACTGGGTGGGTTACCTTGTTAATTGTTATAGAGAACACTAGTTACAACCTCATGCTAGGAGAGGCTACCACCACTAGTTTGTCCTAAAGCTTTTTTCCATGATGAGGTCAGATCTTGCCCCTTGTTTGTTTCCTCCTTCCCCTGGCAGGATGCTCATGCTGTTCATGGTTGCATGGCATCCTTGTGATATTGATATTTTCTATGTGTGACTGGAGACATTTCTCCAGGTTCTTTTGGTCATCTTGATGGTTAGGCTTAAACAGCAAACCCCCCCTACCTCCTGGACAACACTTCTAACTATGTATTATGAATATTTTCGGGTGTTTGTTTGTGATTCTGTTTTACTTGTGTGAAAAACACCAATCACTTCTTTTTAAAATTTTAAAAATTTAATTGTAATAAAATGGTTATATAAAAATAGTAATATAATTAGAGTAATAAAAATTTGAACAATTGAGATTAGGACAATATGAGACAATAAAAACAAAGAGTTACGGACAGTCTGGGTATCTCTTTCTGGGCAAAATAAGCCTGAAAAAGGACATACATTAACAGAGGATTAACCCTTAAAAACAATAGCCTGTTGCATGCTCATACAGATTTTCTTTGAGGTTCTTTTTGTTGTATTTTGTTTGGTTGATTTGGGTGTGGTGTTTTTGGCAGGTTTGGGGTTTTCTTGGTGGTTTTTATGGGTTTTGGGGTTTTTTTTTGTGCTGGCGGGGGCAACACCATGGATATTTTTATTGACGTGGAAAGAAGACCGATTCACTTCTGTCCTCCGCGACGCTCCATCTCCATCTGCCCGCGCTCCCCCGGCAGCGTCAGCGCGGGCAGCCGAGAGCCCACGGCAACAGGTCCGCTCGGGGGCTGGAGCAAGGCAGCGAGCGCCGGGACTCTGGGAAGAGTCAAAACTCTTTTCCTTGGGATTCGCGGGGCTTTGTTTGTTTGTTTGTTTGTTTGTCTCCGTGACGTGCGGCCGGCTGCGTGCGCGGAACGCCGGGGCCGCGGGAGCCGTTTCCAGCCGAGCCGGGCCGGGCACGGCAGCGGCCCCCGGCGCGGCGGGGCACCATGGCGAAAGTGCTGGCGGCCCTCAGGCACCACTGGAAGAAATCCACGTTCGGAGCCTGCCTGCTGGGCTGGGGCGGACACTGGCTCTATGGCAAGCACTGGTAATGCCGGCTGGGGCCGGAACGGGCGGGGAGGCGGGAGGGAGAGATGGAGGAAGGGGGAGCGCCTAAAATGGGGGTCGCCTCTCGGAGGCCCCGGCAGCCGGAGGGGATGGATCTCCCTCCTGCTTCAGCAGCTGGGGACGTGGGAGGCTCAATGTCTGTTCTGCCTTCCCACGCCGGCCGTGCTGTAGGGCTGGGGCGGGTTCAGGCGGGAGGTTTAAACAGAGGGGATGTCTGGCTGGCGTGAGCAGTGTTCGGGCCTCTTGGAGAGGAGAAGGTTTTCTGACTTAAAAAAGAATGTCGTGAGCCACACGTGTGCCTTCAGCTTGCTTGCTTTGAGCCTGTATTACAAGGATGACTGGAACCAGGCCTGCAGGGTGTGCTGAGCGTGGCTCATCCCAGCGTGGTGGCCCTGTGCCTGTGGCCTTTCCCTCCTCCAGTTTGCTGTAGCGGGAGCCCCTGTCTCTTTTTGAGGCCTGGCACTGTAGCGGGAGCCCCTGTCTCTTTTTGAGGCCTGGCGCTGTAGCGGGAGCCCCTGTCTCTTTTTGAGGCCTGGCACCCGCAGCTTTGTGCTGTCCCCCACGGCGTGCGGTCTTTGCTGCTGTCGCCCCCCCAGCTGGGAAGAAGCCTGGCAGCTGCTCCTCCCCTAAGTTATACCTGGTGGTGTCATTGCCACTGCTTACCCGTGGAGTAAATGTCCCTTACTGTAAGTAAAATCGTCATTTGTGTTTTTAAAGAAGCTGAGTTTATCTTGTCCTTCAGGATTGTGGGTAATGCATTTGACTGAAAAGCAGGTGTAGCCAAATTATTTTTAAAAGGTGTTACTTTTGGTTCTGCTGCTTATTGTCGCTGTCTTAATGATTTTTAATTGTTTACTGAGGTTTTTAACAATGCTCTTTTCTGCTTACATTGCAACGCTGCCAAAGCCTCGGTGGAAAAGTTAGGAAAATAAATCTGTTTATGTTGTTTTTATACTCTCTTCACATCCTTTTATCTAGGGACTTTGGCATTAAATCAACCTTTGTTTTGCATGGTACATCTGCTTTAGTTGCTTGCTTCTTACCTGAAGCACTGAGGCTCAGTGTCCCCTTTGTATCTGTTGTGTCAGGGAGTTCTTGTGCCCGTGTGCTGTTGGTTTCAGATGTGCACTGTTCTCTTGTGTGGGGGTGGTGAAATTGTGTTTGGATCACAGAGAATGTGGAGTGTGCCACAGGTGATGTAGCGGGGAATAAGGAGCAAAAAATGAAAGGCAAACAACCAAAAAGGGGATCTTCGGTATCTAAATTTTGGTGTGTGCGGGTTGTTTGCCCCAAGTGTAGGCATGGTGCTTTAACCCATATGATGTACTGGGGGCAGAAGATTTTACATATCCCATTCTCCAATCTCCCTATTGTCTGTAAAGGAAAATACAGCATTTCCTTAGGAGGCACTGGAAATGCGAGGAAAGAAATCCTGTGATGACAGACAGCTCAGTGAGACTTTGATGCAGGCCATAGCTACTGCTTTCAGAGTTTCAAACACTGTTTGGAAACACTAACAACTGTATTGCAGTTTCTGGGCCATTCCCTGCAGAGAGTTGTTTTATCCAGGTTAGAGAAAAACAAGGAACAAGAGCCTGATGACAAGAGTGTAAAGAAGAGTTCAAAGGTGGTCTCAACAGCCCTTTGTGATATTCTGTAAACGGTGAGGACCTTACCTTGTGGCAGGTGGACAGCAGGGAGTAGGCCAGGATGCTTCTCTGCAGCTTGTGGGGATGGCTTTTGGTGTGTTTTTGTACATTCCCTGCTCCCTGTGTCTGTGTCCCAGTTGTGCTGAGGAGCAGGGAGGTGCCTTTTGCCCCATGAACAGATGGCCACAGACAGCTCTGGGAGAGGTTAATGAAGGATCTGTAGGGGCTGGGCTGGCCCTGAGGTTTGTTGTTATCCCCATCAGAGGCTCAATTGCTGTGCATGAGCCATACCTGACTAGACTGATATTTGCCCTTTGAGAACACATTTAAAGTGCAGTGAGCTCTTGTACTTTGCTTTCTGGCATCACGAGTTCCTGATGAAGGGCCTTGCTTCAGCACAGCATTGGCTCAGATTGGCCTCTGACTTCCTGGAAGTAGCTGAGATGTTGGTCATTTATTTGCAGCCGAAGAAAATTTTTGTTTGCCATCCTGCATCCCTCTTTCCGTCCTTGTGGGTTTTCTAAAATATTTCTCTTGCAAGGAGAAGGTGATTTGCTTTTTTGACTTCTTAAGGTTTTTTCTTCTTTCTGATGCAGCAGCCATGATGCCTGCATTAAGTGGAGCTGTTGTAAATAACAATCTGTCCTGCAGATAAATGGCAGCTCTTCTGTAGTCAGTCTCTCCAAGCTCACAGAAGAGCTCTGAAGTACTTCCTGAAGACTTTGGAGGACGCTGTATGGACAAGAAGAATGTTGCCTTTTCCAGGCTCATTCCCAGTGCCTCTTCCCTGCCTGGAAATGGATGTGGAAGTCCCCCTTGCACACCCTGAAGAGTGTGCTATGGAACCTGGTGTGGATGCTCTTGTGCTCCCTAGGGTGTAAAGGGAAGAGGGGCACGGAGTGTGATGGATCATCATTGAATTGGTCTGAAGGTTGTGGATGGCAATAGCTGTAAAGGTTGAGGAGCTGGTTAGTCCTGGTACTTTCTTCCTGCAGCATTTCTTGTCTGGATCAGTGTATTAACCTTTCCGTTCAGGGGGTGTTTTTTCAAATGCTGACTGATTTAAAAGTATGGAGTTTTGGACGAGCAGGAAGAATTAAAGTAGGAAGCCTTGTTCTTTTTCCCCTTCTGCCATTCAGTTATTCTGAGCACGTGATAGTGCAGAAGGTACCTCTTCACAGGGCTGTCAGTCAGGAGGTGGCAAAGGTCTTTCATCTATCAAATGATAGGAGTTATGTCTGATTGAACTACTGTTAACTGGAACCCCACTGCCGTTCCTGCAAAACCACTATGCATCTTATTAACAAAATTCCTTTTGTTCTCATAAAAGAATATGCTTTAAAGATCCACCATCTTGCATTTAGGATAGCAAATACTCAGTGTTAAGTTTCAAATAACTCAGTGTTGCTACATGTGCGGTTGCTGGATTGCATGAATTTATATATTAGGCTCATTTTAATCTGTAGCATATCATGTTGCAGGTACAAGGGACACTTAATATTAAGCTAGATCAAAGCTTGCAGGGTATGCAGATTGCCAGCTATCTGCTCATACACAGTAATGTACTTCTGCTTAACACACACAGGTGAGCGTGATTACAAATAAGGATTGTTCTTTACCGTTTGATTGTTCTAAAATTTTCACCAAGTTTGGAATCCCTTCTCAACTTTATGTCCTGGGTCACCTTTCCTGAAGTGAGCCGCAGCTGTTCTTTGTATACCCAGGGGGTGCAGTGAGTTACTAGCTCTGTCAAATCAGCAGAAATGAAATCTCCAGCATGATGAACATCAGCTGAACTGATTGTCAGATTTGACCAGACTATTGCAGTGATGTCACTGCAGAAGTGATCATCACCGTGTCAGGATGGAGACCCTAGATATTCTACTGAGGCAGTGGACTCATCACATACTTACTTAGTTTTACTCTGTATATGTTAAAGTATTGGCATTCTCAGTAGAAAGTGCTGGCAAAGCACCTGAGCCTTTGACTGCCTGCCAGTAATCCTGAGTGGTACTGTTATCTACAATTTGAATGTTAGTCTCTGTGTGTTTGCCAGCTGATAACTCACTTTGTCACCTTTCTGCGTATAGTTCCTGAGTAGCTGACTTTTTCATCCAAACTTTGTCAAAAAAAACCAGAGTTTAAATTCTGAGTCTTAGGTAAAGCTGATGAAACCTAAGATTTGTCTTTCATGCCCTTCCAAGGCCAAGATGGAAGTAAATTCTAATACCCAGTAAAGAGGATTCTGTGCTCTTGCTGTATTAGAAGCAGCCAAAAAAGCTCTCTGCTAAGATAAAATCTTTTTCAGGAGTTCTGATACAGCTCCTGAGGGCTGATCCTGTGTGCACAGCTTTGGTCAAGTTTCTCCTCACAAAACTGTTTGAAGGTGCGGACACTAAACTTTAAAGTTTTTAGACTTCTTCATATTTGAGTATATTTAATAGTCTTAGATTTAATGCTGATAACCCATTTTGGAATGAGATACTGAGCTTCTTTTTACATTTGTAGTGTGATCACTTTTAGGGGAGTTGCTTTGGTTGGATCTAAGACCCTTGCTGCAGCTGAGAGCCTCAGACAGCTTCAGTTCAACTTTGTTGTCTTCTCCTTGTTGCATTCATTGCTTTCCTGAGTGACTTTGATCATGGGAGCTGTCCTTCCACCTTGGCTTCTGCTGGCTCTTGGTCACAGAACTCAGCCTCATCTTGAGGAGCATCCATACTAAATTGTGTGGATCTTGTGCTTATGTGTGAATAATGCCCTATTCCAGCTGAAAACGTTCAGGACAGGAGCACTGGCCAGCTGTCCTGCCCTAGGGGTGTTGCAGAGAAATCAGAGCAGTCCTGTCCAGGCAGGTCATATGGATGTTGTGTTCTCAGAGCCTTGTGTGCTGGCAGCCTGGCACAGCTGGGGAGTGGGGAGCTCTGCCCAGTCACTCTTGAGTCCTTTCTGTGTTGGTTCCATCCTTTGCTGTGAGCCTGCTCTGGTCTCCACAGAGTCTGTACTGCTGTGGCTGCTGGCCTTGAGGCTGTGCTGGGAATGTTCTCTGCGGGTTCAGCCTAGGACAGCCTCTTTCTTCCATACCCTGCTGCCATTGTTTGTTCTTCTCCGTTTCCCAATTTTTTACTGCTTAAGCAAGTTGGCCCAGCTGTAAGCTATGTGATGCTTAATTCTCACAGCAGGAAGACAGCCCTGAGTTTGCCAGCAGATGCAACACTGCTTGTCTGTTTGGCTTTAAGGCCAAATGATGTAGATAAGACCTTAGGGGAAACATGAAATAAAAATTGATTTTTAGTTTGCTGTGGATATGGTGCAAGTCAGAAGAAATCTCTTTGTAGTCTTTAAGGCAGTGGAGCAATTTCCCTCTGCCTCCACCTGCTCATGTTTGAGGATTGTTGAAAAAGCTTTGTTGCTACCTAATAGTAAAAAATAAAGTACAAAAAAATCAAAATCTTGTGTTTGTTACTAAAGTCTCATCTTTTCTGGGAGCTGGTGAACAGTCATATTTTGAGAATGAATACATACTGAGGCAGAAGACTTCAAGAAGTTACCTTTTAGCTGGTTTTCACATTTTTTCCTAGCTCTGTTTAGTGATTTTTATGACCTGCAGAGGACTTGCAGGGCCAGTTGGGGTAGTTTAGGTGAGCCATGTGAGGTGAGTAAATGCAACAGCTGGATGTAGGAGGAGGCCTGCTGTTCTTACAAATGCGTCCCTGTGAGTGGACTTGTACTGTTTTTTCTGGAGTTTGAATCTAGTTAAGTGTTGACATAATATTTTAAGGAAATGAAAAAATTCCTATTACCTGGCATCTTTATACCAAATCTGGGACATCCTTGACAAACTCAGATGACTTTGAAATGTCCCAGTTGAATTAAGTGGAAGTCTTATGGGTATGGTTGGGATGGTATGGGATTCTGGGTGCTGTGCTGCTGGAGAAGTGAGACAAATCACCTGGAAATTGCTGGATGGTGAATGATTCTTCTAGTCTCAGAATCTAAACATTTCCTTTGACACTAAAATGGTAAGTGTTAAAATAGGCTTCTTCTGTCTCTTTAAGTGCTTCAGTGCAGGAGAAAATCAGCATAAATGTTGACATCTAAACTGTCAAGCTTAATTTTTATGGGTAAAACTCACTGAGGTGAATCCTTGACAGTTGTTTTGAGGATCTTTGAGGTTGAGAAAGAGAGCACAGTATTTTCTGCTTGTATTTGGGAAATGTTGCTGGAATTCATTTTAAAGACAATTAGCACTGCAGCATAAAGCTGGGGGCACCAGGAAAACAGCCTGGCTGACAGCATGACAGAGCTTGACTTCTGAACAAAATAGCATCAATGTCAAGTAAACAGATAACGTGGGTTTGGCTGGGATTTGTTCAGAAGGTTAGGACAGCAATTCTCAAAGACATCCACTGTGCAGCCATCATTTGATAGTGGGGGCTCCTTGATATCCCATAATATTTCAGCTTTATGTATTGAAATCGCAATAATTTTCTATTTGCTTTGGCCACACGTAGTCACAGAGAGAGGTGAAAATGTCCCTGTGTGAGGGCTGAGTCCACACTGTGCCCTCAGTGGCGCAGTGTGGACTGAGCCTGTCACGCTGTCTTGATTGAGCTGGAATTAGCTGTGACACTGCTGTTGCACAGCCTGGAACACCAGCCTTTGCAGAGTTATTTTAACTGGTGCATTTCCATCATGTTAGTGCAGTCAAACCCAAGGCTGTTGCTCCTCTAAGTGATATTGCAGGTGCTTAATACAAATTATCTACTCCTTTGGTTTTAAGGAGCAAATATGACAGCATGCCTCTGAGGAATTCTTTTGCAGACATTCCAGTTACTTGTTATCCTGATGAGGTATTATTCACATATTTTCTTTTTCCATGCTTGAACTCTTCCTTTGTCTTTTCATTATCGCCAGGAATAAATCTGGCTTTTATAGTGTAGTTATTTTCGCAGAACCCAATTTTATATCTCACCTGAAGTCACCCTACTTCTCGTTTCATGGCACTGCAGCATCTCTTGGTGATGCCAAAAAGAGCAGCTTATATAATTCCAGTGACAGATAACCAGTGGAAACAAATTACTTCTGTAAACCAATGGAATTAAATAGATGGCAATTGGGTTTAGCCTTGCCTTCTTTTCTGCCATTTCCATGGCAGGGTTTGGCCTGATGAGCCACACTTTGGGGCAGAAGTGTGCTGTTCTCCTAGCCCCCTGTTTTTGTCTGGTTGGCCTTTAATCCTTTTGGTTGATACAGTGTTTGTTTTGGTATGCTGACTGTAAGTGGGGTTTTTTGTATGTGATGTTTTGAGATAAAAATACATGGTCTTGCCAGGTGTTAGGCAAGGACAAGCTGGAGGATGGAGAGTGTTGGTATCTGGAGGACAGGCAAGACTCTGGGCACAGCAGAACAGTACTTGCCATTTTGTCTGTAAGGGGAAATAGGGCATTTTTGGGGCTGGGGAAGGAATAGACTTTCATTCGTCGCTCAGTAGCTGTGTCTCCAGTGCTTGCTGTCTGTATAGCCTTGCCAGTGACAAGTCAGAAATGTATTTCTGAACAGACCATCTGTCACATATCTAACACTGAGCATCTCTCTTTTGTTTTTACCCTTCACTTAATGAGATGAATGTTTTCCACCTTTCTGAGTTACTGCTTTGGGCCATGCTCAGACCTAGGTGAGTGGGAGGTGCTGCATTAAAGTGTGTTTGGCTTGCAAACTGATGGAGAGTTCACAGTTGTAATGCACAAAGTCCTCTCTGGAACCCTTCTACACTGCCAGAATGGTAAGTACCTTTGGTGTAAACACCAGGCAGCAAGAACATTGGAAAAACCCACACCTGAGCTCTGGAGTACAGTTATGTAGCAATTTAACAAATAAATCACAGTTACGCAGAGCTTACATAATCTCAGCACACTTGGCATCTTGGTCTTTGTTTTCTGCTTTTCTTTTCTGTAGAAAGAACGCTTGTGTGCACATGCAGAAAAAGAAAATGCATGTGTGCATCAGTGGGGGTGTTTTATCCTTAAAATGTTTTGGGGTTTTTTCTGTTCCAGTGTTGTCAAACCGTGTGTAAAAAGGGTATGTACCTACATTTTAAAAATGAGCAAATTGTTTTAAACTTACACAACGTAATATCCCCTCTCTTTCTGTCTTACCTGATAGTGATAACCTGCTACGAAGAGCTGCATGCCAAGAAGCCCAGGTAATACTGTTTAAAGTAATAAAATTAGATTAAAATCTGCCTCTTATCTTGGTTGTGCAGGGCTCCTGAGATTTTCCCAATGGGCCTTTCCTACGTGCCAAGCCTTCTAATGATGCCATCATCTGTGTTCTTTCCCTTGACACCCAGGGGAGGATGGGGGTACTGCCCCCTGCGTGTCCTGGCTGCTGCTGCAGGGGGGGCAGCGTTATCCTTGATCTTAATCACTGCTGGAGCTACCCAGACCTCCATTGCTGCACATGCAATTGCTCTGTGCCTGTAAACTTCTAGCAGGGAGATGATTTGTTGATAAGAGTGAAATCCCAGCCCCACCAGGAGGGGTGTATGCTGGGCAGAAGCAGCAAAAAACACTTTGTGTCAGTGCTCAGCTGCAGAGACCCTGCCCTTGTCTGTTTGACCCTGAGTGACTTTATCAGGGATGCCAGCTGTGATGACTGACTGACCCAGCTCTTTGGGGACCCATCTCCTGGGAGCTTAATGGGGACAGCCTAGTTACTGATCAGTGACAAGAAGGCCTCTGTTCAGGGGGGAGAGTTACTCTCAGGGTACTGACTGTTGCATTTCTTAATTTGTGGCCTGCATGGGCAAACAGCAGTCAACAAACTCCCATACTGCAATATTCCAACAAAGAAATCTTGTCCTTAATAAGCAGTCTTTTGGAGGTGTAAGTGCTGCTGCCCATGGATGACATCACTTCTGTAGGATTTTAAGGGTTTTTGCCTCCCACAAATAAAGTTTATTCTAAACCTGCTTCTTCATGATAGATCTTTGACATTTTGCAGGGTGTAACGCTGCTCCCATCATTGCGTACTGGGGCCTGAGTAGAATGGTGAAAGTTGTTTTTCTCAATAAGGAAGTGTTGTGCACCTGAATTATCCCAATTTTAGCCTGTCTGCTTTTGAAAGATTTTCACAGCAACTTGTCTTGTGCAATGGATCTTCATGCCAGGATAGATGTAAGGGAGCTCACTGCTCATGAAAAAACAAGGAAAATTTTTCCTTGAAGTATTGCTTTCATAAACCATACTTGTAATTTCAGAGTCTTTATGTTTTCAATATTCATTTTTACTACATAATAACAAAGTGATAAAAGTTTTTTATATCACAAGAAATAGCCATTAATACCTCAGTATTTGGAAGCATGCTGACCAAATTAAACCAATTTTTTTGAAAGGAGCCGATGAAGTGGTTTGTGTGTATTGTCAAAAAGGTGTAAGTGCTAAGGAAAAGACTGGTACCAGCAGATAGTTCAGTTGTGGAAATCCTGAATTTCCCATTTCTTAAATCCAGTTATTAAGTGACGGGTTCTATTCCATTATGGCTTATTCTTACAAATGAAAATACAAAAGCACTGTCAATAAAGCTTCCCGCAATTTTAGCGGTTAAAGCCAGAGAAAATGTCCTGCAGAAGGCTCCTGCATTAGAAAGGAATGAACCAGAAAGCCTGGTAATCAATTCTTGCTGTAATTTCCATTCTCACTGACGCGTCATTGCCAAATAGTGCTTGAAAACGCACAGCAGTACTGCATTAAGGCATTAAGTGTCTGGTATGTTCTTCAGAATAACAACAATCTAAAATTGTTTGAAAAATGCTACTTGCTTTTATAGTGCTGTATATAAGTATCGGAAAAAAATAGAGACAGACTCACCAAAGAAAAAGTTTAGTTTGAATTAAGTGTGTGTGAAGTTCTTACCGTTTTTACATTGGATTTTTAGGTTTTTATGCCTGTTGCATTATCATATTTGATGAGGGAGGTGCCTTCCTGAGAGAGAATCCATGACAGCAGTATTTCATGCAAAGGTTCTGCTGTGTGTGTCTGAATTTAAATACCAGTTTATGATGACAGCCTTGGTGTAGCAAAAGATTACGGAAAGATAAATTTCTGCAATAAAGAATCCATTTATCATATTTTTAACATTTTACACCTCTGTCTCTAGGATAAGTCAGTGTCAGATGACTTGGTCTTCCTTGGCAGATCAGTCTTGCTGATTGACCTTGTTGCTGAAGTCTGGGCATGTGAAAAGAGGTGCTGCTTAGCTGGCAAACAATTCACTCAAGGATAGTTTTCTGTAAAAGAATGTAGTTTCTTTGCTGGTATTCATAAAGCACTGTAAAAGCTTTGTATAAAGGAATTTTCAAAGTTGTAGAATAGTGGTTGTCATTTTAGAAGTCCAGAAATATAATACCTGGAAGTGTGCATGTGACCAGAAAGTGAAAAAGGCATTGGCTTACCTAAATTATATCTTCATATATATATATTTTAATAACCATTTTTATGGTATGACTATAAGTTGTCTTTACTTATGTTCTGCTCTGAAAGACTTCTTTCAAAATATTTTGAAATATTGCATTATTTCCTGTCTGACAAATCAGCATTTGCTTTAGAAATGCCCCTGTATGTAACATAAATGTCTAAGTATATTACATAGCGAAGCAATTATGTCATTACTAATAAAATCTTTCTGAGCCTTGTTGGGTTGTTTAGAGCCTTGCTAGATTGTTTGGAGCATGCAAATACATCATATTGTGCCCCCTAAGCAAATATTTAGTTGTTTCTAACAGCTGTAACATGCTAGAGGGCCCCTATTCCCCAATTCCCACCCAACAATTGTATAATAAGTTGGTCTGTTTTCCAGCTGATCTTTGAGTAAAGCTTAAGTGCTATTGATTTGTTTCACTTTCTTTGAAGATTTCTTTACTCTCAGCAACTTCTCTCCTGCTTTTTCTTTCCTGAAGAAGAAATTTGGATGTTTTAAGCAGCACAGTCAGCTGTACCCTACTTTAAATTGAGGTTTCTTGAGCAAAGTTTGCAAGTGGAATTACTAATAAGTTGAAATAGCTAACAGCCACTAAAATGTACTGTTCTTCATGTACAGTATCACCTCCTTCAATATAAAAATTCTTGCTAGGGGGTTAACTTCCAAGGGAAAGAGGAAAAAAGCCAGGAACAGTTGACTGGGCCATGTTCAGCACAGTAGTCTTTGGTTCCTACTCTTTGTGGGGCTTCTGGATGGTATTGCTGAATACCTTGTATTCCTTGTGTTCAAATCCGGATTGATTTGGTGTGTTAGTGAGGCTGCCTTTAAGTGACCTTCTAGAAGCTTATAGAGCAGGATGTGACATGTGTGGAAGTCTTGCATTTCGTGGCCTGTGCTGTACAGCTTTGGAAGTAGGTCCAAAGTGTAAGAGGCTTTGTGGAGAAACTCTCAAAGAATTTAAAATTGAGACACTTTTTCAGAATTGAATTAATAGTTGAAGAGGAATTTAATGATTTTTATAGAGAGAGATTAGTTTAAAAAAAGTATAAGAAACAATGGGCTTGCTTATAGGTCAAGGCAGATTCTCTTATAATTATCTTTCCTGTCTTCAAAAACTGAAGCATAGAAAATACTAAAATGAGTAGAAGAGATAGAGGAATTAAGTTCAGAAGTTGGAAAGAATGCAGAAAGAAGGTGGCATGCAGGTGTATGAGGATTACATATGGAAAGAAAATCCAGTAACCTTGGAGTCAAGGAGAGCTCCCTGGATTTCTGCCCATTGCAGAAAACCAGAGGTTGACAAAAACGAAATGGTAGCGGAATTAAAAATGAGCTAAAGAGTACTTACGACAGTGATGGGAGCTGCTGCTAAGAATGCAGGCCTTTGAATAAGAGACCTGTACAATGGCTGAAGATGGAAGTCATTTGAATGTCATGAGGCTTGAAAGCCCATTGACATTTGTAGAGATGCATTATTTTGAACTGTTTTAGCAGTGTGCTTAAAAGATGAACTGAGCCCTGCTCTTTTTCTCTTACTTAGGCTTTTGGCAACCAGCTGATGCCTGCCACTATGCCATTGAAGAAAGCAACAGTCTTCCTCAACCCAGCAGCTTGCAAAGGGTAAAATTCCCCCTTCCTAGCACTCTCATTTGAGGCACTCTCTCTGCATTTTTCTCTGCTGTCCACTATAAAAGCTAGCCAAATTTTTGAGCTCATTTTTGCCTCACTCTGGTGACAAGCTGGTGCTATGTAACTATGCCAAACTTAATTTCACCAAAAATATTGGGATGAGAAATAGAATTAGTTGCTTTAGGTGGAAGAATGATTTCTAAACATTTTTTTTTCCATTTTTTTTCTTTAATCCTGTGTTTTGCCTTTGTCATTCCTTTGTATGTAGAATTCCTATGTATTCCTTCCAAACTTTTGCATGTGATATATTTCCATCCTCAAAAACTATAGAAGTAAGAGATGACCTTGATTGCTTCAAGACTTGAAGTTGGCAAGAAGTGATCTTACTTCTGTGGGAACCTGCCCTTGAAAGGGATGTGCCCACAAACTGAGAGGCTAAATATGGACTTGGAGCAAGACTCCTGGAAGAGGTCGGCTGCTATTTTTACATCCTCATTAGCAGAAAAACCATAATCTTGGATGTGATGTGTGTCTATTTCTGCTGATCAAATAAGCTTTGGAATAGTTGCATTTTATGGAGGGGCAGAGAGTTGTTACTACCAATATGAGGGGAATATTATAGCTGACATGAGAGTGCTTGGACTCATGCTTTTATGTGTCTGGAAAATGCGTGGAATTAACCAAGTCTCATGTTTCAACTTGTAAACAATTTATAGTTAATGATATAATTTTTGATACATATTTTGTTATTTGATATAATTTGATGATATATATTTTGTTATGCAATGGCATGCATAAAATTATCAGTCCTACAACAAAAAAGGTCAGAATTTTGCTTCTAACCTTATTTAATAATATGTAGTAATAAATAATTTTAAAAATACTTCTTAAAGCCTACATGGGCCTTCTTTATGGTCCTAAAGGCTAGTGCTTTGTAAGTCATTCATATTCTAATAAATTTCTTTCTGGAGATCTTAATTTGTTTTAATGGGTTTTTAAAATTATTTTTGGCAAAAGTTAGGTAGCATCTTGTGCACTTATTAAAGCTGCAACAAAACCCTGACATCTGAGATATGAGACTAGAAACGTAATGCATTTGAGCCACGTGAAATCTCGTCTTTCCTGACTGTCAGGTTGAGTGACTGATTGTGGAGATTGAATGCTTGGTTTTAAGTAGATTTCTTTTTGCTATTCATTTGTTTTTTTCCTTTTTAATTTTTTTTTTCAGCCGCAGGCATCATTAAACAGTTTTTACTCTGTTATTTCTAGCAAAGCTGGGAACCTTTTTGAAAAGAATGCTGCACCGATCTTGCACTTATCTGGCTTGGATGTAACTGTGGTTAAGGTAAGAACTGATGGGTCCTGTTACTGTAGAAATATTGACTCTCTTCTTTCTGCTCTTGAAGAATTGAAATTCAAATCTGTATGCATTTGAAATTTCTCAGTTGTCCTGTAGACATCTTACAGGAAGAAATAAATACTGAGATATTAGGTCCATACCTAATCTTTTTAATTCACAGTTGCTTTTCAAACAGTGTAGTGAGATTTTAATTTTCAGCTAAAGCAGTACATATGCTTGTTCTTCTGTCTAAAGCAGCCCTTCTATAATACATGTTTGAGAAAAAAACTCTCTAAATATTTGAGTGCTGGCTAGTGGTGCATGCCCATTGCTGTTGAATTTGTCATTTTTGCCTGAACTTAAAGAATTGAAAAGTGAGGAATTTTGACATGCAGTTGAACCATTCAGATTAATTAAAAATAACCTTTTATCTTTACACTGAAATTATTTCTGTCTCTCTCCAAATAATTCAACATTCCCACCATGAAAGCAGAACACTGAGCTCTAAATGGTGTGAATTAACAACAGGTCTCCTTTGGAAAGAGAAGAACAAGGAAACATTGAAGGGATTCTGATCTTTCTGCAGGTTTTTTGAGGCTGTGATATGTGGATTGCTTAATAGTCAGTGTGTCCTAACAGCAAAGTACTCTGATGTGCATCTTTCTGTCTTGGAATCTTTTCCACAAGGTTTAGTATTAAAATGCTGTTTTCATTAATCCCTTTCTCTGATCATTAAATATACCTAGTCCCACCCTATGAGAAGAAATCATTTTGCAAGACTTAAAACTGATGCTTGGTAGTGTTAGACCCAACAAGTTGCCAAAACAGGGCTGGGCCAGGAAGTGAGGTTGAGATGGCTCTGTAAAAGACATGAATTTTGTAGAAAACAGTTTTAATGGTTTAAAAAGTCAGTACTCTTTACTGCTAAATCCGTTGTCAGTGGCTGTCAGGCAGTGGCCTTTTGTGTAGTTGATGCTGTGTTTCAGGAGATGCACTTGAGCACTTTGGCTGTTAAAGATAGTGGGAGTTTTTCTGCAAGTGATTGGCTTCTGGATTTGTTTCATTGTAATATTACCCGCAAATTAGATGGTTGCTGTGACATTCTAGATCTATTGAATAACATTTCTGTGATACTTCATTTAACTTCTGTGTGTGTGTTTACTTGCACATATTATATTATGCATCAAACTGGTTTTATAAGTTGAAAAAAACCTCTGAATGTAAGTAATATACAGTACTGTGTGCCTATATAAAAATAACTATAAACCAGAGAGATAGATGATTCTTTTTTCTATGAAAGAGATATACTAAAAATAGTCATTTGAGTGCTCATGTTTGGATCTCTGTTTCTTCAGACTGATTATGAGGGACAAGCAAAAAAGCTTCTGGAATTAATGGAAAACACAGATCTGATCATTATTGCAGGAGGAGATGGCACAGTCCAAGAGGTACTGCGGGAGCCTGGTTTGTTGTGAATCATAGTTAGGCCAAGGGCAAGAAGATTGAGTCTGTGCAATGTAGCAGCATCATAACAACAGTTCCTAGAGATCTGTCCAGTTTAGTATCTGTGTTTTCAGTAAATGTTCTAATATTCTGGGGACAGAACACTGTGCTTGTTGGTATTAGTGTTAAGACATGATGGGAGTGGGGGCAAAAGGAGTGTGTGACATAGCTGTCTTCCAGAACTTTATTCTAGAATGAGCAAACTCTTTGAAGGGACATGATTCAAACCTTTTCTTTCTGTGTGATGTAGTTGTAGTGGTTTGATTTTCAAAGTTCCTTCCTTTCTATAAACTCTTCTATGAATTCCAAGAGGAATTCATATTTTGCTTAGTGGGAATCAGATAATTTAAAAATGACGTGGGAATGGTAACAAAGCGTGGAACGTATTTAATAAATGCCTATTGTCAAGATGATTAATGACAGAAGCAGAACTGGGGGATACTCTGTTTTTCAAAACTGTATTTTATTCAAGCAGTTCCTGATGTCTAACTACTGATTTCATAAGACAATGGCTAAATGGATGTAATGACCTTAAGAGAAAGAGATCGGAATACATCTGTAGATTCATTCTG
Source organism: Onychostruthus taczanowskii (assembly GCF_017590055.1). Lineage (NCBI taxonomy): Eukaryota > Metazoa > Chordata > Aves > Passeriformes > Passeridae > Onychostruthus > Onychostruthus taczanowskii. The sequence continues at coordinate 1,751,209 of NW_024498685.1, forward strand.
GCCTTTTGTTAATTGCACTGACCAGTGCTGGTTTTGCATTATGCAGACCATCATTCAATGTTAAAACATTTACACTGGCATTGGTTGTGGTACCAACATGTACTCAGGCACACTCATAAACCTGCTGTTTCCAACATGTTTGCAGGCTGAACATTCCTCCTTTCCCATGTAAACAACTGTAGCAGCTTCCATAAAAGGGTAGCTGCTCCTTAAATCTTCTCAAAGATTAAATGTGGTTAAGAATTTCATAGGTTCTTACTGGAACTTTAAAATAAAATTCTTAGAGCATGTCCCATGTTTTTCAGGTCATAACTGGACTTCTCCGTAGAGCAGATGAGGTGAGAAGGTGTCATTTTAAAAATTGTTTTTATTTCTTGGAGTGTCTTGTGCATCCACTGTGATCTCTTGGCCTGAGCTGCCTCCCGCAAATACTTTGCTTACTACTCTGAAGCCAGCTTTCTGTGCAACAATCCAGCTGGACTACTGTCCTGCAATGCTGCCTGCTGTTCTTTGTTCCCTTTCTGAGGGAGTGCAGTGACTCCCAAGCCATGGCTTTGGGAAGTTTCCAGCGTCAGAGCAGGGATTGTGGAGAAGCCAAATGCTCAATTTTCAAAGACCCATGGACCAGCTGTGCATGCCACTTTGTTTGGCAGAAGCATTGGGCAAAAGTACATGTTTTTCTTGTATTTGTACAGGCTTGAAACTGAATTCAGTTATGGTCACTCTCCTACTGCTTTGGGATTGCTTTGCTGTTTCTTCAAGCAGTGTATACTTACCTATGCAGATGGCTGCACTAAGCAAATTTTAACCTCTCAAGGTGGATCACTCTGAATGGAAATGAGATAGATTTTTCTTTTGAAAGTGGGAGGACAGTGTTATTGAAGAAAGGAGGGAATCATTGTTCCCAAAATCTTCTCGCAGGAGCTGGCAAAAATTCTATTAAATGATGCAGACAAGATTATGATGATACCCTTGGCAGCTAGAATTGTGTCTGTTTAGGCATTTGCTTTGTGTGAATGTGACGAGGGGGAGTTGCAACCAAGTCAGTATTTTTAAAGGAAGGCTAGTTATTTCAATTCTGATACATCATTGTTTTAAATCTAATGTTATTATAGTTGGATCCTGAGACTTTCATAATCTGATGATAGTGGTAGCAAAGTTTAGAAGCTTTACTGGCTAGTTTCTCTTTATTTTTTTGGCTTCTTATCTTGATGTGCCTTGGATCGTTTTGCAGTAGTGTGGGGAATTCTGCATCCAGCACAATTATGGGTGGAATACTGCATTGTAGTATTGCCACTGTGTCACTTCCTGTCTTTGGCCAAGGAATTCTTGTCCTTCATGTCTCTCTGTCCTAGGAGGAGAGATCTGCACTCGAGCTCCCTCTCTCTGTGCCCTGCTTCCCTTTTCCCTCGGGGGTGTCACACCACTGTTGCTTGCATAAGAGCCTGTGCAAGGTATTCCAGAAGCCCTGTTCCTAGCAGCCAGGGGAGCAGAGCTTGACTGCAGGAGCTGCAAACAGTGCTGAAGAAAACCCTGAGAGCAGGGTTTTTGAGAGTGTTGGCACTCACAGGTGACACAGACACAGCAGGGGAGAGGGCTTGGGTGTGCAGTGAGAGGGAAATTCCTGGGTGGCTGTGGATTGGCTGTGTCCTGGTACTACTGACAGCATCCGCCAGGAGGGACGTGGTGCTCTGGGGTATGGGGTAGTCTACACTGGTTTGCTGACACACTTCAAAAAGCAAGGTTTGAGATGAGGTACAGGCTAGTAACTTGCTCCTTCAACAAGCCCTTTTGCTGAACAGCTGTAGAGAAAAATAATATGGTCAGTGACTTCCAAAAATTAGACCTTCTGCTGCTTCATGATTTGGATGGCAGAGGAATAAATTAATTTCTTTTCCTTAAGTGAGAAAATCTCTTTGCTGTGCAAGGTTACTCTGTCAGAGGGGATTTCTGCAGTGGTAAATGGGATTCAGAGCCTGTGATGCCACCATCAGTATTAAGGAAGATGGCAGATTGCTGACAGAATCCATGCATTAGTTGGGATGTGGCTGCCAAAATGGATGTAACAATGCTCTTAATGATTACAGAGAGCTCCTTTGTACCCAGTTGGCAGTGGTGGCTTCACAGATTTGGGTGCCATGTTCTGAGTCATTGTGTGAGGAAGTGCCTGGTGCTCAGTGCCAAAGGGGTGATGCCAGACACAGCTGTGATCTCCACACAGGAAGCTTCGTGCAAATGTTAATTTACTCTCCTTATGTCTCCAGGCTGCCTTCAGTAAGATTCCTATAGGATTCATACCCCTTGGAAAAACTTGCACTCTGAGCCACACACTGTACCCTGAGAGCACGAATCAAGTCCAGTAAGTATGACATGTTTCTGAAACATGGTTGGTTGTTTTCAAGAAGCAGTGCTTCTTGGTAGCATGATTCTTTTCTTCTTCTGTGTTACATAGAAGTTGGCAGTCTCTGGGCAGAGCCTGATGATTCTCTGGACTTACCTGAGTTAATGACTTCCAAAAACTGACTAAAAATTAAAAGAAGGAAATGTATGTATTATTAGAAATCATTTGCTGTGACTAATTCCTCTGTGATCATGTGATGCTCAGAGTTTAAAAAGAAAAAGGGATTAAAAGGATCAGCCTGTTAGGAATAGCTGAAAGGGTACAACAAGGATATAGCAAGGATGTGACAAAATAAGGCAAAAATAAGTCCTCTTTCTGACCCTTCTCCAGTCTAAGAACTCTAGAAACCGGTCCGCATATAGCCTGGTTAGGACCTGCAAAGTAAGGCATACAACAATGTGGGAAAGGTTGGATCACATTACTGAGTTTTGCAGGTCAGGACTGACTTTTCCCTATGGTGGGACTGATGCTGGCAGTAATCCAACAACCCAGTTCTTCAGCATTTTCAGTATGATCCAGTCTGGTGGTATCTGTTGACTGCAGTTCAGTTTGCTGCAGGATTGTTTTGTCCACTTATAAGGAGAACAGGGAGTCAATCTTTCTTTTCCCCACACTTCATTTCTTTTCAATTTTTCCCTTCCTCTCCTCTCATAATAATAAATATATTTCTTCTTGATCCTGAAATCTTTTCACTCTCACTCTCCCAGTAACTCATTAATGTTGTTCTTTGTGGAACCCTTGCTGGTATCCATCATACGTAAAACCCACGAGTCAACTGGCATAACATCCTTCCTTAAAGCTACCAGAGTGCTTTGAAGCTCAGAAAGGTGGACAAGGCTGTAATCAGCAGCTAAGATTAAAGTAATAATTTATGTTTGGGTTCTGAAGAAGCTGTTTGAAATGGATGATCTTCTTGTGCCAGGGTAATGAACTGTGCAGGTGGGACTGCAGCACCCTGGAGAAGTTGAAGATAATTTGGTCAATAGGCTGCTTAACAACCCGCACCACTGACAGAACCTGAGTTAAGAAGGGCAGAAGTGATATTTTTCGAAGAAATATTTGGGCTTTGGTTCCTTCAGCACTCTCTTAGGAGTGTAGGAACTGTGAAGGTCTTAGAGAAAGATAAGAGCTGGGAGAGAAGATGGGCTGTGGGAAGAACTGCTTCCTTATCTGTCTCAGTATTGTAATCCTGATGAAACCAAGGGCAGTTTCTCCAACTGATTCATATGAATATTGGGCTGGATATGAAAACTGCATTTTTTCCTTGCCCAGCTGAGACACTGGAAATGTTTGCCATGTGGAAACTAAATATTACCCAACTTTGAAAACAAAGAAGGGGTTTCAATCTAAGTATATACTTCAAGGTTTGAACACAGGCTATTTAGTGGACTCAGACACTTTGGTTACAAAATCTTTACAGCTTGAACTGACAAAAGTGCCCTGGCTGCAGTCCACAGCTTAATGGAGACCTAAACAATATGGGCACTGCTGATAGGTGGATTTACGTTGATTAAAAACTTCAAAATAAATTAGCACATACTAATGCAGCTCAATCTCAGACACGTGAGTTGGTCAGACCAGTCATGCTGTCCCATTCTCTCCCAGGCTGTAATACTTGCTACCACTAAAACAGAATCGTGATTTGGGTCCTTAGTGTGTTAAGTATCTGAAAGAGGAGGTAACACAGTTGGCCTCTGACCTCCTAGATTAGCTCAAAAAGGAGGAATATCTCAAAAGCTTAGGCTGATAATTTCCTTTCACTGTTTTCTGTATTTTGCTGTTTGTTAGGTTTTGTCATGTGTTGCAACCACACGTTTTGCTTTCTGATTTCAGTTAAGTGCAGCATGTTTCCCTGGGGTTTTTACTTTTGCTGAAAAAAAGCCTTACCTGGACTCATAGTGGAATTTGCTGGGAAAAAAAAAAAAAAAAAGGCAGTTTTAAAGTTTACTCATTTCCTTTCTTCCTGTTTATTTTCCTTTGTTTTTTTTTCCTGTTTGTTTTGCAGGCATATTACTAATGCTACATTGGCCATTTTGAAAGGAGAGACAGTTCCACTTGATGTCTTGCAGATCAAGGTGAACGCATCTACTTATTTGGAAACGAACATTCCTAAAACTTTCCTATTCTGATATTTTTATGTTTGCATGAACTGGTTTTCCTCTGTGTTTTGCTGTTACGCATTTTAGTTTATGATATCAGCAGTTCTGCTGGCAGTCATTTCTCACCATGTGCTATGGCATCAGACAGTCTAAACAGAAGAAAACACTAGAATGCTTCAACATTGCTTTTCTTTGAGACTCATAGAGCATTGATGAATACAAAACTTACTACAGTGGTATTTCTGTAGCAATGGTGAGAGATACCAGTAGCTGTCTGCTGATTTGATGCATTCCTGTGCATTGTGAAGATAATAGCTTTCTTTGACAAATGGAAAAATACAAAATGGGAAAACCTTTGACTATGCCTCGTATGGTTGCTGAATATTATTTTTCTGTTCACTTGTAGAATGGACATTTCTGCAGCAAGAGCCTTGTATTGCTGTGCAGAGCTCCTTGCTTTTGGCTAACAGTCAAATCCACAAAATGAAATGGCCATTGCTGGGTGTGCAGTAAAACTCGGGCTACCTGTTCAAAACTTCACCTCTTATATTCCTCCCTGGAGCACATGGAATTTACAGTGCTTAAATTCTGCTAAGCTTTATTGTTGTTAGCTGTTTGTCATACCACTTCTGTTAAATATCTGTGTAGAAATTTAACAGAAGTTTTTATGCAGCAATGCTGTTTTTCCAACTTCAGAGAATAAAGTTGGAAAAAAGGTAAGAGAAAGCAATTTTGCAGTGTTTCTTTTTCTTTACAGGGAGAAAAAGAGCAGCCTGTGTTTGCAGTATCTGGTTTAAGATGGGGATCTTACAGAGATGCAGGAGTTAAAGTTAGCAAGTAAGAAAATACTGTTTTTTGAAACGGTACCCTTTTTAGTATCTGTTGCCTAAAAATACACACTCCCCTCTCTCAAGTAAGTCTTTTACTGAATGTAGGCATCTGAGAGGCAGAGACCCCCACTCTTGCTCGATCTTGCATTACACACATGGGAGTGTAAGATATATCAGAATTCTTGTGATTTGAAATAAATATTTGGTGCTAACCGACCTGTTGTTTTAAGTACTTTCTTCTTGCCTTGTGATATCTGCTTCTGGAACTTTATTCAGATTGTAACAGGGAAAATCTCTCCCTTGAGTAAAGTCTAAGTAAAGTAATTGGCCATTGTTTTTTGTCATCTGCCAATGAAAAGCTGTGTGTGTACTCTGAAACTCAATTCCAGCAAGGGACATCAGATGCAGTAGAAATGCCTTCAGGTTCCTGCCAGAAACTGCATGGACTGTGCTATCTGATGACTGTTCTCTGAATGCTAAACTCATAATTATTGGACTTTCTCCAAGTGGAGACTTACCATGTCAGTGTCTGTGTATCAAATGACAGGCATTATCTGCTGAAGGAGCAGCAGTGCCAAAGCAGCTGACTCCCCAAACTCTTACGGAGGAACTGCAAGTTGTAAGGAAATACCATGTGCTTTGTGAATGAGCTGTCTTTGTCAGGAAGAAAGAGGTAGCAGACCTCTGGAGTTTGTCTGGCAAATGTTTGAGTAGGTTTAAGAGGGGATGGGGGAGATGGAGTAAATGGTCAGGTTGTTTGTCCCTGGGAGGCCAGGGACATTCTTAGAGGGCTGTGTAGGTGCTGAATTGGCTGTGCTGCAGGCTCTCCTGCTAATTGCAGCCCCCAGTTCAAAGAAATGCACTTCTCTCTCCACTCCTACTGGGCTTCCCACCTTCCTTCCCTGGTTTTTGCCTGGTGTCAGCCTTCACATCTCTCCCTGCAGCACTTCCCTTTTGTAAGAGTCCTTTGGGCTCAGTGCTGGAGGCATGACAGCACCTTTGGTACACGAGGCACACGAACATCGTCAAGCCCTGCTTCCTTCCATAAATGTTTTTGAATGCAGAGAAACACGTCCAGCTTGGAAAGCACTTCAGCAACAAATGAACAGGTGCTCAGAGTCTGCTTGGAACAAAATCCTCGTGTGCTTGTCCTGTTTTTATACTTTCCCACTTCATCCGCTTCTGCTCCCCTGAGAGATGGGTTATTGGACTAAAGACATTTGGTGTGTTCCAGTGCAGCTGATCTTAAACTGAAAATAACTCAAAGGGAGTTAAGCCATAAGACACAGTTCCAGAAGTGTGTCTGACTATTGCTCTACTAAGGACTGTGCTGCTGGAGACCTGGTGCTGTCTTATGTTACTATTTTACAGACCATTTCATGGCTTAAGGGGAGTGGTGGCACATTTGCATGCCTTAATGGTTAATGAGATCCTTACATCTGCAGGACTCTTGAGCTAATGCTGTTCAATGTGCTTTGTTGACCCTCTTTGGTGAAAGACACTGATCAAAATGTGTGCCAAGCCTACCTAAATACAGTCACATCTTTAGATTCTATACAGTGCTGTGTGGCTGGCAGGATTTTTATTTTGTAAAACTCTGATTTCGATGTGAGAATCCTTTGGGAGTAATGAATGTTTGCTGGTTCTTTTGTCACTGAAGCGTTTGGTTTTTTGTTTGTTTCCTCCAACCTTTGGAAATGTGCTGTATTGCATATTGTGGAGATGCACACCAGCAGCTGTTAGACCACAGACCTTTGAATCATCCCCAGTTGTCTCATAAAACAAAGTAAAATTCTGATAGTGAGATGTCCTGCTGCCCGTAGTGAAGATTATGCACTGCGTTTTGGTGATGTGTAACTCAGGATAGGGATGTCACTTCTAGACTGCTGGTGATGTGTAGAAACTGTCTTACCATATCAAAAAGCTAAAGGTTGTCAGGGTGCACTAATTCAGGGGCAAACAAGTCTGTGTGCTCTGATTTCATGCAAAGTTTTCCCCTTTCCCAGTATTGACCCCTGGATATCTTAGAAGTTCTATTTCTGTTCTTTTTCCAGGTACTGGTACCTTGGGCCTCTGAAAACTAAAGCAGCTCATTTTTTCAGTACATTTAAGGTAAACATTAATTGTAAGGAAAGTGTTTTTGTTTCAGAAATGAGCAGGCTGACTTTGCTTTGTATAATTTATCTGTGAGCTTTTGTGAAGGATTCTGATAACAATATAAAATGGGACTAAAACTCAACTTGTTAGAAAACCTACCAATTGATAGATTTACTTCTGAAGAGAGGAAGGAGAAGAGAAATACTTCTAAAATTTTTTAAAAAATTTTTTCTGCATGATACCAGGGAAAGCCAGTAACCCTCTGTGAAACTGGTGAGCAGCAGTGGTGAACTGCTAAAGAGCTCAGCCACATTTTCTCAACACTCTTTGTAATAACATTTCAGTCTGATTTATTCATCTGGCAGAAGGGTCTGTAATTAGACTGCTCATGCACATTGATAATCAGGCTTCCTTGTGTAGTAAAATGAACATGAAGATGAATAGCTTTTATCTCGCCTGTTGCTTAAAATTCATCCTGGAAAGATTAAAATTTGACCTGCATTAAAGGTAAGGCATTTTCATTCACGTGGTTTTACTTTTCTCTCAACATATAAGGAACCTCCTGAAAGGCAGTGAAAATGCCCTGGAGCTGGTGCAGTAGATCAAATAGTGCAGTCTAGCCATGCTGTCTGTGACAATGCCAATGCTTCCTTTATAGGCAGCTCCTGTAAGGGGGATTTAATAGTAATGTATCCAGAAAAGTTGAGATGGGTTTCCCCCCCACCCCCATCCATAGAAAATTTGAGGTTATGCTTCTGTGTTCTGGCATTCTAAGTAGAAAACTATTCTTTTCTGTCCACCTCCTTTCTCACTTCCTTTGAGTCCTTAGGCTCAGCTAGGGGTGGTGGTAGTGGATTTCTCTGGTGAGCTATTAATTGTACATTAAAAAGATCTGTTTAACTTGCTGAAGGTTAAAGAGAAGTGTCCACTTCTTCGGCCATTAGATAGAAAACTTTCTACCTGATCTCACCTAATTGTGATATTCACATTGCTTTATGTGACTCTTATGTTATCATTTTGTTAATTTCTATAAGAAGTGTCTCCAGCCTGTTGAGTTTAATCTCTTCCTGGCTTGTGTTTGCTGCTCCACACTTCATTATTTTCTGGTTTTACTGGGGGTGTCTCTTGAAACAGGATGACCTGTAGCTGAAAAAAAAGTGTAATTGGAAATATCACCTCTGATATTGGTAGGGGCATTGTTATGAGTGTTATCATCTCTTCTAGAATACACAGGCTTAAATTATCAGAGCATTGCTGCTTTTCCATTTAATCATTAATATTTATTGTTTGTGTACTGCCCTACTGATACAACCTCTGTTTGTCCTGCTTATTATGTAAGTATGAGAGTGGAGTCTTTCCTTGCTCTCAGAGGTGTGAGGTGAATTAGTTTAACAATCTGTGCTATATGATCCAAAACTACTTCTGAAGTTTTGTACATAGAAAAATAATTCTACTGAGTTCATATGAGCTTTTGGCTGTGTTGTTTTAGTATACAAATTTAAAAACCAATTAAATTATTCCCTCCCATAAGTCCTACGTTTGGAGCATTTCTGAAATTACTTTGAAAACATTGACAGGAAATAAACTTTGTCAGCATCTGGAGATATTTCAAAAGCTAAGGTTCTTCTGTAGCCCTGCTACTGGAAGCTGAAATATCACCAAGAATAATGTGTTAGTACTTTCCTTTTTATTTTTTTAATGCTTTATAAAGCTCACATGACTTCCCTTAAGAGCTGTTCTGTTGCTGTTTAGAAGCACCTGACTATCAGGTCAGGTCTGGATTGTTTGAGTTGCTGGAGAACAAAGGCGTGTCAGGTTTTAGTGCCCCTTGGCTGCACACAGCACTGTAGTCTTTGTCTGTTTGGACTGGATCCTGCTGAGCAGTTGCTCTTTGAGGTTGCCTTTCTGCCATGCAGAAACCAACTGTGCTTTCAGACATTACTGTTGACCTGGCTGGTTTGGATTGTTCCCTCCAGCCAGAAGCAGCTGTATCACCCTGCCACACATCAGCAACAAAGGAAACATCCCTTCACTCTCTGTCCATAGAGGAGAAAATGCCCTCACTTCTGTGCAGGGAAGGATTAGAATAGTGGATTTGGGAACTGTGGGTAATCTTTTTGAAACTGCAGAAATGTCATCTCACCAATGAACCTGGAGACTGGAGAGCCATAACGTAGGCTGAGGTAGTGGCGGGGGTCTGAGTAGCTCTACAGGACTATGTGACACAAGAAATAGGCTACAGGATTAAACAGAATAAACAGGAAATGCCCTAAACAAAATGCCCTTTATGTTCTGTCTTTTCTTTCCATTTAAATCCAAGGAGTGGCCTCAGAAACATCAAGCTGCTCTCATGTACCTGGGTCCAACTGAGAGACCACCAGAAGAGCCAGAGGAGAAATCATCCAGACCTCCTTTGTATGTGAGGCTTTACAGACGACTTCGATCATACTGGTCATCTCCAAAAGGTGGGCTGGATGTGTTCTGGCATAAACTCACATGCAGACTCTACTCCTCTAACAGATCTGGGGGTGTGTTTTGTGGAGGGCATGCCTACTTCACTGCTCTCTTTTCTGTTACTGTTTTGGTTTTTTCTTGTTTCCTTTTAAAATTTATGTAAACTGTGATTTTTGTCAAGACGGTTGTAGTGACATCTGTCAGAAATGGAACAGAGTAGTCCTGCCTGTGTTTGTGGTCTCATAAGCAAATACTCACTTGTAGAGAACCCAGGGTATTCCCTGGACTCACAGTTGCCTTTGCAGTGGAGGTATGCATTGAGGATACTTGGCACTTCTGGGTGAACTTCTTGAAATCTTCTTCCAGCAGAATGGCTTCTTAGTGAGCTGGGCAGAGAGGAGCAGCCCTTGTTTTTCCAGGGCGGGGAGAGTTGCTAACACAGAGCAACAAATGTGACTTTAAATAGAACAGTACCAATTGGGCCAGGCCTAAATTTCTCTTGGTATGTTAAATTCTTTCTGTACCATAAACTTTGTGTTCTCTGAGCCTCTCTTGGCTTGGGCTGTTGTCTGGGCAGTGCACATGGCAGGCCGCAGGAGGAAGGAGAGTGGGTATTTTGCACAGCCTGCTGCTAAGACCTTGTCCCTCCTTGGCTAGCAGAGGTGATTCATGCATGAACATGAACCAGGTGACCTGGATATGAGATCTGAACTGTGGAGCTGCCTGCTGTAGAAAATGTGTTACCACAGCCTCCTGAACATCAGATTCCTGTTTTTTTGGTATTAGTATTTCATGGGTTTTCTCAATGTTCTTGCCACTAGCCCAGGAGATCTGTTAATCCCTGGACATAAGGACTCATGTGGCTGTGATGTACTGTGCTTGACAGTCTTTTCTGGTACTGTGTAAATGCTGATGGTATTTTTTCTTTTCTTCAGTACTCCTAAGCTACCTTTTAATTTTTTTAAGATTTTGACATCTTGAGAAACAAAACTAGTGGCCAGAATGGCTCAGACTGATTTTTGTGTCTGGCATCTGCTTCATAGTGATCTGTGTAATTAAATGCCATTTAATGACTGGTACCTTCTCTTCCTGATGCACAGAGTTCCCCCAGGAGGTAGCCCGAGAGGACTGGGAAGAACTGAAGCTGTCCACCATTGAGCTTTCCATTGCAACTCGGAACAGGCAGCTTGATCTAGCAGTAAGACCATAACATAATTGGATTCCAAATGCTGCCTGCCCACAGAGTTTTCCTGTCTTGCTAAACTCCCATTCTTGGCTCTATATGAATAACATTTACTACTTCTTGGAAGAAGAGGTCCATGACTGAATCCAGGAATGAGCAAGTTTCAGATCCAGTATGAAAGCACAGGAGACCAATGTAAAACTGGGATGCAGTGGGATCAGAAAGAATTTGTTCAAGGTTTCAGTAGCCAAACAGAAGTTTTAGGATTTCCCATGAGTAAAAAAAGGACCAAGAAGCATTCCTTTCTCTATGTTAGAGTCTCTTTTATGAACTTCTGCTAAAAGGAAGCTGAGCCTGAGTGTCTGGCTGGATTTTTTTTTTGTCTCTCTTTTTTAGACTTGCAGAGTGGAGTTAAAAATAATTGGTACTAGGGAAAGGACAGGGCCTACACTGATTTGAAGGAAAGGAAGTGCAGGTGGTTGAAAGGATAGAAGCACGGCATCAAAGGAACTGTTCCTGTCATAACCTTTTCAGCATGTTCATGCTGTTCATTCACTGTTTTAGAACCTCTCTTTGGCTTATGCCTGTGTTTTGGTGCAATTTTACTGCTGTGAATGCTATTTGGATAGTCAGTCTTTAAATTTACAGGAAAATGCTTACACAGTGATCCTATACTCGTGAGCTTCCCTGCATTTCCTCTTCGTGGGTACAGGAAACCCTTGCCACTATACCCAGGTTAACAGGAGGTGTTGAACTTTCTGCAATATATTTCTTCCTTAGAATCCAGGTCTTTAAGAACATGAAAATGTGTGTTATATTGATACATTGTCTTGTAGGATCAGACCAAAAGAAACCAAACAAGCAAATTTACTTTTTTTAATGTTCTCCTGGTTTCTCCTTAGAATATACCACCATGAACTTTAGTTTCTTCTTCATTGTGGGTTATGATATGGACTGTCAGTGTCCTAGTAATGGTAGAAGCTAGACAGAGACTAGTATTTGGGGTTTTTTTTAGTGGTTTCTAGGTGGCACTTGAACAGAAGAGTTTTGGTTGTTGAACTGGATGGGAGCCAGTGATGTAAAGTAAAAACAGACCTACCAAGAACAGAAAAAGTATCAGATTGCCACAAACTCCCTTATGCGCTTTCTGTGGTTCAAGATGTACTTTAATACTGGTTTTGAAAAGAAGGAAGTGATGTAGGGTTCTCAGGTCTCTTGCATAACCTAGAGAAATGGACAAGTTCATGTTAGACCACTTGTACTTTCCTGTTCCTAGAGTTGGAAATATCTTGATACTGCACCTCTTTTTCTAAACGTGTGGATCCCTTATTACTGCATTTAAGTCCCTCTCTTGAAACCATTGTCCCTGTAGTCCTCAAAGCTGACCAGCAGCTCTCTGGAATTAATACCAGGCCATATCTGCTGACTGCTGCCAGCCACTCCTGTCTCTGTGTCTCACCTCAGATCATGCAGAGGCTGCCCCATTGAAGGGAAGCTGATAAAGCCATACAGGTGCAGCTCAGGCAGTGCCTCTGCAGAACAGCAAAGGACTAAACCAAGTTACACTAATAGATGCATCTATTTTTACTTTTGTCATTTTGATTGCATCTGCACACTACGACTTTTGCCACGACAAAAATATTAAAATACATAAAATATAAGTTGCATCTTAATCAAAATTGCTTTCCTGGAAAAAGCTGTACTGTATATTCAGTTTAAGGGCAGGCTGTAAATAGGAAAGAAACTAAGTGAGGAGTTTAAAGAATTGTTACCAAGGACACTTTGATTTCCAATTTGTATTGTTTAAAATTCTCTTACTGTGGTGTTTGGTGGCCAAATGTTGTATCATTGTACTATTGCTTAAATTCATGAAACACCCATTGAATAGAAATAAATAAGTAAGCGTAAGAGATCTGCTATTGTCTTTAAATGTAGCAAGAAGCCAAACGTGTGACTCATTATTTTGATTCTTGTGGTATTTATTGAATACTCATTAATGGGAAAATACTGTCTGTAATTTCTAATTCAAATCTCAAGTTGAGATTTGAATAAAGCATGAAATGCAGAAATGCATCTTCTGTCTCCTTTTGGGGGACAAAGGACTGGCCATTGTGTGAACATATTGCAGTATCATGGGTGTGGCATTTTCAAATGTTAACTGCTCGATTTCTGAATCCTTTTTTGCACAGCGCACTGAGGACTTCATGGACATTTGCATCGAAGCAGAGAGTGTCAGCAAAGGGGAGTTTGTTCACAGAGGGTGAGTATGGGAAGGCTGCAAAAAGGGGGCAGGATCTCTGAAAAGTGTGCTGGTTTTCTCTCATACTGTGCTGCAAGATTCAGAAGCAGAGGACTGCAAAGCACACCAATCAGTACTGCTTCTCGGGGACTAGTACTTCTGTTCTTTAAAATTCTTACTCATCTTCTGTTTCTGTAAACAAGGCAGAAATCCAGAACCTGGAGTATTCAGAACCTGGAGTTCTTCATAGCTTCTGAGTTTCCTATACCTTTCATCTTTTCCCCTGTTGCTGTAAGTCAGTACTGCTTGGATATCACTGTCCTTACTGAGTTTTATAGGCAGCTGTGCAGATTTAGCCCAGAATCTTTTAGGCCTAGCTGCTCAATGGATTGAGAGGTGGGTCACAGAGCTGGTTTGTTTGTACTAGTGGTACCTGGGAATTCTTGAACTGTGATGAGACAGGCCCTCCTCTAAGAGGGTCTCTTCTTTGCCTCAATAGCTCTTGTGAGAAATCAGGTCTGAGCTGGAAGAACTTTGGAAGATGTGAATTTAAACAGGGACTTTAAACAAATGTATTCATCCTGCTTGTATGTGGAATAAGAAAGGCTGCAGGTGTGAAGAAGCAGTGTGTGGAGAAAGTGAACGTTACTGCTTCCTTTGTGCTTGTGATGTTGCCTTGTAGTGTGCTTGTTCCTCCTGCTCTTACAAGAAGCAAATCAGAGCTGCCTTTTCCAGCTCCTTCTTACAGTCCCACTCACAAATACATTACGTCTTCAGTACAGGTTTTACCAGCAACAGATTTTCCTGCTAAATACAGGGGAGCTCCTCTCCATATTACCTTTTATTTGCTGTTTTCTCAGTCTTCGAGCTCCCTCTAGTGAAATCAGTGTGAGGATTTCAGTGCAGTTTTACCTGCTTGTCATCACTGTAATAATTCCTGCAAGATACTTGTTTGTGGTACTAATGGCAACTCAGGCCCCTTATTTGAGCCTCCCAGGAGCCTCAGTGGGAATAGAATCTTCTGACCTACGCATACACTGTAAGTCAGGTTACCACCTGCAGCTGCTTTCAAATTGCATGAGCATGTGATCTGTTGTTGCTTGGGACTGATTCGTTTGCTTTGAAGGCTACAGAAGGAAAGGAGGAGGCAGTTTTCCTATTAGATGCAAGAGGAATCTGATCTTGTAAAGGAGATAGATAAAGGAGATGTTATTCTGGGTTCTCAAACATTTTGCTGGCAGAAAAATGTAGATGTGTTTGTGTGACTCGAGGAAGGCATATTCAAGTGTATTCCCAGTGTAAACAATACCTCCTGTGTTGACTGGATGTCTTCCTGCAGTAGTGTGGCACATTTTCTGACTGCAGTTACAGTGTCATGCAGAAAAAGCCTCTGAGGAGCATTACCATAGTCCTGCTGTTGAGAGCTAATTAGAGGCAGTACTGAAAGCTTTGAGCTGTTCAAGCAAAGTTCAGAGAAACAAGCTCTTTTGATTAAATAGTGCCAAAAAGCCTGTAGGTAACAAAGACAAAGAGAAGTGTGGGGGGTGGGGGAGCAGTGGGAGGGGATGGTTAGTTGTACAGAAAGGAGTCAGAGCAGAGAAAAGGTGCCCTGTTTTTTCAAGGCAGAATCAGGGTGTTCAGAGGTCCCACTGTGCCTTTGCCAGCTGGATTTGAGTTAAGCCCATTATCAGAGGCCCCCCCATTGCCTAGCACCAGCAGGGTTTGTCTTTGGAAATATGTGAAACAGCTCTTTCTTTTTTCTTCTTTTTTTAGTGTATAGTTTAAATACCAGAATTTGGGGGGTTGAAAAAGGTTTTTAGAGGAAATACCTTATCAGTTCAATTAACAAGGGGTTTTTATATTGGAGAGGGCACTGACATGAGCTGATGAGAACTGATGGGTCACACAGAGAAAACCATACATCCAGCAGGAAACTACCATGGAGGCTCAGGCAGTGTGTGTGTCTTGGGGGTTGTGGGGATACATCAGTGTGCTGGAGGGCAGCTGCTGTTTGATTTCCAAGAAAGGAAGAGATTATCCCAGATGTATAAAAGTGCCTCTCGCTGTGGATCAGATCTGTGTGAACAAGAGCATCCACAGCAGCCACAGAGCTGATGTTTTGATAAGGTGGGGGAAGAACAGTTGTTTCCAATGGAGTGGTTACTAAGAAGTGCTGCAGGGAAGGAGAATAGGCATGGAAAGTGTGGCATCAGTAATCCACATCCTGGTAGCCAATTTAGATTCTGTATATGAAAATATGGAGAGCTGTCACTCCAGGGCACGATTGCAGTTATCATCCACAGTGCACAAAACTGGGGTTTTTTATTAGAGGTCTTACTCTGAATCATTTAACACTGGCAGCTTCTGGATATGAAAATGATGTTCCAGTTGTGTGTTATGTGCAGTAGGTGTTGTGGTTCTCTCTGCCTGTATTTTTGTGCTTCAGAATAGAGTGGGATGCAACAATCAATGGAAACTTGCTGTTAGATCTTGTTCCTATTTCACATTGCTGTCTGGTCTTGAGTGAGGACCAGAGTCTAAGGGAAATGAATTATGATTTTTTTTTTTCTGCTGGACCACTAGAGGGGCAATCACTGCAGGTGAAGTTGTGTCTTATTTGCTTCTACCAGTGTTCTCCTTTGATTGATCATTAATTCCATGTCTTGGCTCTTTTGAGTTTACCTTGACCCCACAATTACATCTCTATAGAGCTTCATGTGTCTTCATTGGCCAAAAAAATCTGCTTGCTCATCAGAGTATGCCTTGTATGATAAACTCCAAGCAGGTTAAACTTTAAGTGAGGAATTTTGCTGCTTGTTTGTACAGCACTGTATAAACTGATAGTATTGCATGCCATTAATGATTTATAATTTATATTGCTGGAGGATGTTTAATTCCCTCACAATCACTCATCAATCTTTTAGTGTATACATATTTGATTAAAACCAAAGTTTCCACAGTTAATATTGCTTCCATCCTTCCCTGTCCTTTCCTTAGCTTTTCTTCCTTTGTCTTTGATTTTCATCTCCTGTTTCAACCCTCTCTTCTCATGTTCCTTCTCTGGGATTTTCTGTGACTTAAGAGGTGCTGCCTTCCTCGGGGCATAGAAGATTTGGTGTACAGGGAGATTCTGACATTATTTTTGTGAGTTCTTTTCCTAGGCAATATTTAAATACACCTTTCTTTCATATCAGTCTAGAGATGGAAATTTGGGGACAGTAGGGCATTGCCTGTCAGAGAAATATCTGTGATAATTCCACCATGCTTGAGAGTTGTGGTGTATTAACACAGTAATTCTGTGCTGTTCTCTTTGCTATTTGTGTGTTGCTGTCTGTCTGGAGAGGGGCCCACACTGAGAGGTTGCTGCCTGGGGTGCAGTGTACCCTTTGCCAGGGGTCAGTCAAAGGTTACTTTTGTAGTCAGTCAGGAGGCCAGAGGAAGGTCAGCACAGCCCAGAGCTTGTGCTCACTCTGCAGCAGCACTTGTGGGGAAAAGGAATCACAACTTGCTGTTCTCTAACAGCTGAGACAGTGACAGGACAGCAGCCTAAGCCTTGAAAAAGACCATGTGACACTTGCAACACCAGCTTTCCATGACAGGAAACTGCATTCCATGTGGTCCCTTTTGTTATCAGCAGAAGTAGGAAAGGAAGCAGCACTTATCTAAGTACAGTACATAAATAAGAATCTCACAGGTACCAGAAGAGAGAAACTGTCAAAACTGGATATGTTATTTGGAATGGATAAAATTATGGGGGTTTCTTCAGGAGTAATAACAGAAGCAGCTGATAAGAAATGTTATGCTGATTGGTTTTGATATGAAAAAAGTGAGGGTTTTGTTTGTTTTTAGGTAGTAATTTAATGGTTCAATGTAACTATAATTCTATCTTTTTTTGGCTTAGATCTTTTAGGTTGCTGGTAAGTTTAGTTGCATGAGATATGAGGAGATGGTAGTCACTGCAGGAAGTTCCCAGTTCAGCATGGAAGCGAAGAGCACAAAACTCTGCTCATTGTTCAAATATAATTAGTAAGCCTCAGAGCAGAAGCTCATTGGAGGCTGTTGGTACATTATGATTTGCATTGACTGCAGCAGAAGAGGGAAGGACTTTTTTACTTTTTCACAGTTAAATCCACAAGTATTTGTGTATATAACCTCTAAGTTTATCAAATGCATAGTGATTTACCACAACAAAATGCCATCCCTGAAGTAGGCTGTTTCTGAGAGAAGCATGTCCTAACCTTACCTCTGTTTTGGTTTGGACAGAAGTCAAAAGATGCATGACCCACACATGTGTCCTGAAGGGAGTCAGTGCATCCAAGCCAGCAGATGCATCTTGCAACTTCCAGAGGTGAGAAGCTGAGAGATCTGAAAAAGTCTTTCACTTTGTTTCTTGTACCTGTTGATGCTGCACTTTAAGAAATTCCTACTTTAAATCTGGGAGATTGATTACACAGCAAGTGAGACACTCAGCTCCACAGTGCAGCCAATGAGTCCCCTGTCAGGACAGACATACTGAAGTTCCCCAGGTAGTCTGTAAACCTGATGGGGGACTTTGTTCTGCCACGAAATAGTGGCAGATATTTTATGAAGACAGTTGTGGTGGTTAAAGGGTCTCTTGAGTGTATTGCATACGAATGGAAGTTCCACCTGAACACTAGGAAGAAATTCTTTACTGTGCAGATAAACAGGCACTGAAACAGACTGCACAGAGAGGTTGTGGAGTCTCCCTCACTGGAGATACTTAAGTATCATCTGGACACAATCCTGTGCAATGTGCTCTGGGCTGACCCTGCTTGAACAGGGAGGTTGGACTCCACTGTTCAGCAGGGAGGTTGGATGATCTACTGTTGATTCAAACATTCTGTGATGCTGTGATATGCAGATCTTCTTTTCCTTAGCACTGAAGATGTGTACATTTTGCCCTAGAAGGCATTGTGCTGTAGAGAAGAAGATAAATATTAGAGAGAAAGGAGGGTAAGGCAGGGCAGGGGAGCTGAGATCTGTATAAACAAGTGACCCAAAACTTTGAAATGATGAAGCTGAGAAAGAAGACTGTGCCTGCCTGTGTGATTTAGATTCATCTTTTCCTGCCTGTGAGCTGTTATTGTGGCCCTGGGAAGACAGTTTCTTGTTTTTACAAGGACATTAATCAATCTCCTAGATAATTTCGGTTTTCAAGTGATCTGTCATTTGGCAAAATAATTCCATATTAAGGGATAAAGAATGTGTTCAAAGGCAAAAAAATCTGTTGCTACCACATAAAAATCATGAATTATGATGTCATGATTAACCAGCATCCTAATGCTTCCACTGAATTCATTGTGATAAATTTGTGATTCTGAAAGACTACTCTGCAGTGCTGGGCTAAGTACAGCTTAAGTCAGGGTTGTGGTATAAAATAAGCTGTTCATACTGCAGCTGCTGCTAAGATCTTCAGAACATGGGTGCATGGTACAGAGCAGTTCAACTCCATGGCCCAGCTCCAGTGAAGGAACTGGAGGCAGCCCAGATGAGTCTCACCAGTTGATGTTGATGGAGGTGGACTGCTTTGCTGTATGTCTGACTGCCAGAACTTGTACTGGTTCCTCTAGTCTGTGCTGCTCTGGTGTCCCAGTTTCCTCGGAGCTGGTTTGAGTACCCACGTAGCACAGCCCTCCTGTGAGTCAAGGACACACAAAGCAGTCACTGAAGTTATTTTTAGGTAAAGTCAGCCTGCCATTTTGATGAATGGTTTTAATCACATGGTGACTTTATCAGCATTAAACACTTGAGAAAATTCTACTGCTGAGTAATTCCTGGCCAGTAAATTACTTTTCATCTCATGTTTCAGATCAATACAGTAAAACAATGCTGAAAGGGGTTTATGACATGGATTTAATAGAAGTTACTTAACAGGCATTTCTGCAGATTAGTTTATGTCACCACTGGCAGAGCCAAGATCTAACTGCACATAATTGTAGTTCCAATAGAAAAGAATCCTTCAGTATAAACAATGTGGGTCATTAGAGCTTCCTAGCATTTAATTATCACTAATTAGTAACTAAGTGAGGTAACATCTCATGCACCAGATTCTTAATACATTCTGTGCGGTGAAGGATAGGTCTCCCTGTGTCGTGGAGAGAAAATGGGCTGGAAGGCAGAGGCAGGGGGTCATCTTGGTTGAGACTGAGCTAAGTATGCAACTGTGTTTTATTAGTAAAATCAGCATTACAGCCTTGCTGAAGTAACGTTTAATGTTTAACTGTCACTGCACACAGGGCACTGAGGGATCCTTTGGCATTGATAATGAGGAGTATGAAGCTATGCCTGTGGAGGTGAAGCTCTTACCCCGCAAACTCCGCTTCTTCTGTGACCCCAGAATGAGAGAGCAGCTGCTGCAGGCAGCAGTGCAATGAGAGTTCATGGCAGAGGGGCAGTGTTCACCAGTCTTACCAGGGTCTCTCAAGGCACATGAGACCTAACTAACCTGATTAACCCCACTAGACTAATAAGCCTTTTGGCTATTTTTATGTGTGACGTACTTCCATTGGAAGTGTATCATTTGACTGGTCTCAAAGGGGTTAAAAATGCAAATGAAAATTCTGAAAAATGCATGTTAACTTGATGGCATCTTTTTTTCCCCCTCCCCTAAGAAGTCATCCATTTATAGCACTACAGGCTGAGTGCTGTGTGCCACATGCTACTGCTGCAATGCGATTGTATATTAAAGTAAAATTTAAGTATACTTGTCCTTGTGTTCTAAGAGTTTAGGTTTACATTACCCATGTAAAAATCTTGCAAAACCTGGGATCCTGGAAGAAAATATTTGGGGGGAGTAATGCTAAGGAATTCTATGAAACATTGGAATTGCCACATTAAAACAGATGGTTGGTTATCTACTCTGTCACAAAATAAACTGAAGGTTGGTGATACAAAGCTTTGAAGCAAGTTTAAAAATTCCCCATATGTACCTTGGTAATATATTTATGTTAATTTTTTTCGTCTTGCCAGATTCAACAGCACAGAGTTTCAGTAATTGTATAGTAGAAATGTATTCCTTTGAGCAATTTAGGTATGTTGCACAGAAGCAAATTGGAAAACATCATTGACCCAAAGCTGTATGAAGTACATTTGGAAAGACTCTTTAAAAAGCTGAATCTTTTTTTTTTTTTTTTTTTTGTTTGGTAAGTATTCCTTTTATTCCTGCAGTAGTATAATGCCAGTAAGGATATCCAAATAAAGTTTGTTATTTATTGTGTCTGATTGCTCTTCTTTAATGTAAAGAGTGCTCTCCACTCCATATGCAACCTCCATCCACTTGAGCCTCAGTACCATAATTATTTTGTTGCTTTTATGAGCTTTTATTTATAGCTTTGCTTTAATTGCTGAAAGGAAGTATTACTGACTTAGGCAAGCTTATCTGTTGCCCTTATTCTAACTTAGAAATTCACATGATTCTGCCTTGCTTACTGGAAGAAAGAAAATTATCCTTATTTTTCTGATGTGATTGTCTGTAGTCAATGTGTTACACTGTGGTCTAGTCCAAGTTAATTTGTTGACTCTCTGCTGTTATCAAAATACAGACCTAAGTTGGCTTCCAGCAGCTCTGTCCAGGACTGAATCCTGGCAGCCTGTGCTCCAACAGCATCCTCTGCTGGAGACATCTTAAAGGAAAAATGCCTTCAAAGTGGAAGCAGGTTGGGTTTCTGCATGATGGTGAAACCAAGCTGAATGTTCTTCCCTGGATTACAGTGTAGAGACACGAAGTACCTAAACTGGGTGGTCTTTAAAGTCCCTTCCAGCCCTAGCTGCTCTGTAACTCTTGACTGAGACTGAAGGGAATAGAAGCCTGTTAGTTCCATTTCATAGTTAATGCTGGCGATAGGACCTGGTTTGTGCTGTCTTTTGGTTTGCAGTAATGAAGAGTGCTCAGTGGAGCCCTGGGTCACTCTCCAAGGAACATTGTGGTTGTGCTTTGCTCTTTTTGCTTGCCACAGAGACACCTGGACATTGCTCTGCAGCCCCTGGCTCATTCAGAGTCAAAGGCAGTTCTCACCATTTAAGTTTTCGCTCAAGTTGATGTTTCTGTAATAAAATCAGCAATGCATTTTTTCTCCAGTGGCAGGAAAGACAAGGCAACAGCCATTTCAAAAAGGTAAGCTTTAATTGTATTAAAAAATACCCATGTTTTTAGTAAGCATTTTCTCTACAGAGCCACAGGCCTATGGGAGCAACCACACATCTGCAAGATGCAAACAACATCAGAGCTGTTAGAATTACACCCAGCTTGTTGCAAGGGGTAAGGTGGTGAGAACTGGCTCCTTGTTCATCTGTACCATTTTACAGCGAAAATCACTAGTTCTCTTCCATAGCTCCCATTGCAATGTAATTCCTTGCTTGAGGGTAACCAAGAGATCCCTTCAGAATTGGTATTGCTGATGCTGTTCTGATGTTGAAGTACCAAGGCATCATCTGGGACAGAGGCTGGTATATAAATATTCATATCAGCATAAGTTGAGTAGCTTGTACAAATACCATTCAAGTAGTTTTTCTCCTTCCTATGCAGTTCAGAGTTCTTCCAATATAGGGTAATTCTAGACCTCTGAATTGCAACATTGAGAAGGGAGGTGTGAGATAGACACTACATAAAATAGGCAGGGGCTGAACCCACTATCTGAAGTGTTGAGGAAAGGACTTAGTTCTTATGTTTCTGTCTGACAGCAACACAAAAATCTTCCTTTGTACAAACTCCAAGACAGGAAGGAGGAGTAGAATCTTATGTCCCACTCACGAAAGCACTTATCCTGGCTTCAACTTACAATCCATTCTAAAATACTGTAACATAAATAAAAAGGAGGGATAACAATCTAATCATGGACCAGCTCAAGGCACCTGTTTATTTTGACCACATTTAAACATTCCCATTTGAATGACATGTTGCATTAACCAAGATCTAAAATCCTGGTTCATAGGCATTTAGTACCCTCAGTTTTAGACAGATCACACTGTTAAGTCAATACATTTCAGTCCCTTGTAAAAGACATTTGTGTTGTCCTTTCTCATAATTACTACACCACTGGTTTTGGGAAGGTGGGAAGAAGACAGCATCTAACTTAGAAGTAATGGCTAGGATGAGAGTTTGGGTTAATGTATATGCTTTTTACCTAGAATTCTGCTTTAGGATAGAGTGCTCTTACCCTGCTATTCCAGGAGCCACTGTTTTCCACCTCCCCGAGCAAAGCATGCCTGTCCCTTGCACAGTCTGTGGCCAGGAGGGCCACAGCTACTCCCAGCCTTTTGCTTATTAACTTTGACAGGTGTTAAAATGGGCAATCTCCATAACCCTGCTTTACTAAATAACCTGTACAGGGAACTACTGCCTTTTGAAAAGGTGACTGAACTTTCTTCTGCCCAAAAGGATGGTGAACACACAAGCTCAGCTCCTGTGACAGTCATGACCACTGGCTGTAACATACACTGCAGTAAGTACCTCATGTATGCTAGAAAAGAAGGTAGTGGCATGTCTGTAAGACAAATCTGAATTCTGATTCCATAAAGTGCCTTTCTCCTAATATCCATTATAGTTCTTTATTGGCGCTATGCAGTTTGGCCTAACCTTGCAGTGAGAAGACTTTTGGATGATTTAGATGTCTGGCATGGTGTTGCTTGTTCAGATTGAAAATCAAGCTTTTATGTCTCTCATAAGCTTTACCCTTCAATGCAGACAGTACAAGTAGTAATAATTCATTGCTTGATTATACATTTCTAGTGCAGCTTGAGTTAAGATGCAGTTAGGAAGTTCTTGTTCTCCTGGTTCAAGTCAAGCAAGTACAAGCTGAGAACCTGCACTGGCTATCCAACAATTTGAGTTTTGGAAAATACACAGGGGCACAGGATAGACCTGGTTACCGTAACCATTCAAACCTGGGCTCTGATCACAGCAACTGACCAGAGGCATTACACCCAAGAAACTGAAGGCACCACTGTAAAGGCAAAGGGAGAAGACAAATCAGCAATATCCTATCTTATACCACATTTCCCTCCCTCTTTTGATTCAAAACATACCCAGTAGATGTCTCCCAGCTGCTACTATGCAACAAAGCACCAGTTGAGTGTCCAGGAGAGGATTTAGAATATCTGTACATAACTGTTTTACCTTGAATTATGGTATCTTCTGGAAAGATAAGACTCAGTTAAACTGGTTCCACAGAACAGCCCTTCATGTCCCAAGCTATAACAATTTGTTTCTATGATGTACCCATTACCCATTTCTTAAGAACTTTCCACATGTGACAAAAATAAAAGTGCTATCTTTTAGAAAAGGAGTGCAGGTGAAAGCACTTCAGCAGCTAATCAAATAAGGAAGGGGTTAGGAGAGAAGAGTCTTCTTGTTCTGTCTTCTGTTGGACAGCTTCCTGACTTTTGTAGCTGTTGCCTGCCAAGAGAGCCTTGATAGAGAAGCAAAATCACAAGGAAGAACAAAATTACAAGGAAGAATAAGATAGGCTGCAACCATCCAACTGGTAGCACATGCATGCTGCTACAGTAATCTGCTTGCTTTGATACTTCTGCACCCATACTACTGCTAGGAACTGAGGACCTGATTTCTGGAAAGCAGACTTTTAATAAATCAAATAGGAATTTCAGGAGCTTCTGCTCAGTGGGCTATGTCAGTGCAGTCTACCAGACCTCATGTTCCAACAGTTTGTAAACAACAGTGCTCTAATGCAGGGTGTTAGAAAGCCTCTCACTGCAGTGACTGTAAAATTTCAACATTAAATCAAAGGTTTGTTTCTGTTTAGTTTAGCAAAAGGCAAAGAAAATAGAAAGTCATTAACAATTGACCACAGCTAAACTATGTAGCAAACCTTCAAGAAAGTGAGAGGAGAAATTGCTTGTGACTAGTTTCAGTTCTGGTTTTTTTTTTTTCTTTTGATGTCTGAAGAAGTGACAGCAATACAAGGGTAGTTCAGCTGTACTTCCTCAAGGATCGTCACTGCAGACAGCATGTAAAACAAGTGGAAGTTAGAGAAAAAAAGTGTGGAGGTTGTGGGCCACTTTTACACGTCAGGTGTCAATTTAAAAACAAAGCCATTTCTTAAGGAGAAGAGACTGGTCTTTCCATTACATGACACTCAGCTGTTTTTACCTCTTTCTCCATTTTTTTCCCCAATCTTCTAAGGATGGTGTTACAGTTATTGTGAGCAATTGACAGTATGAACAACTGCATATTTTCTTCTGTACAAAAACATCCCAAAGCCTTGAAAAAGCCCTGAAAAAGCAGCTTGAAAAAGCTGCTAGGGGAGTGACAGCTCAGAGAAAGGCAAATTGCAGGAACAACTGCCTCCCCCTTTCCAGAGGAAGACAATCCACAGAGGGTATGCTTGGAGAACATTTGCTTCACCTGTTTCAAAAACGTGCTTGCCTGCTTTAGAGTGGGTGAGATCTCGGTGGTTCAGGTTCTGTCTCATGCTATAAAATGCTAGGACAAATGGATACATCAGCTACAGTCTGCATTCCCACAGTGCACAGAAAGCCTCCAAGGGTGCTGAAATCTGTAATGATAGAAGCAGCAACTAATCAGCTATAGCCACAGTTCAGGAAGAACAGTCAGCTGAAAGCTGATATTGCGACTAGCTGAAGGATTTGGAGCAAAGCTGTATGTCACACATAGAACCCACAGTAGCATTCCTGGATTTTGTATGGCAAAGGGATTATTCTTTACTGGGATGGCCTTCTTGGAGGAACTTCAGGAACTGAATCCTGTTCTTTCAACAGCATAAGAAAACATCTGTTTCATCTGGTTCTACAACTCTGCCCAGAAAAAAAGACAGACTTGCTTTTAAACATTGCTCCTAGCAGCTGTGCCAGGTAAGAATACCAAACTCCAAGGGAGCCTCCTGCAAACTTCAGTTGTTCCTGCTGAAAGGTCTGTTCTCTGTCTCACACAGAAAGCCAGGGATAGCAGCAGGCAGTGCTGAAGGCTCAACAAAAGGAGGATTAGCAGACAGTATTAAAGCAAAGGAGCAACAAGTCCCATCAGCTACAAAGGAAGGGCTAGTGACGTTAGTTAAAGCATACTTATTCTACCCCCTCCAGCCCAGTACCATCTGAGCTGAGGCTGGACAACAGTGACTGCAAAGTGGCTCAGTGGTGTTGGTCCTTGTTAAATGGGAGACCATCTTGCTGGTTTGAAGATTTTAAACTAAAGCAGCAGATGTGATGCAACTAAAAGCCGAAGGTGGTGGTGGGATGGATTGAGGAGGGTGGGTGCTCTTCTCCAGCTATGAGATAGGTAGGTGCAGTCTCTGCCAGTTTAGACCACCTCAGATGCTGAAAGTGAAACCATGCTGCTCTGGTAAGCAAAGTCAAGATCCTGTAGCATCCCCAATCCCAAACTTGCTTCTGGCATTTACAAGGAAGGGTGGCTTGACTCCAATTCACCTAAAAGTTGCGTGAGGAGTGTTTAAAGGAGTCCTGGTTGTTATCATTGGTTTAACTGTTCCCACCAATAAACTTGGTAGGAGCTATTTATGAGATTGGGCCATTAACAGCTTGTGCTAAAGCCCTCTTCAGTCCCCAAGTGGAAGGGGCAGTTGATAGGAGGATTTTCCAGATAAGTCTGAAAGCTCAGCTATAGCATTTCACATTGGTTGTCATCAAACAAAGTGCTTTCCTGAAGTCTTCAGCCCTCAGGTACCCAGGCCGGGCCAAAACCTAGCTATCACTGGCAACAGTGAGGTTTGGTGCAAAGGTGCCACTGGTCCTAGCTAAACAAAACAAAAAAACACAAATGAAAGGGAAAGGGAGACAAAACCAAAAGGAACCTTAGAGCAGGTACTCACTGGGAAGTTGAGTGTGAGAAAATAAAATCACATTTTGTTTTAAAATTATAAATACTCTCCATATAAAGTTATTAAATAACTGTGGCTGTGGTGAGTTCCAGTGATCCTCCTAAGCAATGTCTGGTAGTCTTTAAAAAGTGATCTTTGCTCCCCATCTCTGTTGCCCTTGGTTTAAGTGCAGCAGGGGTTGTCAATGACTAGCATAACATCAATGCCATACACTTCCAGGAGGTCCATAAGGAAACTTCGATCCCCTTGGGGATCCAGGCCCATGCCTCGTGCGTGGTCAGCTGTCAGTGTCTTGTCCTGGCTGGCTGACACCTCCATCAGTGTCTGGAATATGCGGTTGTTCTGCTCCATGAAAAACCTATAGGGAAAAGTCAGCAAAAGGGATTGCACACACTCTCCAAAAAGACAGCGTCTTTACCAAACAGGCAGCAGAGCCCCAGAACTGCATTTAACCCCCTCAAGCCAGAGATCCCACCTTGTTAGGTGGTGCTGTAGTACTTTTCCATTCTCTCTTTGGTGACCCAGAATAAACAAAGATAAAGCAGTAACTGTTAATTGACAGCGGTGCTCCCATCTGTGGGTGGCATTTCCCTCAGAAGAAGCCACATTATCAGCTAAAGTGTGTTCTGTGGTCACCAAGCAGGTACATCACACCTACAGCTCCCATAATGTAAAGGAGGAAACAGTGTCACCCATCTGATAAACCAATGAGTAAATAAATAAATTCTCCATTACTGGTGCAGAACACACCAGTGAGAGCTACTTCTTACCTGTTGCTTTTCTAGAAACATGCAAAGCTACTCAAAAAGAGGTTTCGCTACACCTGTGAAGCTCAACAATCAGAGCTCTGCCCCCACAGCCCTTCACACAGTTTCATCCCATTAATTCTCACTTGCTGCAGAGTGTGAATAGCAACAGGCAGAGAAGGGCTTCAGAGGTGGTAGGCATGTGGTTTTTATCTAATTCTGTACCTCCCACTCTACACCCAGTTCTGGTTCCTCTGTTTGCCAGGTATGAAGTCAGCCACATCAGTGGGCCACTTCTTCACATGCAGGTCTGATCTCCACACTGTACCAACCCCCAGTACAGAACAGTGCCTGCTTTCCATGAACACTGTCCTTTCCAGAGCCAAATGTTCTGGCAATAGTGCTTATGTTTGCGAGGGCATTCTTACATCTCCCATTGTGTTTCTAACATTCACTTCTCCCTTCTGGCACATAAGTGACCCCAGTGGATACTATGTTTTGGCTTCTCGAAAGGAAGATGATCTGAAGAAGAACAAATCTGTTTTTGGAACCCTAGAGGAAGAAAGCTAACTATGGAATTATGTCAAACATGCTGCTTCATAATATGCCAAACAGTGCAACACAAAATCAGTGCAAGAGGCTCCCTAAAACTAGCAGTGTCCAACGAAGTATTAGAGGTAGCCACTCACAAGATAAAAAGGTCCTCTTCACAGGAGCTGCAATCCTCACCCACTTCTTGAGAATACATTAACATCTGCCTGAGAGAAGGGAGACAAGTTAATTGCACATACGTACTGTGAACCTCAAAGCTTTATGAGACGACCAGAATCTTCAAGAGATGAGCTGAACTAGTGGGATATTTTGAAAATACTACAAGGAGGAAAGTACAAAGGAGCAGTGTCCTCTTTATTCCACATCTCCTATCAGGAGCACCCAGACGTCTGTGATTACCTTTGGTCATTGAGCCGTCGGTACTTCTCCTTGTCAGCATTGTTAATTTTCAGGAGCGGTTGCAGATGTTCGTGATGCGTCTTCACATTCTGGTTGTCCACATAGACATCATAGAGATCCCGTTTCTGCTCAAAGATCTTTTCTGTTGTACCTGCCAAAACCAGAGAAGATTTTCAGAGCAGCATGTTGCTTTCCCAGCAGACTGACTGTTCTCTCCTGCTTGCATAGTTAGTCATTCCATGCACAACCTATTTCTCATCAGTTCTATTCCACAGTCTGGTGTCTCAAGACATTTTGCAGCCTGAAGCTAAAAACATCACGCCTAATCCATCATACTTACAGGCCACGTATGATACTTCTGTCTCCAGCATTTCTATGTCTGCCACATTCACATAGAAGAATGGTTTGGACTCTGGGACAGTTCCTCCAAGACCAGGCAGAGAAACATTTGCAAGGCAACAGCAGCAATACACTGTAGACAAGACAAGTACATCCTGAGATGCTTTTGGTTTCCCTCAAGGGCACTCTGAACCCCAAATGCCCAGTTCTCCCACAGGCCTCTATGAAAACAATGGTCAGAGCTCTGAAATGCCCTTAAACATCAGAACTTCTCAAGTGATGACATCTTGTTTTGCATAGGAAATAATGAGTTCTCCCATAGGAATCCCACATTCTAGAATCCACAAATTCAGTCAGTGCTCTTATTGTCCTGTGCTGACAGGAACTGAGTTTGACAGTGCCAGATGTGTCCTTACTCACAAGGCCTGAAGAAAAGCATTTGGTAGGAAACGTGTAAATGCAGACTGAGTGGTGTCTTCATGAGGCATGGTCACAATGGATTTTGAAGACCTGCATGACGTCTGTCCCCGCAGTACTTGCAGGCAATTTCTGCAATGCTTCAGCCTACTAGATCAGAGCTCTGCAGTGTCCCTGGAAACATACCTCTATAGCAGACAACTCCAACTGGGGGTGGTGAAAATATCAGTATGCGCTTGCGCAGCAGGGCAAACTTCCAGAGGACGAGGATCTGCTCACCAAAGAATTTGATGAACTGAGACATACAGCCAGCAGGGTGTGTGATCTGCAGGTGGAGCGAAAGGGAAGAAAACAGCTTAGAGGTGAAACAGGGACACATGCACAGATGCTAAGGCTAAATGTGCAAGCAAGACCAGCACACAGCTTGCAACGGTCCAAGTAACAAAATCTTATCTAAGCAGCCTACAAAGCGCGGGAGTGACTGCTTACATAAAGGAGTATGAGGCACCAGCAAGGAGCAGCAGCCCTCTGCTCTTTCCTGCAGGCCTCAGGCACCTGTCTCACCTTCATCTCTGGGTACATGTATCTGTGGATAGAAGGCAGCCAGTGGACAGGTTGCTGAGAGCTGGGGGTGCCCTTGCTATCAGGAAGAACTCCTTTCTTGTCATCATAGAATGCCTCTAGATGGGAGTAGTGCCCTGGCATTTCCAGCTGGTGTCTGGAAAAGAAAGGAAAAAAGGGGAGATCTGTAGTATCTCCAGACTATTTGTTTAGTGCCTTGCCCCCAGCAAACATCTGTTCTCCCAGCTAAAAGGGATCCTGGGTGCTTCAGTTGCACAGATTCATCCAGGAGGGCTGAAGAAACATCAGGACTACCAGCTCTCAGTGCAGCCAGAGAACACACACATGCTGACACAGGCAGTGAGCTGGGGTGTGCATAGCACTTGTCCTGTTTTAAATACACTCAGGTAGGAACAGTTTTCTACCATCACCATTTTTGCTGCTAGATCCACTCAACACAACTGAAGCGCACAACTAGCCAGGAGCACCATTACACAGTTAGAAGCCTTTTGTAAACCCCTAGTAAAATGGTTTTCAGAAGGAGAAAAGGGGAACTACTTGTTCTCTCAACTCTCCCTGTGACATCTATGTCTGCCTACAATAACCAGGGTTTGGGTATCATTTGACTAGCCTGTTAAGGAAGCAACAGACTGCTGCTAATCAGTTCCTTGTCTCCTTCACACTGTGAACCTGTAATACTTTGTGGAGAAATAGCCAGTCAAGGAAATCACAGCAGAGCATTGTCACTGAATTCTCACTTGCCTAAAACTGCTCTCTATAGAAGGAACATAACCTCTCCCACGTGGGGAATGGCCAGGCTCATTCCCAAGGGAACTTACCTGACCTGGTTCTCCAGGAAGTGCATGTACCTATACAGCAGTGTGTAGGAAGGGGAGAGGATGCCCACGGACTTCATGCGGGCACCACGCTCTAACTCACTCTCCACAGGCATGTTGGCAAAGCAGGCCAGGCCAAAGCAGAGCCCTTTCCGGAAATAACTGCAGACAAAGGTTGGACAGAAGGGTTAATGTTAAAAAGAAGAAAGAAGAAGAAAGGTAACTGGGGGCTAAAATTGCTGATTTGAGAATATATTTTTTTCTGTAAGGAGCTCTCTGAAATACCACCCTGCTAACTGAAGGGCTAAGGACAGGCCTTGGGTGCCCCAGTCTTCTGAGTAGCAAGACAAAATATTTAAGGCAAGAGTTCCCAGGAGTTCCCACTAAAGCCCCTACCAGCCATGTCACAGGCCAGTAGGTATAAAATAAGTAACTTGGAAGGAAGACCAACAGAACACATAATTCAGTCAGTGTAGAGCCCTTCCTCCAAGGAAGAAGCCTGCAGTGAATGCAGTTCTGAGTACAGTACAGCTACCTGGTCATATTTTGGGTTGAAGAACACTGATTATCAGACTGCAAGAGTTCAGTTCACGTGCCTTTAAGAAAGTAACTGTTATTCCTGAGCAAAAGGAATTGTGACACTGCAGTTCATTGCAAAACATTGCTGCATTGCAACATGGGGTTAGCAGAATGCAGAAAATTTCTCTCTTACGTGTTTCCACTGAAGGAACTAGCAAAGAAGAAAGCGAGTGAGACCTGTTTATAACAACATTTAAAGGAACCAAAAGTTCTGTCAGAGTTAAGAACATTTTTCTAAGTCCTGTTCCTGCAAAATCCTTCCCATTTCAGTTCTGCCATTCCTTGCCCTTCACTCTAGGCCTCTGCTGACAGTCTCTATAGTGGCAGTGCAGGTCATTTGCCCAGTACACATTAAAATTTGCTCACCAGTGAGAAGCTGGCCTGCCCCAGTTGGTCTCCACAGGCAAAGCAGTCATACAGCAGATCCCTGCAGCTAGCTGGTACTTAACATGATACTGAAAGTGTCTGAAAAGTATCTTTGGCAGGTAGAAAGCTTAGCAAGCCAGTTTCTGCAGGACCCTAGCTTCCTAGAAAGAAAAATACCTAGAAGGTATTTTTCTTGCATGTTATGAATTAAGACACACAACTAAGAAAGGAAGAAGTTATATAGCTCAGATGTACTCACATGAAATCTGACTGGATTTTGTGGGACCCACTTGCCATGGATTTGAATTCCACACCTTCCAAATCTATATCTTGGGGTAAACACCATTCCACCATGTTGCCTGTAGAGAAGCAAATTCATTTGGGTAAGCTTGAATACAGTACCTGTTTCTAAAATGCATACATCATCAACAGGAAGTTGCTTTTCTAACCCCGGGACACCTGTAACAGTGCCCTAACACAACTCCAGAACTCCTACATTGTCACAGACAGTACATGACATACAATACTCCACATTTCTCTTGCAAATGTTACTTGTAGCACAACACACAGACGCTGTGGGACATTTGGGGCCACTTCTGAAGCTAGTGTTATTTTGTGGATTTGTCCATGATAAGCTTAATTACAGAGCAGCTACGATTTTACCTGATGGTGGGTAAGCTTTGGTCTACACAAGCATCCATCCCATAAAAAAGAACCAAAGGACAGACTGGTGCTCTTTAGGATGAGTTTCTGGGATAGCTCACACCATCACCAACATTTTTCTTTCCTGGTGCTTGACAGGCCTGGTCAAACAGAAACCCCTAAGTCATCATCCAAGTCATCACTTCTTCCCTGAAATCTCTCCTATTTTCTTTAGGATAGAGGAGTTACCTGAAGATTTATATGGAGGCTGAGGTGATCCAAGTACTGCAATGTGTTTTTTGCATGCTATTTTTGCATGCTAGAATAACCAACAAAAAAGTACATCAATTACAACCTAGATCAAGATCAGCAAACACCTGTCACCTGCTAACCCAGCCAGAAAGCATGCAGTTGTTCATGGGAAAACGCCACCTGAGGAGCCTGATCCTGGAACAGATGATATCAGAGAAGTCACAAAATGTCCCTAAAGCAAATGAAGTCCAACAAGTTTACCATGGACCAAAAAAGGGGTGACTTCTCACACTTTCCCATGACAGCACTTCAGAGCCCAACTGCTCTCCTGGACATTCCCACTGCACTGAGATGTGCTCCAGATTCACCCACCAAGTTGCTGTCAGTCTGTCCACAGTATTTGAAATCATGTGGCTTAGTTTTAAAAACAAGGCAAACAAACCAAAATTCTTCAGGATAATGCAATGGGAGGTGCAGCAAAAAGGTGCTTCCTACTGGTTCACTCCTTTCCCTGCCCTTTGGGGTGAGCATTCCAGCAGTGCTTGCACAGACAATGTACATTTGGAGGGGCCTTACACTCAGCCACGACTCTGGGAGATATTTAAATCTCAGGCCTCATTTCTGAAGCCTGTCTTTTGTCTCATTACTCATACTGCAAAAGTATATGCCTGCACAGGAATAAGACTTAGCCACTGACATTTAAATAGGCTATTTTTCTTCTCACATGGATGCTGTATTCAGTAGACCTCCCCCAACCCTGTCTGGCAAGGACTTCAAAAAATCCAACAGTGTTAGGCATGGCAACAGGAGAAGCTATGCATCCAAGCGCCCATTTGCAGTGCACAAGCAGACCTCTCCCGGAGAGCCGGGGAGCAGCAGCAGCCTCGTGACCCGAGCGCAGCCCTGTGCAGTCACAGACGAGAGCACAGAGCTCTGCTGTGCAGCGCCTCGGCCTCTGAGGCGTGTGAAAGGCTGGCAGAGAGAGCCAGTGACATCATGGCAGCCGCGCGCTCCCCTGAAGGGCCTGCAGATTATATATAGATGGTGGCTTTTGTTGTTTGGGGCTTGTGTGAGCCTGTTTGGTTTGCTCTTTAAAGGCACAAGAACCCTCCCTGAAAGCGTGAGGAAGTCAATTCTTGAGACTGTTGCCTCATAACCATGAATTGTGGTTAAGGCCAGAGCATCCCTTACTGGTCATTACTGTAGATTCATAGACGGATAGGTGACAGTGCCAACAAAAGCAAAGGAAGATGGGCTTTGCTCAGTTTAGTCACAAACACTGTCAGGTGTTACATCCACTGCAGAGGCGTTAGAGTGGACATTGTTCAAACAATGCTTGTTCTGTAGCAGCAATAAGGAAAGGATGCCTTGAAACAGATCTTTACCCTGCATGTGACCTCAAAACCAGCTCACCTATCACGTAGCTATTTTTTTTTTTCTGGGATCTGTCAGGAGCAACCTGCAGCTGTGCTCCTGGCTGTTCCTCACGCCACCTTGCCCTATGAACACATGAGCGACGTGGCAGTCGGAGAACAAATGCCGAGATTAAAAAGTAGGAAAGTCAGTCTGGCGAAACAGGAGAGCAAACAAAGGAGAGACTTCACCCAGATGCAATAGGACTGCCAGTCTGCCTGAGAAACCAGAGGAGGGAGGAGGGAGCAATGTTGTATAAAAACAGGAAGCACTGCCCTTCCCCATGGAGAAAGCAGCTCTCGTGCACACAGGAAACTTTCCAAGTGAGAGTCACGCAGCACTAGAGAGCAGACTAGTGATTCTGCTGAGAGTCAGATGTGCACATCTGATCTCCTGGAAGCTATCTCCCACCTTCAGGTCAGGTCTGAGCCAGCACTCATTTTCTAGTGTGCAAAGTTAAGGATGTTCTTCCTCTTTCCCTTGTATTTCCTTTCCACTGGATTTTCACATCCTCACAAAGAAGATATTGGCACCAGCATTTGGGGTCATCACCTGTCACTCCTCACTATTAGATGTTTCCCGATGGCTTTAGGGTCCCCAGCTGTGCAGTGCTACCATGTTGTGCCAGGACAGGAGAGGCATAAAGTGTAACCTAAACATTACACTCACTCAGTTTTCTGCATGGAGGAAATGTGGGACAGAAAAACAGAATATTTGCATGTTCACTGGTGCAAAACACTGGTGCAAAAAACTTCCGTCTCTTCCTTGTCTCTCTCCATTACTCACAGACCCTTTAAGCTGTGTGGGACCTCCACAAAGGTGACTGTTATCAGCTGCCCCACAACAGCAGTGAAGAGAGCTCCTTCTCAAGTGCCACAAGGTTCACCATGCTGCAGGTGAGGACTGCACCAATTCAGAAGCTGCCTCTGGCTCTTATGTCAGTCACTCACATGGGCGCTGACAGTCACAGGGACACTGGAACTGTAACAGTGACCTGGCAACCCCATAACCTACCTTTGGAAACTCATCACATGCAACTGCTGTACACTAAGCTCTTCTACTTCAAGCCCTTCTAAATTTTGAAGAGAAGTTGTTACATTCTTTATTAGCATGGTTACCAGTTCATACTTCTACAGTAAAATCTCTCTTGCCCACCTATTTGCCTGTATTTGGACAGACCCTACCTGGCATAACCACCTGCACAGAAATTCAGCTGTTCCTATGCCTCAGCAAGCTGCCACAGAGGTCTGCCATGCTTTTTCTGGGCAGGATCAAGCAGCTCAGACACTAACTGGATGATTTCCTTTAAGTCATACACAAGGACCAGCTACTCTTACAAACATTAAAGCAGTTCCTCACACTATCTGATGTGGTTCACCAGTAATTCCCGCATTCTCTTTTTGACCATAGCAAGTTCACACCACTGCAACTTCATGATGTTTTTCCAAGTCCACACCCTGTGCAGGGCACTTTGCTTCCCAGCTGTAAAGCTGACATTTGCTGGTATATTGCTCACAGTACTATCATCCATGCTGGGTAGCAGCAGGAGGCTAAATATTCCTGGACTTGACAGACTACTCCAAGGCTGGTGACACCCAGCATTAACTGCACATCAGATGTGAGAAGAGCTGTTGCCCAACTTTCCCTGGACTTCATTCAAAGCAACAGCTGGTTAACTCCTGAGAAAGCTCAGCTTCCTGCCAAATCTCAAGAAAATCTCACAATTTCATAGAAGGCATATGCTGTCGGATTGAAAGGCAACCTGCTGTTGCTGCAGTCACCCAGACTCTTTCATGTTTTGGATACTTAGGAGAAACACCTCCACTTTCCATCTCCTGGTGGAAAGATGACATCCATTCTTATTTCAGATTTTTATGAGTGAATTACCTCTAGACTGAAGACACTTCCCTCAGGTGCAATATGAAAGGGTAACTTCTCAAAATCCCTTGGGTGTTTTGGGACACTGCAGCCATGCTGTCTGACACCACATAACACCAGCAGCTACCTCCTGTTCTCTACTTCCTTAGGATATTCAGTTCAAGACTGGCATTCAGTCTTCACTACCAAGGCCCTCTTGTGAGCAGGATGTCAGGTACTTTCCCCTCCCACTCAAGAACTGACCTCACTGTGCTTTACAGACTCCTGTCTCGTGTACTTTTGCTGTGGATTTGCTAAGGCAGTGCCTGTCTAGAAAAGAAAGAGGAGCTCAGTCTCACATCTGGATGTAAATGGGCTCCTGAATCTCTCTCTTGCCTTTGAACCCCAGGTTGGTGCCTGGCAGCCAAAAGACCCAACAATGTGTCTCAGGACATCAGACCCCTCTGCACAGTAGTACCTGTGTTCACAGGTGCAAGGCAGGTGCTAACTTCCTATCTGTGTCCTAACATCCTGTTTGGTGGCTACTGTGGGGGCAGTGGGACTAGGAAAACAAAGTTAAAACATTTTCTGAAATGCTGATTTACAGGTTTGAAATTAATAACCTCTGTCAGTACTGATACAACAGCATAGTCCAACAACATTGAGAGAGAATGATATGGCAATGAGAAGTAGAAAATATATTCCCTTGCCCCCCTCCTCTGCCCTCCTGGATCACAGCATTCCTTCAAAGCACTAAGTCCCAGAGATCCCGCCAGAGGCCAGCCTCTAAACACACTGGTCACCAAGAAATACGCAGCTGAGCTGCTGCTGCTGCTGCTGATCATGCCCTGCGAGCCTGCCGGATTTACGCCTGCCACAAACGCCATCCATCACCGATAGCTGCGGGCAGGTCTGCGCCGCTCCACGGAGGCAGAAAGATGCTCTCAAGATGCTGCTAACAGGTTGGTGCCCTCCAGGCAGCGCTGGGCAGAGGCTCGGCCTAAATCTGTGTGGGGCGCAGGGGATGCCCCAGCGCCGTCCACAAACTCCCTGTGCCGGGGAGATACACCCATCCCTCTCCTCCGAGCGGCACCAGACGCGACGCCTTCCTCCCGCCAGAACTTCTTTTCGGCGGGATGGAGACCAAAAGCGATCCCCCTTGTGCTCCGTTTTCGGCAAATGCGCACGGCCCCCGGCCCCGACCCCGGCAGCCGTGCGGTGAAGCCGCTGTCCCCCGTGGGGGCAGAGGGCAGCCCGGCTCCCGCGGCCGCTCCGCACTGGGTCCGCCACGCTGCCCCGGCACGGCGGGAGGAGTGGTCCCTGGGAGGCGGGATGCGGGGGGAGCGCTCCCCAAGGGAAGCCCAGTCCCGGCCGCATCCATCTTACTCCAGGGGCACCAGGAGCCCCAGGCCCGGCCCCCGCGTCCCAGCGCGCCCGCTCCCGGCGCCGCTCACCCGTGCGGGGGTCGAAGGTGACCACGAAGACGGCCACGATCTGGTCTTCCTCCGCCTCGGCCCGCTGCGGCCCCGCCGCCTCCGCCGGCCCCTCGCCGTCCCACGGAGCCGCGCTCCAGCCGCCTCCGAGCCGCCGCCCGGGCGGGGCCCTCGGCCCAGAACAGCAGCGGCGCCTCGTCCGAGCGCTCCACCATGGCCGGGCCGGGCCGGGCCGAGCGGCGCGGAGCCGAGCAGAGATAAGCCGAGCCGGGCCGAGCAGAGATGGGCCGAGCAGAGATGAGCCGAGCCGGGCCGAGCAGAGATGAACCGAGACGAGCGAGGCAGGGATGAGCCGAGCCGAGATGAGATGAGCCGAGCCGAACCGAGATGAGATGAGATGAGATGAGATGAGCCGAGCCGAGCCGAGCCGAGCCGCACCCCCCGCGCCGCACCGGCGGGGGGCGGGAAGCGAGGGGCGGGAGCACGGGGGTGTCACCGGCGGGGCGGGGCTGGGGCCGCGGGGCCGCCGTGCTGGGGAGCGGCCGGAGCCGCCCGGGGCAGCTGGCGGAGATCCCGGCTCGGAGCTCTCCGGTGCCGGCTTCTGGAGGAGCGCGGCGGGCTGGGGACAGTCCGCCTGCCCGAGCTTCACCTCCTCGCGCAGGGCAGAGCCAGCTGCCCGCCTTCTGTCTCCAAAAGGCTGTGACAGCAACGCCGGGCAGCTGCCTCCCTCAGCCCCGTTAAAGCCGTCCTGCTGGCAAAACCACGGGAACTGGGCAGAGCAACGGGGGCAGGCTCGCACCCTCTCAAATGGCTGTGGTGGAAGCTGCGAGCCACAAACCTGAAGCAGTCAGGGATATTGATCCAGTATATACTGGTATGTGTACATATATATGTGTGTATATATATGTATGTATATGTATGCATATACGTATACACATATATATATACATATATATGTACACATATATACATATATACGTATATGTACATATGTATATGTACATATATGTATACATATATATATGTATGCATGTATGTATATGTACATACGTGCTACAGAAGGATGTGAAACAAATTTGGGCGGAACAAGTGGACTGAAAGATGGGGACAGATGCATGACCAAGGCATCTACAGTCAGCCAACTTTTTGTAATTATCATCTTCCTTATGCCACCACCAATGTCATTAGGTGCCATTAGGATTAACTTGGTTCCCTAGGTCTTTCTGATTAATTGAATTACCCAATTAAGCAGGCCACAATTAAAAGGAAGATGCTGTCATAAAAGCCTTAATTGTCTAACTTTTTTCCTGTTGAGCAGTTCTGAATGTTCAATACCCCATTAAGAAACCCATCATCCAGTTTCCTCAGCAGTCGGGTTTGGGTTTTTTCTCTTTTTTTTGGTAACATTAGCATCCGTTTGCTGTGAGCTTCATTTCAGACAGCTCCAACACTGAGTGGGCACTTTGTTTCGCAAAGCCCATGCACAAGTTTACTTTGCAGAGCTATAGACCAGAGTAGGTGGTTTTTAGCAGATGGAGTTTTTCATAGAAGGTGACTGGTAAAGAAAAAAAGAAACAAACCCTGCACAATATTTTGTTACTGTGTAAAGAAAAGCCAGATTCTGCAAATACTTGGCTACATGCTTTGCTTTAACTGTATAGACAGTGCCAATCTTCATTTGGATGAATATATTTTTGCATGTTGGTGATGCTGAAGTGACAGCTCATTTCTATCTTCATCTCCACAGTAGTGCTGCTGCAAATGTCAAGTGTCTGTCCCCCAGCAATCTAGGCAGGAAACAAATCCCAAATAAGAATTCCTTCATGACCCACGTGAGCTATTTGTGGTGTAGAGCTGTTCCTGGTCCCTTCAGCAGTGCAACCACACCAGTATTGCCCCAGCATGAGGAGGGGGTGCAGTGGGAAGAGCAAGCAGTGACAGCGAGCAGGGGCTGCCAGTGCTGCCTCTGAGATGTGTGAAACATCACCATGCTCTGAGCTCCCAGCTTTGCTGAAAACACCTGTGGGACAAGGGACCTGGTGGTACCGGAGCCATTGATACGGCTTTGGCAAGCAATTTGGGCCTGCTGACGGCACACTCTTTGTTGGATACACGTAAAAAACAAAGACCATATTTTCTACTGTTTTATTATTTTGCCAAAATTGAAATTATTTAGGCTGGAAGATAATAGAAACAAAAACTCTACTTCAGAAGGAAATGAACACCTTTTCCCTCCAGCTGAGGGCTCAGGAAATTGTCATCAGGTCTTTGAACAGTCAGGAGAAATGTAAATGAAAGTGTGGTAGCTTTTATTTTTAAAATGCAAGATGAACAAGCTGGCCCTCTTTACACAGCAGGTCCAAGTTTTCTCCCTTACATATCACATCCCTCCTTGGAAAAATGGATAGTTACTCTAAATCCTCAGGGGGCGGGGAGGTTTAAAAATTGTTTAAGGTGGAATTGAAAACTGGTCTGAAGGAATTTCCTTTCTGGGTGTTAAAAACTTGTCATCATGGGGAATAAAAGCTTTATTTCTTCAGAATTAATATATTTCAATCTGATACTTCAGCTACTGAACATTTGATGAATGCAGTCAGATCACAGCAGTGCTAAAGTGGCCCTGGATCTGAGCTGGCCAGATGCTGCAGACACAGCTTGTCACAGCAGAAAGCAGCCAGTGCTGGCACTGCCAGGCTTTTGGACCTCGCTCAGAATAAGGCACAGGGAGATGCAACAGCTGCATTTGAGGCTAAGAGAGGCTGCATGGCAGCAACAGCTCTGTGCCTGCAAGAAATACTGCAACCTGTGGGCCAGATGCAACCAGAACTGGGCTCCTGCCATGTCCTCTTGAGACTGTTTTGGTGCATAGGATGCAAATAATTTCTATATCGAATGAATTGTTCATCACAGTCTTAACAAGCAATTTCAGAGATCCATATGGCCATACTTTTCATTTAAAGAATGGGTTAGGAGAGCACAGAGACCTCAGACCAATGTGACCCTGTGTGTTCTGGTGGGAATTACCCTTGATGTGTGCAAAGGAAAGCAGATGCTGCTTGTGCCAAGCACCCATCTCCTATGGGCTGCAGCCACTTCCAATCTCTGCACGTCCTTCTGGCAGCTCTCCTCAAGGCTAAGAAAAAGGGCTGCTGTAACCTTGTCCCCAGTTTGTTAAAACTTGCTCTAGTCCCACTTTGAAACACAGGTTGCCAAAGGCTCAGAAGATTCCTGTTTTTTACAAAGAGGTGCAGTGAAGGGAGACATTGACCTGCTCCTGACTCTCTCCTGAAGTCTTAGAAATTATACATTCATAAATCTGTGCATTATGAATTAGGCTAATGACCTCTTCATGCAGGCTGCAATGCTTGACCAAACTAACGCATATCTAAATGCATGAAGTGAAATTCAGACTTAAAGGAGGAAACACAAGGCCCCATCATCACAGGGGGTATACAGGTAAAAGGTAAAGCCCACAAAGGCTGGATCTCTGATGGGATTATGGAGCAGACAGGCTGTCAGCAAACATCATCCCCCTTACAGGCCCCAGGAAGCTGGAGAAGGGATGAGCATGCAGGAGCAGGGAGATGACTCAGACTGAGACGGAGTCAGGCTCCCTGCAGAGCTGCTTGTTGGCACTGCAAATCCACATCCAGAGAGAATTCTTCATCCACCAGGCAACTGTGGACAGGTGCTGCCAAGCTCCAGATGTTTCCCATTAGCATTGGCTCAGGTGTGGGGTGGTTATAAATGGTCCAGGGCAGGAGCAAGGCTGTCTATGGGGTATCTGGTGACTTCTTGGGGTGTCCTCTGCTTTTACAGCTGTATGTAGCATGGAATTTTTTTCCCCCTCCCCTCTGGTTGAGAAGTTTATTGTAGAAGAAAGCGAGTGGAGTCTGTGTGTGTTATTCTTTAGTGTGTGTTTCCTTGTGTGATGGGAATAGGGGATGATTCTTACTGGCAAAGGCAGTGACTTCTGAGTTGTATCTGACTTATGTCAGTAAGGCAAAAAGCAAAAATCTGTTTTTACATGAGCAGTAGTGGAATGGCTTTGTACCTGGTAATTCTGGGGTGCTCTTCATCAACCAATGCTGTCTAGGTACAGTGCTGAATGACCAAGGTTTCTGTGTATGTGGTCAGCAGAACTGATGCCCTTGATGAAGCAAGGAAGAAGATAGTTTATCTGTAAATAATGCTGTCTTTCTGTCTCTAACAAAACAGGCCAGTATCAGCTCTACCTGTTCTGTTTCATGTGCTAACATGGATGACTGGGACAACAACAATGAATTCGTTCAGCAACTGGACTTTTCCAGTTGTGGTGAAGAGAGTGAAGAAAGAAGTGTAAATGAGGAGGACTCCCTGAGCCTGAGCCCCCCCAGAAGCTCAGAGTTCCAGAAATGGCAAGAGAGCAGTCCTCTGCCAGCAACCCCTCAGAGAAAGCTTAGTGAGATTTTCCTGAGCAGAACAAAAGCTTGGATGAGTCCCACCCTGAAGTCTTCCCCATCTGTAAGCAAGAGCTGGAGTAAACCTGAGACACCACTGCACATCACCTGGAAAAAGCTGCAGCTCTGTGACACCCCGCACACTCCTAAGGTAATAGCAGGTCTGTAGCGCCTCTGTAGGAGATAAAGGCAT
This sequence comes from Onychostruthus taczanowskii, assembly GCF_017590055.1. Classification (NCBI taxonomy): domain Eukaryota; kingdom Metazoa; phylum Chordata; class Aves; order Passeriformes; family Passeridae; genus Onychostruthus; species Onychostruthus taczanowskii. The sequence continues at coordinate 1,792,369 of NW_024498685.1, forward strand.
CTCCCTTCAAGAAGCTCATTGTCTGGGGGGAGCTTGGAGGTAGGCAGCTGCACTTGCTGCTCTGTTCAGCACATTTGTGGATGCTAATGGGTTTTGTCTTGAAAATTGGAAATGGCGTTGTGGCTGGGATGTGTACTTTGCCTGGCAAGACTGGTCAGCTCCAACCAGCTTGTTGTCTGGTGCCACAGTGTTTCTTTTTGTGTAAGACAGTTGCTCAGCGAATCTGAAGAAAGCAGGGCTTTGTTCTCAGGGTAGCAAATTTACTAGGGAAGGGGTAGCAAAACCAATGTGAGCTTGTGGAGGGAGGTTAGCATCTCTTCACCTGTGTCACTGTCCTAAAATACAACTTAGCTACTGAGCCAGTTTCTTGAGAGAATAATCCCAGCCTCTGTTTTATGTGTAACTTCTTGGAGGGAGTATAATACAACTGCTTTTTGTCTTGAGTAAGCACAGGTAGAGACTTGGCACCAGCTTCTCTGTTCCTAGATAATTTCTGGTGTGTGCATGGCTCCAAGCAGTCTAGACCTGCAGTGAAGTGTAGCTGTTGGTCTTCTCTCAATGTTCCTGCTTGGTTAATAGATTGTTTGCTCCTTTGCTTAAGTGCTACACAGAAAATCAGTGCTTTAATGCTTCTGAGCTAGTATTTGACTTCTGTCCTCCTCCAGAAACCTGATTATGTGGAGACAAGGATGATCCTCTGGCCTTATGATTGACTGTGTGGCAATATTTACTGAGGAATGGCTTGCCACTCTCTAGGGGAAAGCAGTCTAAAGGGCATCACTCCAAAAATTTCCTGCAGTGACCCTTTGTAAGATATCTCCCTAAATCTCACCTTAGCATAGGTGAGAAGTTGTCCTTGCTTGGATGGAGATAATTTTGTCCTAGTAACTGGTACTGCATTGTGATTTTGGGCTTAAGGACAGTGTTACTAAAACGTGCTTGTTGCTGAGAAGTGTTTACCCAAAGTCAAGGACTTTTCAGTTTCCCATGTTCTGCCAGTGAGCAGAAGCACCAGCAGCAGTGTGGCTCCATAGCCAGGACAGCTGCCAGGAACAAATCAGAGGAAAGTTCACACCATAGACTGTCATGCTCAACATATAAACAGAAGGAAATTAGCCAGGAGGGGCTGATTAGGACTCAGGGATGGGCTGGACATCAGTCAGCAGGTGGTGAGCAATTGTGAATCACTTGTCTGTCTTGGGTTTTATTTCTCTTTTCATAGCACTAATAATGATTATATTTTATTTTAATCATTAAATTGTTCTTTTCTCAACCTACAGCCTCTACCTGTTTTTCCCTATTTCTGTTCCCCATCCCACTGAGGAAGGCATTGTAGTTGTGAGCGAAGGGTTCAAAAGCAGAGGGCTTAGTTGCTGGCTGGGGTTAAACTACAATAGAGGTGTATAAAAATCTTTTCCTGACCAGATGGGCTGCAGGTAGTGAAGGCTGCTTTCAGGGTGTGCATTGTGTAGATAACATGTTGGCTGGATGATTCAAAACATGCTGCTTGTAGTTTGTCATGTTGTGGCCCATAAGCAGCAATTGCACGAAATCAACCATTTATCTTCCTTTCTCTCCTGGGATAAAGGTCTTGTTTTCCAAGCATGCTTCAAAAGACGGGCTCCAAAGGGCCTAAATCTGCTTGTAGACAAACCTGGGAGCGTTGGCCTTAGAACATTTGAAAGTGATAGAAAGAACGGAGAGAGCAGAGCCCTGCAGACAGAGCCACCAAATGTGAGTGGAGATGTGGCTCCAGGATCATGATAGTGAGATCACTGTGGGATTGAAAAGATATAAGAGTACCTTGATCTTCAACAGGGAGACTTGTGTTCTTAAAGGGTTTTTAACTAGAGTAAAGCACGATGTTAAACAATCCTTTAGCTCTTATACCACTCTCTTGAAGTTGAAACAAGTCAAAACCAAATGTATTTTTTAAAAGCTCATGGTTACTGAAGGAGTCAAATCAGAGTGAGCAGATTTTTGTCTTCAGCTCATGAGTGGTGAATATGCTTTCCATGGCCCAAGTTTCTGGACTAGTGAGTGAAACACAATGACCTGTGTTCTGTGGCAAGGTGAGCTATAGAACATCCAGAGGTTCTTTCTGAACTTAAATTTCTGAAACTCTGGTTTTTACTCATGAGGAGAAATGGATTCATTTTGCTTTGCTAGTAGCCATATAAAAAATTATTTCTAGCAACTTGCCCTATCCTAATGCTGCTTAGTGCTGGGAAATCAGGCTGGTGTTCTAGCTCATCTCCTGACAAACCTGTCCTGACTGAACTGATGCAATGGTCCATGCCTGGCAGAACTAGGTCTTCTATGTTAATGTAACATATGATGCAATTTCTACCTCTCAGTAGGAGGGAAAGGGGAGCAGCTGGCTCCTCTTGAGGACTGTGATTGCCAAAATGGCTCTGCAGGCCTTGCTCAACTGAGCAGGGAATAGAATATGAAAGGGTTTAACAAAGAATGGAATGCTTTGTGGAAAATGAAAACTGTGGGGACTAAACTACGGACACAGGGATTTAATGATTCAGCTATGCCAAGGAAGGGAGCAGAGTTCTCCTTGAATTACAGGAGAACAAGAATTTTATTCTGAAATAGCAACAAAAAAAATGTCCTGGTTTATTTGTCACTTATTTTTTCTTCTCTCAATACAGAGCCTGTTATCAAAGACAGCTTTTCCTTCATCTGCAACAAAGGTCCCAGCCAAAGGCTTTCGACATCTGAGGCTCACTCCTCGTGCTGACTCTGACTCTTCCCAAGCTTCTCTTGTCAACATTAATCCCTTCACACCAGAATCCTATCGACAAATGCTCTTCCATCCTAATGGCAAGCGGAAGGCTGCAGGAGAGCTGTAAGTGAGCTACTCTTAGGCAGCAGACTGCAATCAGACTGTTGGAAGGATGTAAGCAATGGAGATGTTCAGTATCTGGACTTATTTGCTAACAATGAATCATCTACTTCTGTAGTATTTGTTGGTGTAGAGTAAATGTTAGCAGACGTATAAAGGTAACAGAAGTATAAATAAAAATCAATCATTGCCTCTGTTCAGAAAGGTAAGTGGGGGATCAACAGCTCTCTTTAGTGCTTTGGCTGCAGCTTCACCAGCAATAAGGAGGCCAGGAGAATGATGCCTCTGGACAATGCCACTCTGTCCTGTGGGCAGTACTGAAATAGCTTTGTGGAGGCCTCCTAAATGGAAACAAAGAATTCCTAACCTGAGACTGCAGTCTTTAAGACCTCAATTAAAAACTTGTTTATCAACTCTATAAAATACATGGTTAGGCTGTGAAGCAAGGTTGGGAGGTTTATTTGAAAGATTATGTTAATTTCAAACCCAGATGGATTGCTGCACTGAAATAATACACCAGACTTTCCTAATCTTCTGTTATAGGAATGATCCTCATCCAGGAAGCCAGATTAAAAAGGAGCTACCTACAAAGGTGAGTGTCTGTACATTTTCCTCCCACAGAGTGGATAACATATTTGTAAAACCTTGGTGTTTGATGGAATTTGTTCTGTTATTGGAGTGTAAACCATGGCACCGTGCCAGAGAATAGATACCTATGACAGAAAAGGTCTACGCTGAATGCTTTGCTAACATTAGTTTGAGATGACAGACTTGGAAAAGGTGGAATTGTTCTTTGTAACTGCAATAGCCAGGCTTATGGAAGGAAAACGGTACCCTCTAGCCGAGGAGACTGGGATTGCAGGCAAATGGTCTCCCTGGAAAAACTACACCTGCAGAGCAAATCTGCTACCAGGCAACATCCAAGGCTGCCGAAATTGTTATACCTAGAAGAAAGCCTCAAGTAACTTGTGAATTACTGGACTATTATTCTGCTTGATTGCTAATGAGATTGAATATGTAATGTAGGTATAAAACTGAGTAATAGGAGGTATTCTTAGTGCCAAGCTTCTTAAGATAGTGTAAAATACAGCTGCCTTATGAAATGCAACCTGTTGGGAAGGGCTTCTGTTTCATGCGAGCCAGATTTTACTGGCTGTGAGGACCAACACTTGCCTCCTCCTCTGTACCATATAAACTACAGCAACTACAGCAGTTTCTGGGGAAGCCACTGAGCAACATGAGCTGCTGTCCCTGTAAGGGATGGAGAAAAATCACTTAGACCACTCTTGATGTTCACTTTATGCTCCAGTGCTTATCTCTTCTTTACTTATTTTCCTTGCCAGTAGGCATCACTCTCCCAGCAGTACCAGCAGTTCCTAGATCCCTAGTGGCCATTATTGTAGCAATAATTATGTTCCAACTGTTCTGCCAGCTTTCAACTCTTTGTAGAAAAGTGTCTCTGGGTGAGATACCAGTGGGAATACAAACAAATACACTGAGACCAGCTAATCTGCCGTTAGCCAACAGCTGGTGCTTCAAACCTGCAGAGCCTGAGCTGATACAGAATGGCCTTGGCTGCAGGCAACCTCAGCTGCCAGGGTAGAGCTGCTCCTGCAAAGCTGGGGTCACACAAAGCAACACACCAAGCTCCTCTCCTGAGCTCAAAACAGGCAATAGATCTAAGGTTTTCTCAAGTCCTGTCTTTAGGCCAATACCTTGTTGTTGCCTGCTGTTCATTCCTGACTGACTGCATCAGTTGTGGGTCTAGGAACTGGTCTGCCTTGTCAGGAGAAGAGATTTGATGGCAGTAACCCAAGGAGGCTTAGGCATGCACAGCCAACTAGACTAAATATCTCCTTACTTACAATTTCTACCTCTATGGCTAACAAGTCCTGATCATATAAAACCAACCAACCAGCCTTGAAACTTGGCCAACCCAGGGAAGGTGGCGTTAAAGTGGTCAGAAAAAACACAAGTGAAAGGTAATTTCAAGAACTGAAATGCCGGTTTCAAGAACTGGCCATGCACCTGCACATATGCCTGGACGAACACCCAGAATGGGAGAGGGAGCAATGTGGGTGCTCAGTGACAGCAAGTGTTACACACCTCTAAAACAATGGCAGCTATTGAGTCTTTCAACTCCTATTTGTCTCTGCTGTTTTTGTCACTCTGCAGAGATATACTCTGAAGGCGAGCAATATGGTTTCCCGCTACAAGAAGGAGTTCCTGGAACTAGAAAAAATTGGTGTGGGGGAATTTGGATCTGTCTACAAGTGCATCAAACGCCTTGATGGATGTGTTTATGCCATCAAACGCTCCAAAAGGCCTCTGGCAGGATCCTCAGATGAGTGAGTGTGCTGGCTGGAAACTGCCAGTTGAAATGATGGGCATGTTCTTGAGAGGTGTGATGGGAAGGAGGGAGTGTGGATCTAAAAGTATCTGATGTGTGGCATGAGCAAAAATTGGCTACTGCTGCACTTCCAAGTAACAGCTGGGAGAGTGGGGGAAGATACCACTATAAAGCTATTGGATATAAATGTCTAGGGAAGGAAGAAGTCACATGCACAGCAAAGTGAGAGGATGGAATACCTGATCACCTTGGGTCCATCCAGACAATTTCTTTACAATAACTGCCAAGAAGTTTATTTGACAGACATACTGCAGTCCCTGCCTTGCTGCACGACCAGCACTACTCTTATCTGTATTGACCAGCTTGTGATGTCCTATAGCTAAAGCAAAGTCTTTGAAGCTGCTGCTGCCTTTGCCTCTTTAAAAAAAGACTTGCTCAGCAATTATTTTCTTTAACAGCTGCTCAGGGCATTTGACCAAGGGCAGGTTTTACCTCAGCAGCTGTGAGAGCCAGTCTGTCTGTCAAAACCTGAGAGAAAGGGGGAACAGGGGGGTTCAGAACTTCCAGGCTGCAAAGCAGTGCTCCTCTCCTGGTGCCAAGTAGCCTCTGGCAGCCTGTCACCTCAGCTTTTTCCATGTGTGCCTCCCTAGGCAGCTGGCACTGCGTGAGGTTTATGCCCACGCTGTCCTGGGGCACCACCCCCACGTCGTGCGCTACTACTCGGCCTGGGCAGAGGATGATCACATGATTATCCAGAACGAGCACTGCAATGGTAAGGGCTGGACAGCATTCAAGCCTGAGATCTCTGCATGGGCAAAGTTGCCTTCTTTTGTACTTAAATGTGGTGTTTTGGCTTACAAGAAAGCAAACTGCCCTGGGGCTGCATTTCTGTGGAGAATCCAGTAAGGGCACATAATATTTAGATGAAGTTCTGAGTGGTGCTAATGTTTTAGAAGCAGTGGAACTTTGTATTTCTGGGATTTGAAAATTGTTTCTCTTTTTTGGCTGGCCTGGAAAAGAATTCCCCATTCTGATGCTCAGGGTTGTGCTGGGACTGTCCCAGTAACACCTGATATGAGTGACTCAAGAGCTGCTGACTTAAGGGCCATGTATCTTGGCAAAATCTCTTCGTGATGGGAGTGGGTAGTGACTGGTTGGATGAAGGCACCTTGCTTCCTGACTAGAAGAAAGGGGTTTACAGCTGCAGAGGAATGGAGTAAATGATGAGGCAAAGTATAAATGGGGTGCTGCAGGCAGGGTGGCAAACTCCTACTGGAGTTTGCCCTTAGCAATACCACTGCTTGAGAGAAATTGAAGATGCCTTTAGCTACCAGAGTTGCTGAAAGCAAATATGTAATGTTCATCTTTTGACTGCACCTGTAGTCTTGAAGCTTAGTGAAGAGTGGTGACAGCTGTTTGGAGTACTGCTCTAAAATCTGGTGGAGGCAACCACGAAATGTGCTCACTGCTGCAGCATGGGTGTATTGCTTGTGTTCTGGTGGCTGAACATCTGAGGCCAAAAGACGTGATGAAAAGTAAGCTGATGGAGACAGAGGCTATGATATCTTCTAGCTCTGAAATTTACATAGTGTCTCGATGGAGACCCACAAAACTGTGTTCACTGTTTAATGCTTTTCAATCAAAAATCTGCTAGTGGGACTTAATTTCCTTGTTCCACCATTCCTATACCTGCTTTCTGCATCTAAGCACAGCAGAAGCAATTAATTTTTCTGCTGTTCACTTGCAGCAGCACCAGCATCATTAACAGGTCAACCCTCCTGGCAGGATGTAGAGCTGTAGGCCAGAGGTAGAACTACAGTTGGTCATCCTTGCTGAGCAGCAGGCAGGCATTCCAGGGCAGTGGGAAGGTTGAAGCCAAGTGGTGATGTCCAAGTTTGCTCACTAGAGCACACAGAACTGCTGTGGTTGGGGTGTGTCTCTAGCAAGCCTCCAAGTATTCTGGGCAGCTAAGCTGTTTCAAATATGCTGTTCCATAAAACCTCTGTCAGGTCTCAAACTGCCTGTTTTCCCCTAGGTGGGAGTCTCCAAGATGTGCTGCTGGAAAATGCAAAGCTTGGGCAGTATTTCCCAGAAGGAGAGCTGAAGGAAATATTGCTGCAAGTCTCCATGGGACTAAAATACATCCACAACTCTGGCCTTGTGCACCTGGATATCAAACCTAGTAAGTATAGTGCCCTCCTCCTTTGTAGAGGGTTTTCCTAGTGATCCCTCAAGGGCAGGACCTGTAATAAATCCTCCTGAGTGGACTGACTGTAGTGCTCCAAAGAAAAGGGGACCTTGCCCTTGTCTAGTGACTGGTTTTTTGGTTTTATTTTTATTTTGAATTGTGCCCCTACTGCTGCTCTCAAATTGAGCCTTCTCTGATAGTTGTCAGCATTTCACTCCTGTCTCATGACCTTTGTAATCCTAGCTCATGGGAATCACCTTCATACTGACGGCACAAGTAGAGCTGCCAGGGAAGATGGGGACTTCCTTAATTACTGCTGTCCTGTTGCACAACACTTGCCTTTTGTGTGTTGAGCTACCTTGGGGGGATTAAGTTCCTGCAAAAATAGTAGCAAGGTTTCCTCTCTGCAGCTCAGAATGGTCACCTCCAGGGCAATGCTTCCCCTCTGTCACATAGTCAATATTAGAGGGGAACTCCTTTTTCCTGCTGAAATTATTCTTCTGTAGAGGGCAGAGGCAGGGGAAAGCTGATTTCACTGGGATATTTTATGCACAAGATACAGCTGTCTTATGCCAGCTGTGTGTCTGAATGTGAGCTGGGCAGAAAGCTGACTACAGGGTGGGAAGCATGTGCATAATTTCTCTGGTTGCAAAGCTTAACTACTTTGACAGGTGGGATTTTTACGAAGTTGTCAGGCGCTGCAGCCTGACTACTGGTATCACCTTATTGCTGAACTTCTGTGTCTTGCAGGTAATATCTTCATCTGTCACAAGCTGGCAGTTTCAGGCCCTGCTGGGCAGGAGGAGAGTGACAGTGAAGACGAATTCTCTCCTGGTGTGGTGTATAAGATTGGTAGGTTTTTGCCTACTTTACAGCTGGCCTAAGATTAGGGCTGCCCATTACTGCCTGAGACTGCTGTGTCCTGTGGCTGAAGAGACTTGCACACAGAACTGATAGTCATGAATGCCCCAATTACTCACCAGAATTATTCCTCTAACAAGGCAAGTCACAGAAAATTCATGTGCTTGTTTCCAAGTGCAGATTCCTGAGTTAGGAGCAGGCTTGCTGTCTTACTCAATATTTCTCTGTTAGTGCCTATAAAGGGGAAGCTTTTATTGAAGAATGACTTCAGTTTGCTTCATTACGTTTCAACTGCTTGTTCTTCGTCTCAGGTGACCTTGGACATGTGACATCAATAACAAACCCTCAGGTGGAGGAAGGAGACAGACGGTTTTTGGCCAATGAGATTCTGCAAGAGGTAAAACTGCTAGAGCTGGGCAGTGGGGAGAACAAAGTGGGAGAACAAGTGGGGAGAGATCAACTGCAGAGCAGTCATTAGTCTAACTTGTTCCTCACCTTATCTTCTCTTTAAACTGTCTGGTCTGGCTGTGAAATCTGTAAAATTAGCACTTTATCATGAACAATAGTGGTGTGGGTCTTATGTAAATAGTTAATATGTAAATACTTCATAAGTAGCTATCATTGGATTACTGCAGCTACTCCCCTTGAGGGATCAGTGAGACAAAACCTTTATCAGTTTGAAGACATTTGATTTGCAAATCCAGCTGAGATGAAACTACTGGATGTGATAATTGAGGAATATATTTACTCAGACAGACGCCTTGTAAAACAAACACTGAACAAGTAGTAGGAGAGGTGGGAGGCACAACACACCTCTTAAACTGACTGCAGTTTTGTCACTCCAGCCAACATATGTAAAGGGAATCAGAACTGAACAACCAGCTGGGACTGGACGTGTTATTCAGGTATTTAAGGGACAGCATCTGTGCTGCAAGTGGATTTAGGAACTGTTAGGCCAATGTATCAGATGCAGCCTTCAGCGTGAGCTGGGCATAGGTAGCTCACTGCCTTGTGATGAAGGCTGGAGGTACACATGTGTTAGGCCATCCTCTGGAGTTACTGCAGTGGTCCCAACGTGGCCTGCAAGGTCTTTATGGCCGAGAGCCAATGTGCTGTTGCTTAGTCCTCCTGCCTGCTGCCAATGTTTTCATCCTGAAGAGCAGGAAACAGCTCACTGGAGTGGTGAAGGCAGTGCTGTATACACACACTTGCTTGGCTGTTTCTTTTTGAGCTCATACCCCAACTCACCTTTGCTTAGTGTAGCAAGATGTTCCTTTCTAACACCTTTCCCTTCTCTCTGCAGCAATACTGCTACTTGCCCAAGGCAGACATCTTTGCCCTGGCACTCACAGTGGCTCTGGCAGCTGGGACAGCACCACTACCTCACAACGGGGCCCTGTGGCACCACATCCGGAAAGGCAACATTCCACCCATCCCCCAGAAGCTTCCTCACCGTTTTCTTGAGCTCCTTAAGGTGAGGAAGTAGTCTTGACAGGATGGTGGCTTTTGCAGCAGGCATGTGACAGGAATGTTAGACTCTGAACTCCTTTGCCTTCTAGCTCATGATCCATCCTGACCCAGCACAAAGACCTTCTGCCACAGCTCTCACCAAACACCCTGTTCTCCGTCCTTCATGTGGAAAAGCTGTGCAGCTCCAGGAGCAGCTGAATATGGAGAAATGCAAGACTGCCATGCTGGAAAGGTAGAGCTGGCTTGGGCATGAAGGGGAGAAGACATGGGCACAACCATGATGGTCACCAGCTTTGAATGGAGGGTGGTAGTGCTGGGAGAATGCACGTGCAGAAATCCCTGGCCAGTTCCTGTGCCTGGAGCTGTGGGAGTGATGGGGATGTAAAACAGGGACTTGCAGTGCCCAGGCAGCAGCTTTGCTTCAGCTCTGGCTTGGAGGAGCTGGCTGAGTTATAACAGCAAACTTGTGTGTTTCCTGCAACCACTGGTGATGCAAAATGCTGATACAACCTGCAGCCAGTAGGCAGATGAGGAATTGATAATGCACTGAGATAGTGGGATAAGCATAGAAGGAAAAGAAATATCACGTGGTGACAGATTTCCCTTGTTCCCTCTCACTGCTGTTGGCAGTAGTGTTTTGGGGTGCTGGGATCTAAGAACGTCCCCACAACCCCTCTTAAGTGTAGATGTCAGCTGGGGAAGAGGTTTTCTGTGTAGACAGAAGTGTGAATGCTCTGGAAGAGCAGCAAGTACCAGAAAGGGAAGAAAGGCAATGGAAAAGAAGCATCTGCCTTTATTTAGGTATTATACATGTATGAGATGACACTGATCTAAATTTCAGCACTCAACTATCTGAAACAATGGGAGAAAAACTCAGCCAGGTGTTCCACACACTGGTGCCAATGTGTTACTGACCTGATACATAGTTTTCTTCTAGTAAATCTTCAGACCTCCTACCTTTTCAAACAAACTCCAGAGACAGCACAGTAATCTTCATGTTATCCTCTGGGCTGAGAAGTTGCCCCCTTCCAGCAGTGCTGGAGTATTACAGTAACCCTCATGTGCAAGATTGTTCATAGTTTGCTTCTGTAGCTGCTGCGGATTCATGCATTACATGGTTTTCTTCCTTTCCTCTTCCTTCGTCTCCCCCCTGCAGGGAACTTAAAGCAGCTCGCCTTGCCCAGACCCTCATGAAGGACCAAGGCTTAGGAAGTGCCAAGTTACAAGAGTCTGAAACCTCTTCTAAGCAGAAGAGCAAGCGTCTGGTGGGAGGGAAGAGCTGTCGCTCATTTAGCTTTACTCTGGGTTTCTGAATTTCTGTGTTGTCCAAAGACTGCTGAATGGCCCTGTGAAAGCAGAGGGTCTGCACACACCAATGCCCCATGTTCTCTCCCTGTTTTTTTTTCCTTTGTTCCCCTGTTAGTTATGATGAGATGTTGGCTGAGAAAAGAATGACTGGCCTACAAGTGTTGGATAATGGGATTTAAGGTTGTCCTCTGTTTAATTTCTTGTGTAATTTGCCTTGCTGTAGACTCAGTGTAACTCTGCCATGACAAAAGAATGACATTTTCTCTACTCACTTCCCTCTTTCTTGAGTTGGGCCCTGTTATTGATGATTTGGCAGTCTTAACACTTGGGCTGACTATATTTTCAGAGGGGTGTTGATGGCTGCACAGGGAGACAGCATCTACAGCTGGCCCCTTCTACTACGAGCAAGTAGGCAGAGACTATGGCAGCCAGTTTTAGCTGCATATATCTACAGCTGGCCCCTTCTACGAGCAAGTAGGCAGAGACTATGGCAGCCAGTTTTAGCTGCATATAAGGAGTCAGGCTGGTTACACACAGCTGTCCTGGGGGGCTCAGGGTGCAGCTGAAGTGGCGTTTCACTAAGGGGGGACACAGAGTAATAGAAAATGCTTTAAGGAGTGGGAGTTGAAGAAAAACATTCTTTCAAATTTCAGTAACAAAACTTTTGTAACTGGGTGTGCTCTAACAGACTAGTTAGTCCCTGATTAGTTAGTCCCGACTCGTTTTCTGTCAGTCGGGGAGGACTCCTTGTTCCCGTGGGGGAGACGCGTGGGGCAGTGCGTTGGTAGCTGGGTCTGTCTGTACCCAACTCCCCTCCAGCATCTCGCACGTGGTGCAGCTGCCTGCCTGTGAACTGCAGCCTTTCAGCAAAGATGAGGGCAATTAGAAAAGGCTTTGTCAGCTTTTTGGAGTTGCCCATGTTAATGGTTGTATGTGTTTGAGATCTCACACACCTTCCCCCCTCTCCCCGCTAAATGTAACTTTGGGGGTCCTTCTCGTTTGTGTTGGTTGGACAGAGCGCTGCAATGTTATGAGGCAGCGCTTGGTAACTCGCTTATTTCCAGGTTTTACTGGTTTGTTTTATGACGTTGCACATGCTGGCTTTTAACTGTTAGATCCTATCGTTTCGTGCGAATAAAGGTTTTATCACTTTTAAACCGATAATGGAGTGATGGAATTTTGTTCGTTATTGTTTTCCTCCGCGAGCTCTGTGTCTCCCGGGGGCTCGGGGCGCGCGGTGGTGGCGCTGCCCGTGCCGCCGCCGCCGTCCCGGGGGCTCGGGCGCGTTTCCTCCCGGAACCTCCCGCCCGGCCCTTTCCTGTTCCGGCCGGCCGCGGGCGCAGCGCGGTAGCGGGAGAGGTGCGGAGGGCGCGGGGTCGGAGGCCGGGCCGGGCCGGGGCTCGCTTCAGCCCTGCTTTCCCCTCCGCAGGCTCGGCGGCAGCATGTGGCGGCGACCGGCGTGGCAGGTAGGGCCGTGCGGGGCCGCGGCGGAGCGCGGCCCGGCCGCCCTCGGGGGGAGCAGCTGCGGCCCCTCCGCCCCGCAGCGAGGCTGCAGCGACTCTGCGGACGCGGAACAGTGCTCGGCGCTGCCCCGGGGCGGGGAGGGGCGGACGGAGCCGAGCGCCCCGGAGCCCTCGGCCGGCCGTGCCCGCTGGCCGGGGCCTCGGCTCTGGGTCTGCTCTTAAGGAGATAGAGTGTGAGCTCTGGAACCACCTGTTCTGGGAAGTGAGCCTTTTTTCCCAATTCCTGCACGTGGACATCTAGCGGAAGTTTTTCTGGGCTTCCCCCCCGCCCCCTTCCTTTCTTCTAAGCTGGAGTATTTGCTTGAATAATGGCAGTTCCTGTGCAGCTTTCCCACTTGCAGTTCTACGAATTTTGTGTCCTAGATTTACTTTGGGACAAGTGTGTCAGTGCATCCACTGCTCATTCCAGTGGGTGGATGTACTTTTTGGGCACAACTGGTTAAACTCTGAAACGAAGCAGAAGCATCAGACCTGTTTGTTTCCAAAGACTAAAGCTGAAACAACTAAAGCCCCACTCTCCTACAAACTTCCTCCCTTCTTATTTACATATTACTGAAAAACAGTAGTTACTGCATGTCCCAAAAATAACTGCTGGAGGTATACCTTTGGGCCATGCTTCTTTCTAGGCAACTCTTTAACCTTGATTTAACCAGATGTTTTTTAAGTACTCTTACCAGCTTCATTTGGCTGAACAGATTTCTTTCCTCAGGTCCCCCATTAGTTACCTGGCAAAGAACATACTTGCAGAGCCTCTGTAAGTGCACAGAAAATGAGGTGTGAAGACTTGTGAATGCTGTTCATAGTTTGTGTCTTGGAAACTCATATTTCTCTGTTTCTTCAGGTGCTACGCCAGTTTGTAAGACATGACTCTGATACGGCTAACTCATTGGTACTTGAAAGATGTAAGTACCTCCTGAGATGCAATTTACTTGTTACTCATTGTGTCTATCTCAGTTTTAGGACATCTGAAATAAGGCAGGAGAGAAGCAGGTAGGAGTGGTAGCTCCTCAGTGTAGCACCTAAGAATGTGTTGTTGCAAGCACACAGTCTTGAGTGGCTTCCTGTCTGGTCTCTGTCAGGTGAAGCAACAGTTTAGGGGAAAAGAAGAAAGCCCTGACAAAGACTACCCCCTCTATAGGGCAGGTCGTTGTGCTTATCTGTGGCAGTGGTTTGGGTCTGCTGTTGGCATGGTTTCTAACACCTGCCTTCAGCTGTCTTGTGTGCTTGTTTCTCAGACTCCTGGGTCCCTGGAGCACTTGTCTGTGTGGTGCTGCCCCAGCAGGATTTGCTTCAGGTGTTCTTCAGCCTTCACTATTCACTTCACATGCTCCTTGTGCATGAGGGATACTTAGCTGATTTCTTCCAGTTGTCCTTGAGCATGGAGAAGGGATAGACTGTGTCTGCCTAGGCCTGGTAATAGTGTAAAAACTGACTCTCTCATTCAGAGGATAGAGTATAGTAATGCAACTTTGCTTCAAAGGTACTGCTGTGCATTGTGTTTTATCATTATGAAACAAATAAAAGTCACATAAATGCAGTTTAGTCTTAAGTGGTACATGGATGTATCTGTGGAAGAGATGGAACAGAAAGAATAAGGAACCTTTGGCTTTTTAAATCAGTTAGTTCACAGTGATAATGACAGTATAGATGCAGTCAACCATCTCCTGGGGCCTGAAAAAGCCAAATGTCATAAGAGCTTTAAAAGTGCTCAGGAGGTGCAGAAAGTTGTGATCCTGGCCCTTGAGAAAAGCTGCTGACTGATGGCTTGCCATGCTTAGAAGCATCATAATTCACCTTTGTGTTTGGTCTCTCTTGTTTCAGCCATGAATCGTGTTCAGCTGCTTGGTCGGGTTGGACAGGACCCTATCATGAGGCAAGTGGAAGGAAAAAATCCTGTTACCATATTTTCCCTTGCAACCAATGAGATGTGGCGGACAGGAGATAGTGAAGTAAACCAGGGAGGTGAGTCTGCATGAGCAACGTGTCCCAGGTCACAGCTGCATGGCCAGCAGCAGCACACTTACAAATCTCTGGGGTGCAGGAAGGTTCCTTTGAGCTCAGCAGAGGTGGTGGTGCATTTGTGTGTGTCTTACTGATCCCCAGCAGCATGTACTGAGGAGAGATCTGCTGTTGACTTTCCTCAGGAGGAGAGAAGAGTGTGTGGAGTGGGCAGTTTGTCACTGGTGGGGGTATGTCAGAGGCATAGCAGATTCTGTACTCTTACTTGTTTCAGGATGAGAAAAATAAAGAAAAAATTATTTTCTCATTGATTCTGTCATCAGTTTGCATCTGCAGATGTCTCATTCTCTAGATTCTATTCAGTGTGAAGTGTCTGAGGGGGGAAAAAATTACTAGTGTGAGCACTGTCTTACAGAAAAAACAATGTCTTGGTTTGAACTGTGCTTCTGCACAACAATTTGTTTGGACATGGATGAGTGGAACATTTAGTTCTGGAGTGAAGTCGGAGATGAAGTACTAGTATACTTCTGTTTTCAAATCACTTCACATAATTTGAGAATACCGATGTGTTGAAGCTAATTTCTGAGTCTTGTATCACAAAGAGGATTTGGCATCCAGCTCTTTTACTTCTGTGTACCTTAGGTGATATCAGTCAGAAGACGACATGGCACAGGATCTCTGTCTTCAGACCTGGCCTCAGGGATGTCACCTATCAGTATGTGAGGAAAGGGTAAGTGAATTACAAATGTGTGTGAGGATTTAATGCCTTAATAATGGATTACTGTAATAATTGTAGTGACCAGGAACTGTAAGTAAGATACAGGTGCCATAAAACAAGTTAGCACAGCAGCTACAAACAACTGATAAAAAAAGCCTGTGTAGTTTGAATCAGATTCTGAATTCAGCCTTTTCATCAGGAGGTGTACTGATAAGACAAAGAGTCATGGGCTCCAAGTGAATGAGGGAAAATTTAGGTTGGATATATGGATGTAAACCTTACTGTCAAGGTAGTGAGGCCCTGGCACACTTGCCCAGAGAAGCTGTGGATGCCCCATCCCTGGAAGTGTCAGGCTGGATGGGACTTTCAGCAGCCTGATCTAGTGGATATATTCCTGCTATGGCCAGATGTTTGGAACATGTGGTCTTTAGGATCCCATTTTAATCCAGACCATTCTAGAATTATAGAGTGGAAAATAGCAGCACAGTTCTCTGACCAAAATCAAATTCTTTGTTTTTTTAGCTCTCGAATCTTTGTTGAAGGGAAGATAGATTATGGTGAATATACAGATAAGAACAATGTGAGGCGACAGGCCACAACAATTATAGCAGGTAAGAAGCAAAGCACCAAAGTGCCCCTTGCCCTTTTAAAATGAAGAGAGGGTGGAGGGCCTCTGAAATGAATCTTGGTTTGTCTTCACCCTCAGTATCCACACTCAGGGATTTTGAGATAATGGGTAGTGTGTACCAGAAGATTTCCTCTGGCACTGCTTGTGAACACACAGAAAATGAGAGTATCCAGTTGCAAAGTGCTGCTGTCATTTGTTTATTCCACAGAATGGATAAGGAGTAGATTTGTGCCTTGGGTTGACACAACAAAGAAAACTAGGAAACTCAGCTTGTTCCTTGAGCCTTTAAATAGCCTGAGCATCCTGCATCTTTATTGTGGATAGAGCTGCTCCTGTGTTGCTTTTGAATGAGGAATAAATTAATTGGGTAGTAGAGCAAACATTTCTGTTACACAAGTATGTCTGGAAAGACTAGAACAGAGGAAAAGGAGAGGGGAAAAAAAGGAAAAAGAACAGTCATATTCCTGGATGTTTCTGCAGCCTCTTTAAAAGCTAGCAGTGCTGGAAGGAAGAAGCAATTATGTTTTTTAATTAGTGTTCTCCTAATGGTTTCTTGTTCAAGAGGCCCAGTCTCAAGACACTTTAGAAATTCCTTAGGCTTGATGAAGTAGGAGCTTCCCATATTCCTACAGGCTGTTGACACGGTATACAGTATATAGTGCAGAGTGAACATGACAAAAGAAAAGGGAAATAAGCTGTAACTGGTGGAGATTGTAGTGAAATAATTAAACCATTATTTTAAAATATTTTAGTGTCTTTCACTGTTCAGCAGCTTTTCATCAGCTTTAGCACACTTGTTTCATAGTACTTATGACCACCTTGAATTGTCTGCTTTCAGGTGAGATAGAGTGTACTGGACACTGTTTTATCAACTATTATTCTGTCCCAAAATCTACATATTAGCAACTTATTTTAACTCAGATACCTGAGCGTCATGGTGTGAAGGCTTGCAACAAGGCAAAACAATGCTCAAGATTAATTTTTTAAATTTCTTTTCAGATAATGTGATTTTTCTGAGTGATGGCTCAGTGAGAGAAAAGGTGTGATGTCCTTAGTGCTTGGATCCAGGCCATTTCATTCCTTTGGTTTTTCAGTGCTTCATAATTCTGTAGTCATATATGTTGCTGTAGTTCCTTTAAGAAATAAATAAAATGTTTGTTACCTAGAGGGTACTTCTGTGTGTTTTGTTCTCCCATTTGGTTTCTCTCTGTTACGATCTTTTGTATTACTTTCTTTTTTTCTCCTTAAAAGGAGAAGTACCCCAGGCAGCTGTATCAGTTCTTGAGCTGATGAAAATATAAACGGGGAGTCACTCTTTGCATCTTCAGCCATTTTCAAACCTTCTGTCCTTGTCTGCCTTAACCTCTCTCCTGTCTTGGGGGCCTGCCAGCCTGATCCCCTCTTGCTTTAGACATCCCTCCTCTGTTCTATAGGTGTAATTCCCTGTTTTTCCTTCACTAAGCCAGTTGGACATTGAGTTTAAAGCAGAATCATTGGCCTTGACTAGTGCTCAGCTGGAGATTTCTGTCACAGACCCGGAGGAGGCCTCCTGTGCATTTGCACCTGCCCCTCTGCTGATCCTAGGTATTGTCTTTCTCCAAACCCTGCTTAGGTCTTGTTTGTTGTGGTGTTTGGTGTAGGATGACATCAGCATTCCCATCCCATCCCTCGTCAGGGTGCTGTGCCCATGGCTTGCCGTCAGGAGGAGCTGGAGGAGCGACTGCCTTGGCTGTGCCTTCGGGGAGTCGCATGGAAAACATGAAATACATTCCGGGTCTGGGATTTGTAGTGTGGGAGTGGCCCTTGTTTCACTGCGTTTTGTTGTCAGAGTGAGAATTATTGTATTGGTAAGAAGCTGCTCAATTAAAACGAGTTTAATTCTACTACACCAAAAAAAAAAAAAAAGAGAAGGGGAAATTCCCACTGTAATACAACATGATGGAACGGGGAAAGAATAATATTAGAAGTGACAATTTCGGGCCTTCAGAGCTGGTGGGATTTTGTATCTCATCTCTCTCTGATCCCAGTGCAGAACACATTAATAGTCTTTGCAGCTCTTTCCCCTACTGAACTTTGGGGGTTTTTTAATGCCCTGTGCACATTGTCTGTACTAACAAAAATGTCAGTTATTTCAATTCAGCATCTATTTCTGGTTGATGTTAAAGCTCTAACAAGTATCCGAGCCCCTGTCACTGGCATACTGGGGTGTCAGATGTATTGCAAAGGCTTAGCTATTTCAGTGGGTTGCTATCCACAGAAGATTTTCTTTTTAAATAGAAAATCCTGACTTTAATTCCTTTAACTACTTGTTTAATCTGAGCCTGTTGTACTGCTGTGAGAATTGTGATGATGCTCTTGCACAGTAGTGATCCAAGTAATTTGTGCTTGGTCCACACAAGTTTTTTCTCTTTGCTAAAAGCTGGAGTTTGTCTTGAGCTTTCTGCTAGGAGGCCTTGAGCAAATGTGCTGAGCTTCTGTTCATTCAGTGGTCACCTTGTTTGCACTCTGCTGTGGTGGTGGAGCTCGTGGCAGTGTCTGTTTTGGTGTCTGGGAACTGCCATTCTCCTCCAGACTCAGAGCAGAAGTGGCAGCAAGGATTCCCTTCACCACCACAATGGAGTGGCCAGAACTCTGCAGCTGCTGAATAGCTCCTGCTAATCTCTGCCCCTGGCTCAAGCTGGAGACAGCAGAGCTAGCACAAGGTATTAGGATTAGATGCTAGCAAGGAAAAATATTTACTCAAGAACTTTGAGTTTTCTTGCCCTTCCAGTTCTATTTAAAGTAGCTAGTACACTTGTAAAGATTGACCTGCTACAAAGATGGCACACACTGACTTTGAGCACACACTGGAAGCCTTGTGCTGAATGTTCAGCACAGCTTGGCAGCAGGATAGGCCTTCCCAAATGATTCTGCATTGCCCTAGGTACAGCAAAAATAACCAGTGGCAAAGGCTTGCTGTGTGTTCATCTTATGTCTGCTCTGCTACTCTGGGGCAAAGTTAATCTGTAACTAAGTCATTTCACTTGTGAGAAAATCCTGTGTGAAATCAGCATTCCTATAGCATCTGGTTGGTTTCAGGTTTTTTTTATGGATAGGTATTTGTTCTGTGAGGAAATGGAATGGGAATGGTATCACCTGAGTGAAATACAGTGATTCCTTGTTTGTAACTAGGCAGTGTTTTCCCACAGTGTCCCCTGGAAAATGGCATTCTGCTTTTTCTTGTCTGGGTTAGCATCTTGTGTAAACCTGATGAGGCAAACCCTGGCTGCTTCCATCAACCAGGATATTTAGAAGTGTTTGACCTTAAGCAGGAATTTATTTTATGTATTTATGGTGATAATTACAAAAGATAAATCTGGGTGACTTCTTTTTAAAATGTCAGCACATTCACCAAGTATTTGGAGCGTTTCTGAACAGCTCTGAGGCAGAGCTATTCTGGTCTGCAAGGCAGCTCCATGGCATTCAATTATTCCTGTCAGTCTGCTGCAAGGTGTAGGAAACACTCTCTTCTCTGCTTGTTTTTGTGGCGGTTTGCGGAAGACACCATGGCATTGTGCCTGTGTCACAGAGCAAAGAACCCTTTCAACTTTATTCCTCATTACTCTGCAGTAATTGCTCTGTTCACAGAAATTAGGAGCCATGAAGAAGTAGGAGAAGATGCTTCACCCAAAGAAATCAAGTCCCACTTCACCAAAATAGCCCTCTCCCTCTTCTCTGTGTTCCGTGGGGTTGGGGGCACTGTGCCTGTGTTCCCAAACACAGGTCACACTTCCGTTCAAGACCAGCAGTGCCTGTGGGGGCCTGGTGAAAGCCCTTGCAGGGGGGCAGGAATTGCAAAGGTAGGAAAGCTGAATTGGAGCTTAGAGAAGCCCCTGGGTAAAACAGCAAAGATGATTCTGGTAAAGGGAGCCTGTATTTCTGTCAGTGTACCAATTATGTGGGTTTAGTAACAGGCTGTCTTCAGGGCTGGCTATCCCACTTTCTTCATGTGTCAGAAAAGGAATGAAATGCCAATATGGTGGGAAGAAAATTTTACTATTCTCAAGCTCACCTTCTATTTTTAACTCTGAAATTTCTGTGGTGGAAGCTTTTTTGCCAAGTAGTTGAGTGTGTCTGAATGTACAAACTAAGACTTTGTGTCTGTTTATCTTGGCAGTGGTGAGCTTCACAGCAGTGTGATTTAAATCTCATTTACACAAGAAATTTGCTTTGTTAGTGCAAGTAAAGTCTTTGCACAACACACAAAGAAGTAACTTTCACAGGGTTTCTCCTGAGACATCCTCTTGTGGGGAACGTGTGTCAGTGTGTGTGAGATTTTTCTTCTGCTTATGGCTTATTCCCACGTAAAAAATTCAGCTCATTACCATACTTGGCCATTTCACAAAAATCTCTAGTAACTGTGATTAGAAATTGACTGCTGGTTTATTCTTTATATTCTTAGACCTGGAATTTGTGTCCTGCACTCTTTAAGAGGTGCTGAATTTGTTGAAGAAATCTCTAGCTCTGGCTGTTTTCTGTTGCTTTCAAGGGGTAAGATTTTTACTGGTAGCTGGTCAGAAACCTGGCAGTTTTCATCCTGTGGGCTCTGTTGCTGTTTGTTCTTTTCTTGCTGGTTGGTTTCTCAAACTGATTTGAACAGAGCAGCTGTAGAAAATGGTTGGTTATCTTGATCCTGGTTGTCACAAGTCAGAAAAATGTCACCTGTAAATATTTAATGAACCTTTGTGCAGCTGACCTGATCAAGAACTGAGTAATGATGTGGTTGCAGGAGTTGTGGCTTCTGTAACCCGGATCTCCAAGGAGTAAGAGAGCACCTTTCCTTTGCCAGGCTTTGTATTGTTGCTTGCTTTGGTCTTTGATGTTTTAAGTAAGTGGTGTTAGTTTGGAGCTCTGCCTTAGCAGCCTCCTCTTTCTTAGTTGCTTTGGTTTTCTGTGTGATTTCTGTGCGGGCTTTCTGCTCCTTGTAGAAAGGGAGCAGAATTCTCAGTAAACAAAAACTGAGCTCTTCTCTTCCCTATATGTGCAGACAATATGTCCCCACCCTTTTATGTTCTTGTAGATTTTTGGTTAATTTTTGCACTCTCCTTCTGTTCTGTGGGGTGAGTTCAAACCCACTTCAGAAGAGTGGGGTGAGGAAAGGGTCTTACCCAAAAGAATAAATCAAAAATGCTCTCAGAATTATATGAGTTGGAACTTAATAATACTATTATAGTTGTTCTAAGAGAAAAGTAATGAAGCATGGAGAAACAGCCTTGATTTTCAGCAGGCTGGTAACTATTGAAGTCCACCATTCAAATCCTCCAGGGAGTATGGGATAAAGTCAGGATAGCTGTGTCTGTATCATGTTCTTGTAGGTTTTCAGGTGCTTTCCCCAGTGCCTGATTTCTGGTGCAGTGTCAGTCTGTGGGCAGCAACATGTGACACGTTAGACTACTGTCCCATGTATTGTATCAGCACACTGAATAATTAATATTCTCTGGAAAGGATTAGTTTCCTCCACTTTTGTCTCTTCCTTCTTGGTGCCCTGTATGTGCTGCCAGTCTCTAGCAGAACCTTGCTATTTCAGATTTCCTTTTCCAAGAAGCACTGGTGCTGCAGCACAAACACATCGGTGTGGTCTCTGTGCTGTTGGCTGCCACCATGCAAAGCAAATTGGTCACATTTCCTTACAAAGTCTTGGGTCATTGTTTCAGAGATATTGAAGCTCAAAACTTACATGTAGCCTTGAACACTAATTTTAATAATGTGTCAGTAACTGGGCAGGATGCCCAATTACCAATATTATGGTTTTTATTTTATATTACAGCCCCAAAGATGGATAGTTTTGTGTGTCAAAATATTTCAATGGCCAAAGAAGTCTTCCAGCGTACTTACGAATTCTCAGCAGATCTGTGTCTCACAGCAGCAGCTGTGCCTCAGTACCAATGATAAAGAGAAAGCTCCTGGGGAAGAGCAGAGGGGAGAGGGACACAGCTTTATATGGTGCAGGAAGAGTGGAAACCACTGGGGAAAGCAGCATTCTGTTTACCCAGGGTGCCTCAGTTTGTATGAGTGCTTTACCCAAGGGGGAAGGACAGAAGTGTGTGCCTGTGCAACTTCTTCCTTAAATAAATATTTCTGCCTGAGAAATGTGTTAGGATGAGAAATTTCAGCCCAGTACTCTTGGTCAAACAGAAGTCCTTGGGAGCCCCTTGTTCTCATCGTGCTCAGCAAAGGAAGCTGCACTCACCCAGTCAGGACCACCTTCTTCTAAGGTGGCCTTCATTTTGTTGGTTTACAAGACAAATATGGGTCTCCCTTTAGACTTCTCATATGGGCAAAACATTCATTTAGTGCCCCAGCACCAAGAAATTATCTAGTCACAGCAGTGATTTTAGAAGGTGCTAATCTCAGCCAGCAGGGTGATGGAGAGCCTTTTGTTAAAGGGATTATCACAAGGCCTCAAAAGCTTTGATAGGAAGAACACATCCAATGAAAACACGGAGGCTCCTGGATCAGGAACTGACCTTTACAAATTTCACAACCTGAATCTCAGGACTGGCACAATGGAATTGCTTTGATTACAGTGCCTGGCAGTACAAACAAGAAGTTTGTATCTCTGGTTGGGCTTGCCAAAGTGGAACGTAGCAATTCAGGTACTGGTAATTTGGCTTTTCTTTGCTGCTGCAGGCAAATATCAGACTGACTTCTTTCACAATATCTAACTCAAAATAACTAATTTTTGCAGGAGATCTTAGTGTAACTTCTGTTACCCTTTTTTCCCCCCTAATCAAACTGCAGCAGTTTAATAAACTTTAAAGCAACAAACCTGGTGCAATCACCATAATTTTTCCTATTTTTGTTGCTGTTGTGCCTATTTGTGCTGGGAAATCCTTCTCCAGAACAAGGACTGGATGACTGGTGCTGTACAGATGCTGGCTCTGTGAGTGGGTGGAAGTGGCTGCCACAAGAGGTGATGTCTCAAGGGAGGTCTGGAGGAGAGAGAACACGCCAGGAAGTCCAGTTCTGGTTCCTGCACAAGGCAGCCTGGAAATGTCCATTGGTGTGGAGCTGAGCCCGCAGCACCCGGCCGTGCCTGAGCTCGGGGAGCTGCACACAAGCACTGAGGAGTGCCCAGCTTTTTCAGTCCTAAATATCTGGCAGCTTGTCACTTTTTAAGAACAATGGAATGTCAGTCTTGCCCCGGCTTGGCAGGAACACAAGTCTTAAAATACCATAATTTCCCGTTGCTGGGATTATTTTTGCTGCCGGTTGATGAGCGCTCTGGGACAGATCAGAGGCAGGCACCGGCGTCCTCGGTGCGGCTGCCCGGAGCTGTGACGTTCTGGTTTTCAGAAGGTGCGTTCTGTCTCACCGAACGGGTACCCTGGGCCGCGCTGTCCCGTCCCCTCTCTCCGGGCCCCGCCGTCCCGGCCGCGGAGCCGGGGCCGCGGCGGGTCCCTCCCTGAGGGCGGCCCGGCCCGGGGGCGCGCGGCTCCGCGGCCCGGGGCAGCGGCGGGGGCAGGGTCCGGCAGCGGGGCGGCGGACGGACCGACAGACAGACGGAAAGACAGACCGACGGGCCGGCGCGGGTGTCTGCGGCCGCCATGGAGGTGTGCGAGAGCGGCGGGGAGCAGCCGCCGCTGCTGCACTGGGACCGCAAGCTGAGCGAGCTGTGCGAGCCCGCAGACCCCGACACGCTGCTGAGCCGCACGGTGAGGAGCGGCGGGGGCGGGCGGCGGCTCCTGGCGGCGCCGGGAGGCCGGGGGTGGGATGGTTGAGACGCCGCCGTGGGCGGCCGCGTTTCGTGGGCCGTGGCGGGATTCCTCGGGCTCTCCGTGGGCGTCCCGGTGGGCGCCAGCGTCGGCACCGGGCGGGTTTGACCAACAGGTGCTCCCCTGTGCCCCTCGCCGTGACTGTCGCCCCTCGGGGGCTGCCCCCCCGGGGACCGGGGTGTCCTCGGGCAGGCCTTGGGGTCCCCTGTGCCCCGGGGGGTCTCAACTCCCTCCCCTCCGAGCCTGGCGGCGGCTCCCGGTAACCGGAGTCCCGCAGCCCCCGCTCGGTCCGTCGCCGCTTCCCCCGCCCGGCCGGGGCTTCCTCTGCGCCTGTCCCGGCTCCGTCCCACTCCCCAAGCGCAGGAGGGAAGTGACACAAGTTTCGATGTTTTTGTTGTTTGTTTTTTGGCTGGAATCCCCATATTTTGGCTTGCGTAAAACGCATAATTAGGGCAGTTTTGAGGAAATATGTCTGTTGGTTCACTGTTACTCAGGAGGCTTCTGGCAAGCACAGCGATGCACCTCTGTAAACCCCTGTAGGTGTGAATCCCGAGTGGAAGTGTGCAGGGAGGTCCCCTCCAGTCCTGCTGGTGCGAGGCACGGGGCGGCCACGCTCGGTGTGGTTGTCGAGCACGTGCTTGGATGGAGACCCAGAGGAACATGGTGGTGGCCACTGGGATGTGGCAGTGCCCCGGGGATAGCGCTTGGCAGGGGCTGCCACAGGCTCCGCGTTCCTTCCTTGCACCCAAGAGGGTGATGAACAAATGATGTACAGGGTGATGTGCAAATACAGCCCCAGAGTGAGGCACCCGGCCCTCCATGGGAGCAGCGGGGATCCCGCAGCCGCTGCCTCTGTGCTGATCTTGGCATTAGTCTTGTAAGGCAAACAAGGAAAATCTTATTTGTTGTGTGTGGTGTGTGGTAGTCTCACTGATCCGGGATCGCGTCCGTCACAAGCTCCAAGCCTCGTTCCAGCAGGAAGCGAGCCTGCTGCACGCCTGACGGTCTTTAAACAGTGTTTGGCTTCTTTGTCTTTGAAAGTTCCAAGCTTTCTTGCGCAATGTGTGTCTTCTGGTAGATCCGGGGAAAGGCAATCCTGTTATGGTGGCTTGGGCTTTTAAAAGAGCCAGCAGGAGCACTTAACAATGGAAAGCTCTTCCTTCAAACTGCTGTTTTCTTGTGTTTTTTTTTTTTTTCTTTACCAACAAGGATGTTGTGAGTTAAATGGGAGGCTCATTGGAGAGTGTTCCCCTTCAGATTTTACAGTTGTGCTGGCATGCTTCCTCTTGCTCTGTTTGGATCCTTGTGATGAGAATGGAGTTGCCACTCTTAACTTTTGTTTTCTTACTCAGTGTTCTCATGTCTTCTTTAATTAGTGCTTTGAAGGAGATCTTGCACTTGAGCTAGAAATTGTGGCTGCAAGTGACATGGATATGTCTTTTCTGCCCTGTTTCAAAGAGCCTGAGAATTAAGTGTGTCTTGATAAAGAAAACATCCTGTTTGTCTGGTAGATGGAAATGGGATGCTTTTCCCTTTTCTGTTTTCAAGTTTTATTGGGGATTTTCAGCTTTGAATGCTATGATGATGACCATTTTGTAAGGGGCAGTGTGTAGCTGGATCTGCAAAATATTGGGCTGTGATGACTTTTGTTGGGAGTAACACTGACATTGATTTGTTTTTGTTTGCTGTCTTGCTGATTGGGTCTTTTTAGAAGTTTAAGATTTCTTCAAAGACCCTCTTGAAGCCAAATAGAAAGCATTAAATCAATTTCTCTTTCTGATTGTTCTTGGAATTCTTCTGAAAGAAGTTTCAGAAAAAAAAAAAAACAGCCTGACTAAATGTTATAAAGTAGGTGTAGTGAGATATTGCAGTCTTTAAAGAAGAAAAGAATGTGTATGAAATTGACATTCTTTAGAGTGAAAAAACCCCACACTTGGGCCTGTTGAGGTTTTTCTTTTGTGAATGTGCCCTGCCATGTGGAGGAGAATACCATGCTTGATACCATGAAACACAAGGTGTCTATTTACCTCTGGCCAAAACTTCTTAGAATCATTTGAAAAACCCAAAACAAACAAACAAGCTCTCTGGATGAAACATCTGTTCTTCTCCTGGGCTGTGCTTTCCATCTTGGAGGACTGATTTGACCCCGTTATTATTCTGCTGTTTGCAAACTCACTGCAGGGTTTTTCTGGAAGGATTGGGATGATGAGGAGACCCTTCCCGTACCCCTCTGCAGGAGTGCCCATGCCCTGTGCTGTCACCCTCCCCGCCAAGGAACATGGGTCCTACAGCATCTTCACACACTCCTGAGCTGCCCCTTAGCTGGATGTGCAGGTCTGCATCCAAGGAAACTGTGGGCTTGGGAAAAGTCTCTGGGACAGTCATGCAGCCCTGGGGAGGTGCAAGCTGGACTGGCAGGGGTAGAAGATGATGATGGCTGAGGGGAGAGCTCACAAGCCGGAAGAAGGGTCAGTGTCATTCCACAGTCAGACCTGTGTGTACAGACTGGTGAGGGTGAGAATTCGGTGCCAACTGCCTTTTGTGTGTTTTGAGTTGAAATTTAACCTTTCTATGACCAAAAAGGCTGTTCCTGGCTCTTGTTGATTTGACGCTAGCAGACAAGTGTGAAAGTATGCATACACTTAAAAACTTGACCTCTATTTTAAACTGTTCCAGCCTGCCTTAATTACCAGGGCTGAAATCCAACCTCCTGGGGATTTACATTTCTCTTTAACAGCTGATGATTTCACCAGTGCCTGGAGCTGTGTGAGGAACCCTTCCCTCACCCCACTGGTGCTGTTGGTGATATCGTCAGCTGTACCTGGAGAAAGTGGGGCCTCGAGAAGCTCAGCTCTGCTATTGGCAGCAATCCTGGAGGTTAAAGTCTCGTTAGAGTCCTCAAAGTGCTCACCTGGATGCCAGATAGCTTTATAGCAGTTATTTTTCCAGAGTGGTTTCCCATGGAAGCAAAGGCTGAAAGGTTTCCCAGAGGCGTGTTCATGGTATGTGTCATATGTCTGCATTATATAATCTTCACCTGTGCTGTAGCTTGTTGTGACTGTGTTGGTAGTGCCCTGTGCTGGCACCGTGCAAGGCAGTTTATTATTATTGTTGTTGTTATTATTATTATTATTGTTATTATTGTTATTTTGTGCTTTGTGCTATATTTGTGCTATAATATTGTATTATTATTATTTTGTGCTTTTTTTTCTGGTAATTGAACAGAAGGGAAACACAACACCTGCCACTGCCCAAGGGGAGCAGGAGTTTGGCCAGGTAGCAAAACCTCCAGCTTCTTGCTGCTGCTGTTACTTTCCATAACACACAGGTGGGCCTGAAGTGGGAGAGCTCTATTGGAGGCTCTGGGGTTCTGCTGGAATTGATCTGTGGTTGGACATGGCCCAGCTGGGACCCTGTCTTCTGTGACAAGTGTCACGTCTGAGGCGGATGGATAAGTCTGACAAACACGCCATGAAATGCCAACTACCTGTCCCATTGCTGGATGGGGGCTGAAAGGCAGGTGGTTCTTGGACATTTAAAACCTCCTTATGTTATACTGAGGAGGCAGTTTTATTTCCCCCCCCGCCATTTTCATGGCTATTTTAACACATGGGCTGCTGCTTCCAGATGATAGCAAAATGCAGTGGCATGCAAGCATGGATGTGATCTTGGCATGGCACATGCAGAACTGCAACCGCCCTACAGGTACTGGGGGACAGCAGCTGGCTCAGATATTTATGATTAAATTCTTAGATGTCATGTCCTGGGTGTCTAGATGAGTGGTTAACTGGAAGGTAATTTCAAATGCCAAGTAGCCTAAATGGGTTATTTGGTAAAGAGCCTGACTATTGAACTTGGAACTCATGAGGGCATTGAAATTAGTGAAATGTCACATTGCTGCTGCTGTTGCCTGAGTGGTGTCTGAGCCCTGTGATCCTGTTTCCATGTTGCTGGTGATGCTGTGGGCAGCTCAGCCCTGGGCCAGAGGTGGTAGTGTAGGTTGGAACGAGAGGAGGAGGCTTCCCGAGCTGCAGCTACCAAGTTTCAGTCTCCCTGTGAAAGCAAAACCAAAGGTGAAGGTTAATGGTCAGGGCTGTGATTGTCATCTAAGATGGGCTCGGGAAACTCTGAGCTGGCCTTCTTTCCTCCCCATCACAAACCTCTGAACCTCAGCAGTGCTTGCCTGGTGACTCATTTCCTCTGCCACAAAAACGATGGTTGCTGCTACTTTATGTTTCTAATGACTTCTGCAGGAAAGCTGCTTCTGGATGAGCTGCAAGGGAGTGCCTCGAGCTTTTGGAGTACTGCAGTCGTTATTTTAATGGATGACAGGGCTTGATTTTTACTGTCTGTGTGTATTTAATTGAAAGCTGCGGTTGCTGCAGCGGGTGTGGATGTGGAGCTGGCTGTATCTCATTGTGTGGTGGCTGCATGTAGCTCTCTGGTGTCAGTGTAGTTGGATCCAGTTTTTGTTTCATTTTGGTAGGGGGAGAAGTACTTCATTTATTTCCACATGGGGTTTGGTCTGTTGGCCACAAACCATAAAGTTGAAATCCCTCATTCTTTCTTCTCTATACACCTGCAGCTGGCTTTATGTAAAATGTTTATACAGTCAGTACTTGTAAAGATTTTTCCAAAATTGCAGTGAGGAGGGGAAATGAGAAAGTGAGATTTTTAAATAGTTGTATACAGAGCCCATACAAAGCAGTAGTGTTAAATTTTGTCAATGACTTTCCATATCAGTAAAAAAGTCAACATCACAACTGCTGACCAGCAAA
The DNA here is from genome assembly GCF_017590055.1 of Onychostruthus taczanowskii. NCBI lineage: Eukaryota > Metazoa > Chordata > Aves > Passeriformes > Passeridae > Onychostruthus > Onychostruthus taczanowskii. The sequence goes on from NW_024498685.1 coordinate 1,820,760, forward strand.
ATTAGTTGTACATGGTGCCTTGCACTGAAAACCATTTCTCCTCCTTGTTTTCTTCCCAAATTTAAATAAGAAAACTATTCCAGTTTGCTAAGAGACATGTCACTTACTTGTAATGGGTCTAACTGATCTGCAGTTCCTCTAAAAGCTGAGATAAACACAAGTAGGAGACCTTGAAACTTTACCCTGCTGTTTTCTGACAGTTAAAATTAGAAAAATGGGGGTATTGAGTTGCTGGCTGTAACTGTATAGTGAAGTGCTTGATCTGCAGGAGCAGAAGACAGGAGCTGGAAAAAATGTTAGTCTGTCCTGGGACCAACTATGAAGCGTGGTAGATAGGAATGAGCCAGCATAATGTACAAACCCACTATTTATTCTTTTTCCTAATGGACGTGACTGATGTGCACTGTGCTCTGTAAATGTTTCCTTTGGAAGGCCAGTCCTTACACATGGAGCAGGTTGTGCACGATAGCAGGGGTAAAGGAATTTCACTTATGGTGTTAGCAGACAGGGCTTTCCTGTGTCTGGAGTTGTTCAGCTTATCTACAGGGCTGGTGGGAACTTGTGCTCTTTGCAGGTCTTTGTTTGCAGTGTGAAGAGTCCCTTCTTAGCTAGAGCTAAGTGAGTTTCCCCTATCATGGGATGGGGGCTAGTTTTTTATTAAAGCAGTCTCATTTTTTTAGGATTATCTGTCTGTAGAGGAGGCCAGTGTGTGCTGTGCCTTGCTGGCTGCTCCTCCCTCCAAAGAGCTGGGAGCTCTGTGTTGCTGTGGGCTCATTTTCTCTTGGTCCTTCAGCTCACAAGGGCCCTCTGAGATACTTGGTTGTTGCTTTGAAGACACTTTGAAAGTAGCCCCCTGTCTCTGACTGGCCAAGTTTTACTGCTGGCTTTGCACTTGCAGATAGGTACTGTATTTTTGTGCTTTTTTGTATCCAAATGTTGGTTATCAGGCCTTGCTGTCCTTACTGCTGTCTACACCTTCCTCCCTCCATTCCCAAAGCTCTTTTCCAGTCACTTCGTAATACTTGGTTTAAACGTCCATCATCCCTGTATCCTCTGTTTTAGGCTGCTTCTCTCCCTTCTGGAGAAGGATCGTTTTGTGGGTGAGTTACTGATAGGTGAAATTGCTGTCAGACACAGAGTGTCTGACCTGGCTCAGTAGCATTTGTCACAGGCTGTCTTGGCTGCCGACCCTGAGCTTACAAGTTCCCCCCTTTAACTCCTCTGATTCGCTAGAGCATCTTGCCTTTTTCCAAGAGAAGTAGGTTCCTGGTGGATCCCTGAGGGGTGCTCTCACAGTAGAGCTCTTAGTCTGTGTTTTCAGAGGGCACATTCTTTTATGCTGTTGCTCCCTATTCATCTCTCTCTGAATCATGGAGATGCCTTCTGGCTGTGTGTTTTTTGTGGGTGACAAGACCTGACAGTGCAGTCCGGCACCTGGATGTAACCACAGGCTGTTGTGGCAGCTGCCTGCGAGCTCATCCAGTTTTGAAATGACTTTTTTTTGCCAGAAATTAGCTTTCAGGTTTATCAGTTTCCTGACACAGCTTGCCCTGTAGCAGCCCAGGTACCGATGCTGATGTGAAAGGGCAGGCAGGAATATTTGGCTGGGGAAGGGGTAGTGGAACTGCATTTTGAGCTAAAGGAATGTGCAGTGGGAATAGTCATAGTAGATTTATGTGTTGTGCTTAGATGAAAGCCTGATGTGCATGTGTGTATTTATTTGATACCAGTGGACTCTGAGTTGGATGTCACTGGAAAAAACAGGGTTTGCCTGGAAGAGGTATTTGTTCAAGGGTCAGTAGGAAAAAGGCTTGTTTGAGAAGGATGTGGCTATGTAGCAGAAAAACAGACAGACCTGATTTTCAAGGAAGAAAATCTCTCTGCCAAAGAAAAACATTTCTCTGCAGCTGTGCTGGAGCTGGCTTTGTCCTTTCATGCAATCTGTCAGTCATGTGGTGTGAGAAATAGAGACCAGGCTGCTCTAGTAACCTTTACGGGAGCTTTGGGTGTCTTAGGGAGCTTCGGGCCTCCTTCCTTGCCAGACTGGATGTGTCCTGAGCAGCAATGCAGGACAGAAGTTGGTGGAGGCTCCTGTCCCGTAGTGTAGGGGCCAAGAGCAATATTCCTGATGGGCTTTAGTGGCTCACCTGGAGCTGGGCTTATTGCAATCCTGCAGCTCTGCTGAAATGAGCCCAGGCTGTTTGGTGAGCCTGCAGCACTCATGTCTGAGCTCTTGCTGCAGCTGAAGTTGCCTGCAGGGGTAAGGAGTGTGCTTTTTTGGGTGAGATGGGCTGATCTCCAGTAGACAGGAGAAAGTAATTTGCCCTTGTTCTGCACTGAGGATGTTGAGTGTTGCCCCTGATTTTGGATGAGAGCAGAGTCCTCAGCTCTGGCAAAATTATTTGAAGCTCATGGTGACTTGTGAAGCAAGAGAAGCATCCTTCAGTTACTGTGCTTAGGAGACCTGGTTTAATTTCTCTTCTCCAAAGTTTGGATGCTGTGATGTGAATGTCTGTAGAAAAGAGTGGAAAAAGAGTCAGGCTCTTTACACCACAGCATGGCATGATGGTGGGTGGAAATGGACATCAGCAGAAGACTGCACCACCTCCTTCCTTGGAAGTTTTTAAGACTTGACTGGCTAAAGCCCTGAGTAAGCTGTTCTTAGCTTAGTGTTGTCCCTGTTTGGGCAGAAGGCTGGGCTGGAGATGACCTGAGCCCTGTTCCAGCTGGACCTATGCTGTGGTTCCTTTTACAGCAGTCTGGACTCAAGACACTGACCTGCTCAGATTGAGATAGGGCACTGCTGGGCAGCAGACTGGTTTGTTTCAAGGCTGTTTGTTTATGCTACCTCATACCTGTGTTATTTCCTTGTTGTGGATAACCCTGAAACCATGGATGTGGGAAGAGACCACCTTGTGGGTTAGCTCATGTGAGTAGCATGGAGGAGGTTTTGTAGACCCTAAAACCTGAAAAACACCCAACCAAAAAAACCCCCAAATTCTGTCCTGGAATACCAAGCAGATCTCTGTCCCTTCATCCCTGCAGCAAATTCTGTGCACAAGAGAATGCTTATTCTAAGGCTGTTTTTTTCCCCAGTCTTATGAAAAAAATAGGTTCTTTTGTTGGTTTCTGTAATCTGCCTGCAATGTTTTGAATTTGTGGGGGTTATCTGAAGACATGTGTGTTGTCATTTATGGAGCCTCTGGTACCCACAGGAGAAATTCGTGTTTGTGTAGAACTAAAACTCAGGAGCAGCAGAGAACTGATCTTCTGTCCTGGATTTTCTCACCACTGCTGGTGCAGTGATGGCATGGTTGCCTTAGAAAGCCTGGGATATTACAGACACAGTGATGCCTTCAGGAGGGGCCAAGACTAAGAACTTAGAGCTAAGGCTGCAGTATTTCTTGCAGCCAGAAACCTGGCTTTCTGGGATCTGCCCTGGCTAGCAAAGGATAAAGACTGAAGGAAAATATGATGTCTGAACTCTCTACTTTCATAACCGCTAATATGAGGCAGCGGCTGACTTTCTGCAAAACATCTGTCTTTCTCATCATGGGTGTAACTGGCCTCGTCATCAGCACTGATGGTATGTCTTGTTTGAGCTCCTTGGTGCTGCAGCTCCCTTCCCCTTCTCCTCTGTGCCTCCCCGCTGCGCTGCCGGGTGGGTGACTCAGGCCTGGGAATAGTGTGGGCTTTCAGGCAGGCTGGTAAGATGTATTTTTTAGAAAAAGGGGCATAAAGCAGACGGGTTCTTTTTAGAAAAGTAAAGCAAACTGGCACTGCCTACATGTGGCTCTAATGCCTTGCGTGCTCCCTGGTGAAATGCCACAGGGAGTGAGGGCTCTCTGGGAATGTCCATTATGGCTGGCTGTGGGCCATCGGCCCTTCCTCTCACTGAGAAACATTTCCCCCTTTCCTCTCCAGATGGAGAGTGCCATCCATATGATTCAGTGCCTGCTTGTCTGGCTGACCCCTTCCCTCACAGCACTCCTGCAGGGGCTGAACCCGAGGCTCACTGGGAGAGGGCAGGAGCTGGCAGCTGCAGGAGGGCTCCAGATGTGTGTGGGTGCAGCTGCAGGAGGGCTCCAGATGTGCGTGGGTGCTGCTCCCTCGGGATCTACAGCCTGCTCTCTCTGCCGACTGCTGGAAGGCACCGCTCGGGCATGACTGCCTGCAGGAGCAGGCATGGCAGGAATGAGCTTTGGCACTGCTTTTAAGGCATGAGCTTTCTGGATGCAAAATTGTCTCCTCCTTGAGCCTTAATGCTTTTGCAGTTCTTTTTCAATTCAGCTCGTTTGCTTCTCATGGCTTTCAGTGGATGCTGTTACTTGCCAGAAGGACTAAAAGAGAAAAAGTAGTATTTTGTACTTGCCCAGGCTGAAGGACTAAAAGAGAAAAAGTAGTATTTTGTACTTGCCCAGGGTGACTTGTGACTTTCCACTTGGCTGTACTCGTTCAGAACAAAATTTCAGCTAAATTTCCATCAGAAAAGTGCTTTTCCCTGTGACTTGGGAATGTTTCCCTATTGCCATTTCTTGTTTGTTGGGTTGTTAGAAACATGTTAGAAAAACCACAGGGAAAAGATGAACTTAATTTATATTGCTGGTTTTTTCTCAACTACAAACACTGCCAGATCTGCAAGATCAAAATGCACACAAAAAGTGTCACTGACTTTCAGAAATGTGCAGTTAAAATCCTGATTACTTTTCTAAAAAGTTTAAAAGCACTTTGTGTCCAGAACATATTTTTTTAGCTTTAATGAGAAAGAACCTTGCTTGGGACAGCTTGCTGGCAAGATTAGTTGGGGAAGGGAAAAAATCCTACTAGGTTTTAAGATGTGGCTTTAGTGTTCCAGAGGGACATTACATGGTATGGTGGCTGGGATGGAGCCACTGGAGCTACGAGGAAATTGTTTCAAATTCACAGGCATTTGAGGGGGAAAAGGGAGCTTGGAACTGTAAGCAAGAAACAAGAGTCTGCAAAAACTTGCATTGCTGAAAAGGCTTCTGAAGCAGTTATTGAGCGCAGAAAGCTGTGAAGTCTGGGTGTAAAGGAGACTTGGGTTGTGCCTGGGGATGGCCAATTAACAGTGCTGCTGCTATTGTGGTGATTAAAGTGTTGAAAAGTATGGTTTGGGGAGATTCTTAAAAACCTGGGTCTTGCAAGTGTCGCTAAGTCACGGTTTGGCTGAGGACTTTTCAGTTCTTGACACCTGGATATCTGAAAGAGGCTAATTTGGGAGAATTCCAAGAACAGCCGCAAAAGCAAGTGGTTGAAGTAGATGATTTGTGAGAAATTATTACAAACATTAAATATGTATTGTTTTAAAGGTAGACAGGTGTTTGGAGGAGTTTGAGGAAGTGGTGTGATCAGAACAGTTTCTATTAAGCTAACATTGCTATTCTTGAGTCATCTTTCTCAGTTTCATGTGATGTATGTAATGTCATTTTCAGTAATAGTACCCGAATAGAGCATCTGAAAACTTGGATTTCAGCTGTAGTTCTCGTAACACACAGATAATGAGTATTTTTGTATTCACAGCAGGATCCCTTCAGAGCTTTGTGCTTAGATTAAAGTTATTATAAAGGGGATTATGAATCTTAAGCTATCATTATGCTGTGCCTTTTTTAAACTGCTAATGTCCTCTGGTAGTACCTTTTCTCTTTTTGTCCCATCTAATGCTTACAGGCTAGAGAAGAGTAGAAAAGAATAGGTGTGAAGTAAAGAGAAACTGATGAAGATCAGTAAAGAATATGCAAGGGGAAAACACAATGTTGGCAAATGTAAGGGTAGAAAGGAAACTTCTCTAAATGGTGTCATGTGAAAATTAGCCACTGTCAGTAATTAGCCTGCCTTGGAACCAATATGGTACAAATAATCAACATGCCTTGGAACCAATAAATCTAGATAACTGGAAATCCAGATAGGCTAGAAAGTCCCAGAGGGGAAGTTTGTCTTGTTGACATTGATTTTTGTTGAGTCATGACATTATGAGGAAATACCTGAAAATATTCAATTAACAGAGTAAAGGGGAGGAAATTAAAACTATGCACTGGAGATCCTGGTACCCAAGATATGTAAAAATACTTGGAATCTTTTAGTATTCCACAGTTACAGAGTGCAATAATACAGAGAGGATTTAAACCTAGTAGGTGGAATTTAATTTTAATTAAACCTTAAATTAAGGTGGTCTTGTGGAGCTTTCCATTAAATTCAGACAAACCTGGTTTCATTCTTTGAGATGCAAAAAAAAGGATAGTAAATTGAGAAATTTTGCAAGCAATTGGCTATTTGTTTCATTGTATTGGCTGAAAGATTGTACCACAAAGTGTATGGAACTAAAGGAGTGACTCAAAGTAGTTGCTAATGGAGACTTGCTGTCAGAGGACAGATTTGTTGGATTCTGCTAAAAGGTACCAGACTGGAGGCTTCTCAAGGTTTTTATCCATGGTCTGAAAGCAAAGTTATGTGACTAGGAACAAAAAAAATGTGTCTACCTATGGGACAGGTGAATACATATTGGAAATCAAGACTTGGAATGCAATAACAAAAAAAGTGCTAAAATATGCTTGAGTTAAGAAAAGTGCTCATTCCTCAATCTTTGAGGCACACCCGTGTTCTCTTCTGGCAGTTATATTTCAACAAATTATCAGATCCTATATAAGGGTACCTCATGGAAACAGTGGATTAGGACAGGGAAGATTAGGAAGGTTTCATAGTCCTTTCTAGCTTGAAATTCTATCAAACTTTATTGCTGGGTCTGTTGATTCTGGATACTTCAAGGTGTAACATACATCACAGCATTTGGTCATTTTCCTGAACTGTTGATTTCAGTGAAATTTAAATAAGTGCTTTAATTGCTTCAAGCTGTTTTTGAACTGCTTGTGTTTATCATGACACCTCTTGGCACATATGAAGGAGGAAAATGTACAAGACAGATGGAGAAGGATAAGATTTCTGCTAGAAAAAAGGTGATAGTCCCCAAATACAGGGCCACCTTTATGTATGTTCCTTCTTGAAGCTGACTACCAAAGGTGGCCTTGTATAGAGTGGGTCAAACACACCTGATTGGTGTCAGTGTGCCAAGGGTCTTCAACCCTGACAAGGGAAGGGCAGAGAAAAAGCAGAAAGCAAGGCAGTTAGGATGAGGTGTGAGGAAGAAGGGAATGTGTGAGAAGATGGGATAAATATACAGATAAAAAAGCAAGGTTTGTAGCTTTCATTTTAAAGGTATAATCAATGGAAGACGTTGGTTGATATGGTACCAACTGTTACTCCAGTGTTTAACAGTGGAAGATTGTTCTTGTCCCTCTGCCTCTGTGTATCACTCTACACGCCTGTACTTTTCTACACCATCATCTGGAGGAAGCTTAAAATCCCTTGGCTGTGGCAGGCCTTACCTCATTAATGCCTGTCTAGAACTTCTGCAGCATTTTAAGAAGCCTGGAGATCTCTATGTGATCTAGGGTCAGTATCCTCATCGTTTACAGGGAAATAGTCTTTAATTTTGACGTGCAAATTGAAACAAGAGGAGGAGAGGGCCTGGGACATTTGGGAAGGGCTAGTAATTTTTCTCCCTTAGCATCTCTGTATTTAGGCAGCTGGCAGACAGAAGGTACTGCCTTAAACTGCTTCCGTGGCATGGCATAACCTTTTGTAGTGGTAATGCTGTTTTGGTTTTTCTCTGGAATATGCTAGAAGCAAAAATATTTTATTCTAATATAGTGTGGACAGCATATGTAGCTTGAAAGTGTCTAAAAGCTGTATTGGAAACACGGCAATGACCAGGAGAGTGCCCATCTTCTCTAAAGCTGTGTTGCTTCTCTTTGTGGTGTGAAGTCCCAGTGTGCCTGTGGGGTGGTGGTGGTGTGTGGGGGAATGCTGCTGCACTCGTGGAGTGGCCCCTTCCTGACCTGCTCAGCATGGAGTGCCTCCTGGAGAATGTCTGGCAAGGAGTGAAGTTCCTCAGCCTGATGATCCTGTCAGGCTGGTCAGGCTCCACCAGGAGAGGCTGAAGCTACGTGCTGCTGGGAGTCACCTCTGGAGCCTGTCTGGGGATGGAATAAATGAGCAATGCTGGCCGTTCAGCACCACTTAATTTATGGGGCAAGTTCTCCTCCTGTGACTGCCTTCGTCATTCTGCTGTGCAAAGGTAACCCGTGGCAGTGGAGCCACAGGACAAGACATTCCTGGCTTTTCAGAGTACTGCCAAAAGGCCTTTGAGGGGTCTCTCTTGACTTACCTGTCTTCTCTTAATTGAGCACTCTTAAGGCACTTTCCAGCAGGTGTCCCAAAAATCTCAATTCTGCTTAGATCTCCAGCAAGAGGTGTGGTGTTTGAGGCAGGCAGGCTGCATTCCATCAGTTCAGTCAAGCAGCAGGGAAAAATGGGAGTCAGAATTCTGTGGAGAATGAAGTGAGTGAGCAAATGCCTGAGAAAACATGGAGCGAGTAGTGGTGTGAAGAAGTGTGGAGGCAGGTGGGGTGAGGAAATGTGGAGTTGTGTGCAGCCCTGGCTGTGACATCAGAGGTCTGCACTACGTGCCAGAGAGAGATGGCTGTGCTGGTGCTGGGAAACAGCTCTTTGAACATCTCAGTCGCTGGCAGATGCTGCACTGTGTGTGAGCTTTGAGGCAGTGCTGTGACAATCTGAAATGTGTCTGGGTGATGCTTTGTTTCAGAGCTCTTGCATTAAGCAGAGATATTTGACACATCTCAGACTGAAGCTGTACTCACACAGGAGCTGATCTTCCCTCTGGACTTTGGAGGGGAGAGGGGCCTGGCGTAGAAGCAGCCCTGAGGTTACACATGGCCTGATGCTGTCTCATAGAGCAGGGAGGAGGTTGGGTTTTTTTGTCTCTAAGCAGATTGTCAAGGATTTCTCTGAAGTACAAAGACACAATTAATGTAACCAGCAATTTCAGGTTCCTCACTGTGGTTATTTACAACACAGAGACACTTCAACCCTCTTTTGTTAGCTTAGCCAGGGACCAAGCAAAGACCAGGTTCCTTCAGCATCCTGTATTTTCCCCTGATTTGGTCTGAGGAGTGGTGCCTGTGGTTGCATTGCTCCTTTGGGCTTCTTCTTGGAATCTCCCTGCAAACCCGCCTGTTTCCAGTTAGTGACGCAGCGCTTCAGGGAGCCGAGCCAAGCCAAACAGGGATGTTCCCCACCTAGGGAGTGAGCAGGGAGCCCTAGGACCTTATGGTCAGTGTAACTGCAGACAGTGTATTCAAATGCTCGAGGTCATTGTTAACTTCTCAGAGTCTCCTTTTTAGCAAATAGTCTTCGTGTCCTGGTTGTGTTCCTTTGAAAACCAAACAGGAAAATAAGTTTGGGAGGAAGGAGAGGGTTTTTCCATCCCTCTCTGACAGGGAGGAAAAAAAAAAAGGTTATAAAAATGTTATTTTTTATAGTTTTATGTGAGGAACATCTCTGCCTCTTTTAGGTCTTCTTCCCTATAGCTTAGTGCACAGTTTCTCACACTGGTGGAGAGGCTCATATGAAAGGGCACAAGTGTAACCATGATGGGGGGTAAAAAAGATTTCCACTGTCGTACTGGAAAAGGGTATAGCCAGAGGATCTGTTGAGGGGATCCAGGGAAGGGGCAAAGAGATGTAGAAGAGCTGAGAAATGTATGCTCTTTCAGCCAGCTCCTGCCCTAGAAACCATACAGAGTAGGAGAGTGTCACTTCTGCTCCCTACCTTGCTGGTACGTGCTGGTGGTCTTGTGGAGCTCTCATTGTTAGGTTTTTGTGTCTCTAATCCAGACCTGCCAGCTCCTGCTGAACATGTTTTAATAGGAGAACCTCTTCCCTTTCCAGATTGAGCTTTGGAGACCTCTTCAGGGGGTTCAGACTAAGGGACTGAACAACAGTCAGTTTTACAGAATTTGGGAGGAAAAATTAGCAAGAAGTTATCTTAGCTTAAAACTTTATTAAAGACTAGTTGGACCAGGAAGAGATTTAAGAAAAGAGAAACTGTCTGTAATTTCACTTAAAACGAGTTATCACTAGAGGAGGCTGGGTTCCTCTTATTCCATATTTCTAGTATATGCATGATGAACCTGTGACTTAGCAATAGAATGTTTATCTGCAGGCTGTGCTTTTTTATCTTTCCCTGGCAGACACGATGCAGTTTTGTGTATCGATGCCACTGTGAGAAGCTGGGCCTGCTGGTCAGAGGCACCCCTGGGAAGTCTGGGTTGCTTGCTTCGGTCAAAGGCTGACTGATAAAGTGTAGTGCAAGCTGGCTCAGCCACTTCGGTTTGGATTCTGGCTGGGCTTGGAGGGGTTTAAAGGAGGTTTAAAGACAGGGAAAAAATAAAGAAGACAAAATGTGCCTATACCAGGAAGTGATGCAAACCTCAGAAGATACAAATTTAATTCCCTCTTCAACAGGGGAAGGAATGTATTCAGCCTTAGCAAGAAACTGTCATCTGTCCACTGGTGTGTTGTTTTTTTTGGAGGTGTGCAGTATTTTGGAGACAGATTTTGTATTTTGGGAAAAGAGTGGGAGTGCACCATTCAAGGCAGAATATATCAGAATGTGGCACTGGCACATTAGCAAAATAATGTTTAACTAATGTAGCTTAAGTAACTTGAAGAAATTTAAGTGGAAGGTGCGTGTTCTGCTTAGTTAGGATTATGCATAACCACAAGGAAGGTAAAGATCTTGCTCATTAAGGTGGTGGGATTTTGCTAGATGGAAGCATGTGTGAAGAAGAAAACATGGAAGTGTGAAACATTTTAAAATCTGCTCTTGTATATGCAGTGCTTAAAATGTGGCTTGATAATTCTATAAGAATGAAATCATTCCTGTTATGAGTTTTTGATAGTTACCTGCCAGCTCTGATCCCACAATGATCTTGGGCAACATGGGGTGTGTACTCCTCTGGAATCTGAGATGCACATGGCTCCTCCTGGTCCTTAGACTTTGCAAGGTGCTGCATTGCACACAAATTTGGGATCTTGTGGGAGGGCTGGAGCACCAACAGCGCTGCAGCAAGCGGCATCCCTGGCTTGTCAGGCTCTGTAAATAGGGAGGGAGAGGTTTGTACCTCTGAGTACATCTGTGGTGTGGGTGGGTACAGACTCTGCTGCGGGAGGGCGGCTGAGAGAATATTTTACTGTTGCTGTCACAACTATATATGGAAGACCAGAAAAAAACCCAAAAACCAACAAACCCACTGCAGTGGTCAGGCCAAAAGAACTTGAGCTGAGTTTCATTTTCCGATTGCTAAAGTATGGCTGGATTGTTTTTGTAGTAAGAAACAGTCAGGTACTTTGTGTCTGGGGGATGGCAGATGGCCCAGAGATGAGTGGATTGCTCAGTTTGAGGCTGATCTGTTGCCATCATGAAGTACGTGGCTACCTAGAGTAATCTTTTTTAGTGGGATCTGGGAACATTACATGCCAGAAGCAGATGTTCCCTTCAGTAGGAAGGGTTGAATAGTCCGCTGTGTGTGCTGTAACAAAAGTGTGCACAGGTTTTGGAGGAAGCTTGCAGTGGCAGTCCTGTCGGTAGAGCCTGCAGGACTTCGCTGATTTATGGTAACTCTGACACCTCCAGCCATTTGGTAACTCAGGGTTAGGGAGAGTAGCCTGCGAAATCTACTCGGCACTTAAATGTTGTTGTTGCAACATTATAAGAGACAGTATGGCCTGGTCAGGATGCACTGTAGCCCGAGGCATTTCAGGCTAATCCACGAGATCATAAAGATAGGGAACCACACAAACCACACATTGTTCTCTATGAAAAAGCTGTTCACCCTGGAGATAGTACAGCTACGCAGTGCAAACTTGGACAAGATGTCCAAATCAATCTGCTTTTTTTCCTGTCCTATGACCATGGCATGACAGTTTACTGAAATTGGACTTCAAAGTGCATCTTCACACAAAGAAATTTTGTGAAGTCTTTGATAGAGCTCAAATTGCTCATTCCATGAATTGAAGAAGAATTCTTAAAGATGTCTGTTGTCTCTACCAGTTTTGGTTCTTCTTGAGGCTGGAGACAGAGAATCTCTTTTCCAGACTTACACATATGGGGATAGGTAGATTTGCAGATCCCTTACAGGAATACTCAAGTTTTTGTTGCATTTTCAATGCCAAATGCTGCTCTAGTTTGAGGAGGTTACTTCTTGCACTACCTTATCTGGAAAACAGATGCTAACATACCTCACTGTGTTTTATGGAATACTTATAGAAAATGAAGAGTTGCCCATATTGTTGGCAAAGATTTGCTGCAAGAATATGGGTCTTACTTAATTTTTTTTATGGAGGTGCATTTTTCACTTCAGTGAAGTTCTGTGCACCTGGCCTCAGCCAGAATGGTCTAATTGTTGCAATTAAATCACCAAATTCTGTCATTTGTAATACCTGTAAAGGGAGCAGTGCTCTGTGCAAGGCAGTGTGATTTAGATGAAGCAGCCTAAACAACCTACATCATAATGTCTCATTTTATAAAGACTTACACACACCAGATGATGTAGGAAGAATATATGATTTTTTTATCACGTCACTGTAAGATTCTGCATGAAGACACTGAATTACTTACATACTGCTACATTCCCTTATGTTTCCAAGAAGCAGTAGGTTGTGAAATGAGCTGCTGATGAAAACAATGCCGTTCTGAGAGGTCGAGAGAAAAAAGAAGTCCAAATTTTGTTTGAGTTGTACAGGGCTGTGTGCTTGGGCTGCTGCTGCTCCAAAGTTGTGTAATCTCACTGATCTCTTAAATGAGGTCAGTCCTGATTGACCAACAGGTAGAAATAAAGTGGAAATCACCCATGGGAGGGAGAGCAAGAAATAAACCAGTGGTTAGGTGTTCTGGCTCTCCACTTTAGAGCTGCTGGCATAACTGAACCTGAAGTAGCTCCCTCGCACTGCTTTGCCAAGGTGGTCTCTGTTAGCTTGAATAACCCACAAATGCATCTTGGCTGAACTGGATTGGAGCAGCAGATGTGAAGTGAAGCTGAGAGACAGTGACCTCTGGGAAGGATGGTGCCTTCTGTTGAATATGAGAAATAAACCAAAAAGTTTCTGGCAGAAGGGCACATATCTCTCGAGGTTATGGCTGTTAAACATTTTTATCTTGGAATTCCAGTGACACAGCAATACTAGGATTTTCTTGGTGCGGGATGCTGACAAGAGGCTGAACCGCACCTTTTGGTGAAACAGATAGGATGGAAAGTCAGGCTATAAGAAACCGCATATTTATGAACTCCTTCTGCATTTGCAGTCTGGTGTGATGGCTTCAAATTGAGTCTTGCAGTTGAAATGTGCCTCTTTGTTGTGCTCAGCCTGAGTTTTAATGACGGAGCTGGCGTAGCTGAGCTGGCGTAGCCGAGTAGTTTGCATGTGACTTTGCCAGGACTTGCTCACTTTTCAAGATGTGCTCTCATCCATTGGATATGAGCAGCATTTAGACTCTTGAGCTTTTAAAGATAGGTTGCCAAAGTATGTTTCATAGCTTGATATTGTTATAACACTCCTTCCTCCATGTGGGTTTTCAGGCACATCGAGGTTTTCTGAAATGTGTTCTTTCAGCTTTGTTCACACTGGTTTGTGTCGTCTGAGATCCCTGCTTTCTTCACCGCTATCAACAGAGAAAAATGGTTTCTCAGAGTTCGAGAAAATCTAAGTGTTACCCAGAAATGAGGATAAGATAAGACTGTGGTCATTTAGGCTGGGGAGCATACCTTCAAAGTCTAGGAACAGGCAGAAGAGCATTCCATCACAATAGGCTGCCTTGTAATTGCTCCCCTTGCCCCTCCCCTTCCCCATCCACTTAAAAGTAAAAGTAGAACTTTTAAAAGTAGAACTTGGGAAAGAAATAAGAAAGACAGAAAAGAAGCCGACCCCAAAACGTACCCAGCTAGGGCAGTCTGAGACTGTGGAAGCAGAAGCATGCAATTAAAAAAAGCTGCGTGCGCCCGGTCCTAGACATTCCTGCAGCTGCAGGCTCCTGGCGCGGTGTCCGGGTGGGCTGGATCCCTGCCAGCCGCTGCCTCGGCCGGGACTCTGCTGGGGAGTGAGCGGCGGATGGGGGACAGGCGGGGGTTATTGCTCTTTCTCCACAGGGCCCTGAGACTGCTCCTGCCTCTGCTCAGAAATGTCTCACTTGCCGTGTTTATGTGCCTTGGACGAGACGCGCTGAAGGAAGAAAGAGCGTCAGAAATCCGTGTGAAAGGCAGATGGAGCACAGCTCCCCTCCAGCGGGAGCCCACCTCTGCCCTGCACCGTGCCCGCACAGGCCCCGCTCTGTGCGACCCCGGGGCTCACAACAAATGGCTCTGTGTTTCCATTGGATCTGGAGGCAAGGGCAGGGCTCAGCGCCAACAGTCAGGCTTTTGAGACCCTGAGACCACTGAGCCGTGCGTGTGTGCATAACTTTTAACCAAACCCCGTTGAATCCATGTGGTTTTATTCTGCCGAAGGGATGATGTAAATCCAGGGAGGGGTTAGCACATGGGTTACTGGTAGTTAAATATAAAGTGTGAGAGCACGGCTGGGATGTTGGTGGGGTGAATTGCGGGGATGCTCTCGCCTCTTTCCAAGGACAACAACTCTGTGTTTGTGCTTTGGGCTGAGGCAGGCCTGAAGCTGCTCTGGGCACATACTTGGTCTGTCTTTGCACAGGGTTGCTTTTCCATACTGCTGCCTGCACTTGTCCCTTTCGTGGCTCTGCTGGGGACTGTCATAGGAAGAGGTGCCTGGGCCTTGTGCACCAGTGTTTTAGCTTAACCCTGCCCTGGAAGGCGAGTTAGGCACCTTGTCCCTTCCTGAGAACAGGAGTGGCAGGGGTGAAGGCCTGCTCCTGCCATCAGGAGAGTAATAGTCCTGCAGGTGTCTGGCACAATGTTATCTTAAAACAGGGCTGATTTTCTGGATATTTTTCTAGACCTTGTTTATCTGAGTTTTTGGGCAGTGACTAAAGGGTTCAGGTATCCTGGGGCTAGATAGGTATCTGATACAAAAACACCTGGGGTGTTCTGGGTGGTGGTTGGTGAAATATTGTCCCTTTTCCCAGCATCCCCAGGGCTCTTCCACATCACAGGCTCACAGGTGTGCTCTTGTGACACCACTGGCATAGGCTGAATGACCACAGGGTCTTTTTGCTGCTAGAGGTTATCTTGCTAAGGATGAAGCTTGTGTTTATCAGTAGAGGTGGCTTGCTGCTGGTGTTCCTGCACCAGTTTCACAAGTGTGCTCTTGTTTTCAGGAAGAAAAGACTCATTGCCATGGAAATTTGAGTGTTGAAGGACAAGATGGGGAGCTGTGCACATTCCTCTTTTGCTCCCTAGTTGTGTTTTTGTGTCTTGCTTATTCTTGTCTTATCACTGAGGGCTTCAGAAGGTCTGTGTTGTGGTTCTTGTAAGTCATGCTGGGGACCCTCTCTGTAGTCCTCCTTAGGTGCTGGATTTTTTCCCTAAACAAAACACCAACTTCATAGTGTTCCAGGAGAACACCTGAATATGTGCATGAACATCCCTTAGCGGTGAGAGATTTCACAGCCCTTGGCTGGGTCTTTAACCTGTTTGCTTATTGGCCCAGTTGCCCCTCTTGGAGGTGCAGAGTCGTGGTCTTGTCTGATAATACAATGAATTGCCTAACAATACTGTGATGTGGTGTGAAAAGTCCTGTCCAGCTTTTATTCCTGCAGGTGCAGCACTGTGTGTGGAGCCTCTGTCGTATCAACAGAAAAGCCAGGAATACAAATTTCTACACATAAAAAAAGGCTGATTCTTAGCATATATCCTTGTTTACTGTTTGAACTTTTAATAATGGATTTACATCAGGATCAGACAAATCATCTGTTTGAATAAGAATGGCTAGAGCACTAAACCTTTAAGAGCATATCAGTTTGTTGCTGCTTTTATTATTATTTTCATTTTAGTTAGGGAATATGCAGTTTGAATTGCTATTAGAGCGGGAATCTGGTTTAAATCTATTTCCATGTTCTGTCCTGACCTTTTCTGGCTGGCTTAACAAACCCTGTGAATAGGGGAGTAGGTCTAACTGCAGCTACATGCACCAGAGATTGAAGCACTGTAGGCAGGATGGGGAGATTAATGATCTCTTCTACCTACTCCTTCCTCCCATCCCACCCACCTGGTAGCTTGTAGAATAGCACATATGGGAATTATGTTAAAAGCTGGATGGTCCATTTAAATTTCTGTTATCTCCATCTGTTTGCAGGCTTTTCTGGGTGTGCCTGGCTGTCCCCATGAAGCTCAAACTGGAGGCTTGTGTAACAGAACCCTTTCATGGAACAAAACTATTAGGTCTTTCTATAAAATGGCCTACTGTGTTCCTTTTACAAAATGATACCCTACTGGACCTTTTGAAATGTTACTAAATATTTTTATTGCATTATTAGAAAAATACAGATAAGTTAGTGGGGAAAAGAGGGACAGCTACTCTTTCCAAAAGGAGAGCTATTTCCCTCTACTGTCCTATGCTTGAGTTCCCAGCATGTGCATGCTTGCAAGTGTTACAACACAGGAGCAATTCAGCTTACAGAAATCCCAGAAATACTGAGTTCTTCTCCTTTGGCATTAGTGCCAGCCATGCTCATTTTGACTTGCTGAAGACCAGATCTTCCAAAGCCACCTGAAACCACAACTTGTTGGTAGAACAGAGCACTTCTTTTAAATCCCTAGCTGTTTTTGCACACCCAACACTTTTCTAGGAAAGTTTGCAGACTCTGCAAGCTTGAACATATTTCATGTTCTTTAGTTTCCTTTGTTAGACTTTGCAGCTCTTGCAGCTAGAAAAAAAATTAAAAATAGAGGTATAGAGAGGAGGGTGCTCAGCAGTTCTGAAAATCTGATGGTTTTAGTTTTGGCATGTCTGAGTCTTTGTATTCTTATTGCATAAGATGTGATTATTGTGAGCCTTGATTTATAAAATCTTGTAGTTTGTAGAACTTTAGTCTCTGGAGAACAGAAGCTGCTGAAGGGTCTGGAGTACAGATCTTCTGAGGAGCGGCTGAGGTTGCTGGGTTGTTTAGCCTAGAGAAAAGGAGGCTCAGGGGGAGACCTTAGTGATCTCTGCAACTACCTGAAAGGAGGTTGGGTCAGTCTGTTCTTCCAGGTAACAAGCAATAGAAAATGGCCTGCAGGTGTACCAGGGTAGGTTTAGATTGGATAATATGATGGAAAAATTTGTGGATGGGGCTGTCAAGTATTGCAACAGTCTGCCCAGGAAGTGGTTGAGATTCTATCTGCACATAAGCATTATGAATGTGAAGCTGTCTTGGTTAGAAGGATGTTGAAATGCTTTACAGAGGAACCATTTGTTCTTGTATGTTAGTTTAATGAATTAAAATTTGTGTGGCTTTGATGTGCCTTTTTTTTTTTTGACAGAAGCAAAAGACAGTCTGTGCTAATCTGCTGAGTGCCAGGTACTACTTTCAGTTCATTGGGGCAACATTGGTTCAGTGCTTGGTCTTCTGGCACACTGATGCCTGTCCTGGCAACTTGGTTTGGTTTCATTTCATGATGCTGAATATAAGTGGTGTGAAGTCAGTCCTGTCATCTGTAGCCAGCTCCAACCTCCACAGGAAGCAGCAGTTTTAGGATCACTTCCGTTTCTTCTTTTTTCGTTCTTTTAGTTAAAGAACCTTCCTGGTGCCACACATTTGTCAGTGTCCCTTATGCAACAGCTTTCTGTGTAAAATCTGCTGCAAGTTTCAAATTCCTCAAGAGTCCTATGGCATTTTGGTCTCCCTCCCTCCCAGCCCAGATGGTCTGTGGCAGATGCTCATGCAAAATGTTATGCAGCCAACGGTGCTGTGTTAAAAAAATGATCTATATTTAATACATGGACACACAAGCACACACACACACACACACACATACACATGTATAGAAATCTATGTATATATATCCTAACTGGCTCTGGAGTTACACATTGCTGATAAGCAGTACAAGGTTCCCCGATTATTTTTCTGGCTCTGTACCTGTGTTTCCCTAGAGCCAAACAGACTCATTTAGCTCCAGGAGAGTTTTCCTCCCTTTGGGTGCCCTCTGCTTGAACTGTGTAATGCCAGGGGCTGTGCTGGGTTGGTGCCTGGCAGCGGGGTCTCGTGTGGCCAAAGGTGCCTTGCAGGCTGCACAGAAGAAATCACAATGCCTGAAATTCCAGAATGCGGATTTTGATTTCTGAGCTCCTGAGCTTGCACTTTACCTCTGGGTAGCCCTCAGAGCCTAAAGTACTGTATGTGGTGTTGGTGAGGTGACATCTTGAATCCGATGTTTGCCCTCATGTCAGGAAAGGGATTGAGGTGCTGGAGCAAGTCCAGAGAAGGGCAGCAGAGGTGGTGAAAGATTTGGAACACAAATCTTATGAGAAGCAGCTGAGGAAGCTGGGGTTGTTTAGTCTAGAGAAAAGGAGGTGCAGGGGTGACCTTCTTGCTCGTTGTACAGCTATCTGAAAGGAAGTCATAGCAATGTGGGTTGGGTCTCTTCTCCCAAGGACAGGTGGAAATGGCCTCAAGTTGCCCCAGTGGAGGTTTTAGATTGGATAATAAAAAATTTTCTTTACTGACAGGGCTGTCAAGCGCTGGAACAGGCTGTCTAGGGATTGAGTCACCATCCCTGGGGATTTTTGAAAGATGTGCAGATGTGGCACTTAAGACCAGGTTCAATGTTGGACTTGTCAGTGCTGGGTTGGACTTGAAGATCTCAAAGGTATTTACTAACCTAAACAGTTGAAGTGCTGGTGTGTGTGTCTCTCACTCCTGGCCTTTGTGCAGTGTCCAGTGCCGTACCCTGCAACAAGGGGCTTTCTCTCTCTCCCAGCTGGCTTTGGTTTTCTTATGATCCTGATAATTTTGGCATTGAATGTGATGCAATCTTCCATGCCACTACCCTTGAGATCCCTCCCTTGTGACTGGAGAGTATCACTTCCTTACTGCCCTTGGGTGCGTGGAATGAAGAGGCAAAGGGCGCCTTTGCCTCATGGGACAAGAGGCCCAGGCTGGTCCAGATGGTGTGTGATGGCAGCTGCTGCCTAGTCCTCTAAACACCAGGCCATACTTCTTTCCTTAGAAGAAGGAAAATGTGTTGGTAAAGTCTGGAAAAACCACATTTTCCACACTACTCCCCCTGCTTCTAAACTGTGGGGTAATGGTTGCGCAAGCAGGGGCTGAGGGGCCCCTGGAGGCACTGGCTGGGTGCTGGGATGGGTCCCATGTCCATCCCCAGGCACACCCCCAGGCTGGGCCTCCCCTCCCTGCTCCCCCATTTGGGCACCCTGCTGCCTCTGAATAGCTGGAATGGATCCTGGCCATGGCTGGCAGGGGTCTGAGCTAGCGCTGGCCGGGATAGCAGGAATGAGCGATGACGTGTGCCTGTGCTTATGCAATGTCTGATACTTCCCTGCGTCGTCTCTGTCCCCAGAACGCTGGCAGGCTCTTTCTGCAGCCTCAGGAGAGGCATCTTCCACGCTGCACAGCTCACTCACTTGCTCAGTATATCCAATTAATTAAATTTCAGTGCCACAAGTGAAAGCGGCTTTGTTTATGCATTAGGGTTTGGGAGATGTGGATGGGGAAGATGCTGCGCAGGGCTCTGTGTGTGTGTGCTGGCTGGAGGTGTTGGCTGGAGCATCTTCTGCTGGCATTAATCTTGTAATTAATCTTTAAAACTGGATCAAACTCATCCTTTCCTTAAATGCTCCCTCTCCTTTCATTCTGTCAGCTGGTTGCTTTTAAAGCTTTTCTTTTTCAAACTAAAAAAGCTTTAAAAACTTTTTTTTTTAAAAAAAAGCTTATGTCTAATGTAAAATAAGAGCACAAGTAACCTTGTTACACAGTTCTCGCTGTGTTTGAATAGGGTTGCACATTACACACTTGTGTTTGTGCTCTTTGTCAGATTTAAAGTAAGAAAGTTATTTGCCTTTGATTTCTCTGCTATGGACAGGCTTTTGCTGTTGCAAACTTGCACTTGGAAAGGATGATAGACCCTGAAAGAGATGCCCAGACACATGCAGCTTTACTAACTAGAAGACTTAAAAAAGACTTCGAAGTGAGCAGCTGCTAAATGACTTCTTTTGAAGCAAATCCCTTCATGTGGAAGCTCCATTTTAATTTCCCCATGCACTTCAGCATTCCTCTTGCTTGGGCTCATGGGGAATGTCCTGTCATCACTGAAACTGGCCATCTATTGGATGTGGAAATCAAATGTGGACTCTGAAAATTATAACAGTGGTCTGTGCTTGTGAGTCCTTGCAGTATGTCACAACCACTTGCTTGTGGTGTGGTGTGGTGTGGCTGCAGATGCCACTCTGATCCTGAGGAACAAATTAGTTTCAGAAAGATAGGGGATAGTTTGCATGTGTGTGTTTGCAGTTCAGTCTCTTTGACAGAGAAACCCTGAAGTCCAATGCAAGCTTGCCAAATCTTTCCTCCTCTGAGACCCTCTCCCAGCTTGCTCTCCCAGCTGTTGAGGTGGGGCTCTTGCAGTGATGGCAAGTGGTAGGGGCTCCCTCTCCCAGCTAGTGGGGAACATGCGTGCAGCCCTCACCAACCCTCTGGTGTGGAGAGGAAAGCTGACTCACTTGTGCAGCAGAGCTGGAGAGCCCAGCCTTAAAAATAAACACGGGAAAAGGCTTTCCGTGGGCTAGTGCTGTGGGATGTGCCGGCCACTTGGAGTTTGCCGAGCGCCGTGTTTGGAGCAGGCTTGTGAGCGGGGCGTTGTGTCTGACATGAGCAACCTTTGGTCTCAAACCTGCCTTCTTGAACTGTGTTCCCCAGCTGCCTTCTTGATAAGGATATCAGGTTATCTGGAATACAGGTATGCAGAGTCGCATCAGCAGGTTTCCCAGCTCTGGCTTGGCATCAGTTTCTCCAGAACACGCTGCCATTCTGGTATACAGCCTTGTTTGGCTGCCAGAGGGTCAAAGGAAACAATTATGATGAATTATTTTAACCTTATGTAAATCAAGAGCTATAAAACTTTCCCAGATTGTTTGAATTCCTGCATATCTTTTTAGGGCAACCTCTACTCTTCAATTAAGAATGGCTTGGGTCGAAGAATTTGCACTGTTCCTTCATGATTGATTGTTCTCCCTTTTTTTAACATTGTGAACCATAGTGAATGGATCTGGCTCCAGATGGTAAATTTAGCTGCAAGCTGGTCGAGCCATCCTCTGAAGTCTTATTCCGTTTCATTACTTAGGAACATTCGTGTTCTGCATTTGTTTCCTCTTTGATAAGCTGAATACGTTGGTTTCTTCTTTTCTTATTTGCTTTTGAGGCAAGATTTCTCTTTCTGTAATAATTCTTGTGATTCTCTGAACTTTCTCCAGTTGTTCAACTTCCTTTTTTAAAAATTTGGTGGCATAGGAGTGGAGCCTGGCTGTGGCCAGTAGCAGCTACATTCACCACGAACACAGAGAAATTTGTGCTTCACACCTCTCTGTCTTCTGAAGTCCTCAAACTCTGGTTTTGCAGGGAACACAGACTTGTGCAGCAGGTTGTGTGATTGGCATGAGGCTGCAGTACAGAGCTGTAGCTGGGGGTTGAGCTTTGCAGGCACACTTCTTTTAAATATGAAAGAAGTTTCTCATTTAAGAAACAAGTACAAACAAAAGAAGTCCTAAATAAATAAAAAAGGCAAAAGATTCTGCAATACCTCCCTGCTGTTCTTTGGGTGCTGGCCTCACAGCATGGGATGGCCAAGCAAGTGTTCCCAGTGCTTGGCTGCACCTGGAACTGAGTGAAACCCCAGCACTGGCTGAGGGGCTGAACCTGAAATACAACAGGGGCCTCCTGCATTTGAGGCATGAGCACACATCTGCAATAATTCCTCCCTAGGACTCAGTGCTTGTGGTACTTGTCCCACAGATGTTTCTTCAGCCATGTCCCTGAGTCCTGGGGTCTTGGCTTCTCATTGTCATCACCCAAGTGTGACTTGGAGCCTTTGGTTTACACCATAAGATTCTTTTTTTTTTTTTACCTTCAGCTTTACTTAAGACATGTCTCTTGTTTATGGCTGCTTACCAAGATCTCTGTGTTTTGGTTTGGTGACTTGACCTTTTTGTTACTTGCTGCCCCTGCTGATACTGCATTATCTGCAACCTTCAGCAGTGGTGGCTTTTCCTCTCAGGTCACAGTATTAGAGTCTGGGGCCAAGAACTGATCCCTGTGGGAACCCACTGGAAACGTGTGGCACAGTCAGCTCATTTGCGTTTCACATCTGGAGATTTCTGATTTCCTTGTTACACTGAATGGGGCCTGTTGACTTCATCTCACTCTGGCTCTGTTTGTATAGCACCAAGTCAGTTGCCTTACGCTACAAGGGGTATTAAGCTTGTAATATTATTTCAGAATGAGAGAAAATTTAAGAAGCTTGATTATCAGTTATTGTGGAATTATAAGCATAAATTAGATTTCTCTTCCTTCTGGAAGTTCTTGGGCTCTTCACTACTCTCTTCCCTTTTCCATCTCTTCCTTTCATCTGAAATGAACAGTAGGTAGGTTAACTTGCTGTTACTTTGGTTGCCTTGTTGACATTTAAATATTTTTGTATTATTTCTTACAGTCCATTAATATTGTCTCCTACTGAAAATAGTTTCAAGAGCTCCTTAGAAGCTCTATTTAGACTTTTCAGATGGAAGTTTTCTACTAATTAAAATGGCCAACTTTGAGTAGCTGTTTTTATATTCTCTTCCATTATTGTTGGAATAAAAGTCATTTCATTATCATCCTGTGGGATGGCTGTATCATCTGGTCTTATATAAAAAACAGTAATTCAGAACCGCCCCCTCCCAAGAATATTCAATTAAACATTGTGATCTTCTTTTTTCTCCCCTCAATAACTGCAGCCAAGCAGTGGCCTGATCTATAATTAACATTCTTCTGGATCCTGACAAACTCAGAAGCAATCTTTCTCCATCTGAAATGCATTTTCTATTAACTCTTTCTTGTTTTCTAGATTCTGATTTATGTTAATTCTCAGTAATTTTTCCTTTCTCTCAGTAGCTCAAATATATAATATTTATATTCCCACGGTAAGCAGGTTTGTGTGGTTTTCTCTTCACCTGCCATGTTGAGATGGCAGTGGTTTTGCCTTTCAGGTGGGGAGGAACAAATGAGAGAAAGTCCAGAGCAGTCACGAGAGTAAACTCTGTAATACGCCGAGATTTAAATGGCAGTGCACAAAAGTCAATGACACTTGGCAAAAATACACAGCTGGGGATGGAGGAAGTTCTGGTACAATCTTAATATGCTGCTTATCTGTCACTGCTTTATTTTATCCCTTTCCAGGTGCTGTGACTTTGACTCTTCCTGTTGTTTTCCTTCTGTTCTCTTGCTTTTCTGGCTCTGCTCCTCCAGAGTCTTTGCCTGCAGTTTGCAGCTTCATTCCCAGTTCCGCTGCTCTTTCACCTGCTTGGGAGCAAAGGCCTTGGAATGGAAGGTACCTCAGAGGAGCTAGAGGTGGAGGAGCGGGGTGCTCTGAGTGGGAGAGGGCTAAAAGAACAAGCTGAAGTGTCAGGTCACAGACAAATGATGGCAACACTGGTTTGAAAGTCTCCCCTGTATTCCCAGGACTCATGAGGAGAGAGATCCACCATACCTCTTGCTAGATAACCTGTTCCACAAGTCCCTGCATCTCTGGAAGGAAGCAGAGAGGAATAATAAGCACAGAAGTTTGGTTTTGTTTAAGACCTGGTCTTAGGGTACAGATGTTTCCATCTACTGCTATCTTGGGTCCTGAACCCTAGTCCAGTGCCACTCATGGTTTATTTATTTGTTTTTTTATAAAACTGAGTGAAGTAATGTTTATTGGCGCTGGGACAAAAAGCTTGCCATAGGAAACTGGAATACCAGCTCTCAAGTGTGGGGTATCTGAAAATGATTTTTCCAGACACATGCTTGTAAGTGTATATTTATTTGATCTTTTTCATATCCTGTCTCCTTTTTTTTTTTCCTTTCTGCAGATTTCAGCAGGGCTTCAAAACAAACTTTGCCTTTGACAAGTGAAAAGCAAGTGACCCACCCACACTCTTGTTTTGACATAAAATGAAATGTGTCTTCTCTCAGAGGAAGGTCCCAAAGTACCAGTGCTAATGGAAGTACTGGTCCATACAAAATGAGGTGCCAAAACCATTTCTTTGGTTCCTGTGTGAATTTCTGCAGAGTTAATGCAGAATTACAAGTGCAACGTGGGTGTCCTGAAGTATCCATCTCATGGTACAGAGGACCACTGGGGGTGGCTTTAAAATGCAAGGCTTTTTGCTGTGGGATGCATTTGGTAGGGCTGGCTCATCTGAAGCAGCTCCAGTGTCATGGCTTCAAAAACCATGTTCTCTTTAAGGTACAGGGTAGGGATGCTCTTGGTGTTGCCATCATCAAGTACTGTCACACTGTTCTTCATTAGCTTGCTGGGGCAGTAGCAGGTTTGATATTAAACATTATGCAAAGTTTCAAACTGGAAATGTTTTGTCAGTCAGGGATGGGAAGTCTGTGATGATTCCTGCTGTTGATGAAGTCCTAGCTCTGTGTGCATCCATGGTGTCTGGGCTTAGTGCAAGCTCAGGGGAAGGGTGAGAGGTATGTCACATCAAACACCAGGATGTTTCTACTGAAAGCAAGGTAGAGGACTTGTTTGGAAAGGTGTTCTTCAGGTGTTCTCCAGTTTGTTTGACTGTCTGGTGAGATCACACACTGGAAGAATATTAGACACACAACCAACGTTTTCAGTGCACGGTACTTAATGTGTAATCCTCAGTGACAGCAGCACTGAACACAAAGTCCTGCCAGTGTGTTCCTCCTTCTGCCCTGATAGCAGATATCTGTGTGATAGACACAGGTCCTGCTGGGCAGGGTCTAAACCCCGTGGCAGCTCAGGTCATTGCAATCCTTGAGCTCTGCAAGGATTGGGCAGTTCATCCTCCTAGGTAGGGCAATATGACCTGTTGATTTCTTTACATTTGTTTCACAGAACCACTCCGTTTTTTATTCTCCCTCCACTGTGCTCAAGCACCTGTTTCTTGAGTTCAAGAAAGGGTTATATGTGTGTGGTGTGTTTTTTTCTTTTTAAAACTATACACACATCTGCAATTTCAACTGTTATGTGTATGAATTTTTGGTAGTCTTTATGGAAACTAATTAATGTTTTCCTTAATCAACTCAGGGTGTCTGCATTTAGGCACTTCATAGTCTGACTCTTCAAAACTGAAGAGTGCCTAAACAAACATTGAAGAGCTTAAATTTGTGTCTTTTCAAGCCTCAGTCTCTATTCTTAAAAACAAACAAACAATGCATCAGAACACTCCCTAACCAGTTCTATAAATCTGTAAAACAAAGACTACTAACTCTTTTGTGAAATAAAATGCCCAATCTCTCCTTAAGCTGCCAATACTGATCATAAAGTCTTACTTATTTTATAATATCAGACAGCTTTAATTAAAGGGCAGGATTTTGATGGGTGGTGTGTAGGTTTGCTCCAGTGTTAGGAAGAAGAAAGAACGATGGCTCCTGCAAGCTGGAACCCTGCCATTTAAACTTTGCAGCCATTAAAGAAGAAACACTTTTGAAGGAAAAAATAAGGATTTTTATTTTAAATGTCAAGTGCCTTGGCAGTCAGGACTGGCAAGCACTGCTGATAGAGCAGAAGTTGTTTCCTACCTACACCAGTCAGCCTGGTGAAAGCTCCTCCTTTGAAAGATACTAATTTGGTCCTCAGGGAGAAGGCTGTTGAGAATACTTCAAATATGAAACATCTGAACTGGAAAGCATCTGTGTTCTGCAGGAGGTCCCCTGCACTAATGGGAAGCTAGATGTGAAATTATGATTTTTCTGAGGTTTCCTAGCAGTATCAGTGGTTATCTTTTCCTACTTCCTGTTATAATTCTGAAGTCAGCTGGGAGTTGGACTTGATGATCTTTATGGGCTCTTTCCAACTTGAGATATTCTGTGATCTCTGAGATGCATGCACTAGTGGATTTTGTTTAAAATACAGGAACTGTGCTGGCTGTGCCCTCTACAAAGGGCTCATCTGTACCCATCAAAAAGGGATGCTGTTGCAGGAGGCCTGAGATGTATTTTCTTTGCTTTCATCCCCTCCCATTTCCATGTTGAGGGAAGATGTTAAGTGAAGCCAAATGCAGTGTGCCGAAGTGGTGTAAAACTCTCCTATATTGTTCTGTCTCTTGTCAAGAAGGAACTGGAGCAACCATGTTCTCTTAAAAATGGCTGTAAGTTGAAGCAGCTATGCAAGAGCAAAATGTGTTATCCCTGCTGCTGAGCTCTTGGGCAGCAAAAAGGGCCATAAGTGCCCACCATTGAAGTGTAAATTTTGTATACAATCTGAAAACTTTCTTCACTGTTTAATTTTTGGCTTGACCCTGTGAGTTACACAGAAGACACTAGTTTGATGTAAAACTTGCAGTAAATCCAAGATCCTTCTATAGAGCCTGGAGGTGTAGCTAGGGTGTAACCAAGCAAATTAATATTATCTCACCGCAAATATTTATGACCGGCACTGCATGGCTAGAGCATGGGAAAAAAACCCCAAAAAAACAACAAAAACAAACAAACCAAATCAACATACTTTTCTTCTCTACACACAAAGAGAAAAAAAGTCTCTTCTGGTCTCTTTAGGTATCTTGTGTGGGTGCTAAAAATCATTGGAGACCCCAGTGAGTAAGTTTTGGAAGCTGAGCTCCCCTTCCTGTGTGGTGTGTCATGCTGACTGGAGGTGGCAAGGAGAGGCTTGACCCTACTCTTGGCGGCTTGGAGGCTTGTGAGATGCAGATGGGTCAGTCAGGCCTGTCCTGCAGCCTCTGCTGTCCCTGGGGGTAAGGAACTGTGACCCTGCTGCTCACTGGGTGAGGGGAACGGCATGGTGACAAGTAATGGAGAGGTTCAGTGTTCTGTGCTTCTGCTGCTCAAGCTGGCAAAAAAAAAATAAGGCATAGGGGAGTGGGGGGGGGGAGAGCTGAGAGAAAAGAACAGCTACATCTGACCTGAGAGCTTAGTCCAAATGCTTACTTGCAACACAGAATTAATAATGTACTTTGAGGTCTCAGTCAGGGACTGACATGGGGGCAGCCTTTTTGAAGGGTTTCCAGCTCACTGACTCACTGCTCTTGCCCCAGTGACTCACTCCTCTGGCTTTGGCTTTTTGGGAAGGGGGTGGGAAATAGCAAAACATGTACCCAGCCTCTTGAAAAGTTAGGCTAGATCCAAGAGCTATGTACTGGGAGAAGGGCAGGGGATTGTGAGAAGGATTTTCTTATTTGGCGTGACCCCAAGAGGCTTGGGCTAGGAAGGAGAAATAGCATTCTTTTCTCCTCTTGCAGAGAGTGGACTTAAAAGTTTGAACTTGAGGGTTGTTTCTCACCCTTGCCTCTGCTGCACAAGGGCTTCTGTCCTTCTGTCTTTAATTTTTGTTTTTCTTTTTTTTGACCCATATTTAGACCTGTCTATTTTAGAGTTTCATTTAGATTTTAGTTATCTTTTTAAATACAAAATACTGGTTTTGGTGGGGGTTGTTAAAGAAAAAAGTGAAAGAGTATTTTGGAAGATGGGCAAAGGAGTAAGCGTGGTTCTTGGAAAATCCCCCTGATAAGTTAAAAAAATGCATGTCTGCTTTGCTAGTTGTGGGGTGGAAATATTTGAGTGTTTGCAATGGAAATGTGTGCATACATGTGTCCATAATGGCGTGGATTATAAGATTTGCTCAGCATGAACTTCAGCATTTCCAACTGTGTAACCCAAGCAAGTTGGGAAGATGTGCAGCTTTAATTACCATGTAAAATCTATTAGCTCTGAATTTCCTGGCATTTGTTTTGCTGATTACACAACCTGTATGTTATTCACTTAGTGGATTTTTTAAAATCTGTCTACATTTTTTTTTAGTGCTTAAAATGAGTACATGCTGGTGTGAGAGTCCAAACAATTGTGTCTGCTCTTACAGTGGATCTTATTGCTGGTTTCAAATACCAGTTTTGTGTTACTCCTTATATTCTCCCACAAATGAGAGAATTTCAGTATAGTTACTGAGCAGACATTAAATAATTTTACAGTATAATAAAGACATAAAACCCGGGTTGTTTGTACCTGCAGGTGGATGGTGAGATTTTTTTTTAAATGAGTGCCTGTTGTGTACCTGACAGTTCCTCCTGTGGAGGGGTGACGGATCCCTTCAGGATGGGGAGACTTTGGGGTGAGCCAGGAGGGAGCCACTAACTCCCAGGAGGGTAATATCTTGAATTTGTTAGTGGTTTAAACTCTGGCAGGGCTGCCTTGCGCTGGTCTGCTGAGCTTATTCTGCAGAGTGCAAAAGGTGCTGTCACTGCAGCTCCCCTCTGGCATGGCTCTGCTGGAAAACGTGGGATTGTGATGCTACAGCTGGTGTTTGGGACTTGCAGCTGATGCAGTGCATTTTCCAGGCTCAGCAAAGCCTGCTACTTGTTTAAAAATTTAAATATAATTGGGAATAATCATTTTGGGCTCTTGACTTCTCTGCATTCCTTTTTTAATGAGTTCTTAGAAGGCCAGTTTTCTGAAGATTAATTTTTAGCCATGGTAACATCATCTTCAGACAACCAACTGGGCTAGTGCTGCTCTCATCTGGCTTCAGGTCAGCTGGTGGAGAAGCCAGCACTGCCATGCACCTAGCAAAACCGGAGTGTTTTGCTTCACAGACCTTCATTTGATCAGACAAGAAATAAAAAAAAAACCCTGGTCCCTGAGGCAGCTGGAGAAAAGGGCCTTTATGTGGCAGGAACAGGCAGATGCTGTGCAGAGCTGCAGCCTGCGGCACAGCTGGTGTGCAGCCAAATGCTACTTTCCAAGATCTGTCCAAAAATCCCCTGTGCACCCAGATCTGAGAGCTTTCCTCTGTTTGCTTACTGCAACGGCATGGCTGGAGGTGTTTGTGCTCCCCAAAAACACCCAGGATGTAGGCATGAGCCAATGTCCAGCCAGATGAGTGCTGAACCTCCTCAGGGCTGCCGTTTCCTTTCTGTGTGTAAACAGGAGTGCTGCTGTTGTTTTTTCTTCTCAGGGTTCTGGGGGAAGGGGAGGTGGAA
The DNA here is from genome assembly GCF_017590055.1 of Onychostruthus taczanowskii. Taxonomy (NCBI): domain Eukaryota; kingdom Metazoa; phylum Chordata; class Aves; order Passeriformes; family Passeridae; genus Onychostruthus; species Onychostruthus taczanowskii. Next base: position 1,849,808 of record NW_024498685.1, read on the forward strand.
GATAAGGTTACATCTGTCCTAAATCCCTGACTTCTTACAGAGGTTAAAATCCTAGCTGAACACATCTCTCTGCTATGTGGTGAGAACAGTTTAATAATTCAAACAGACTCCTTGTACTAACACATGTCTGCAGTTAGTGCTGGGGCTGCCAGTGGGGTGTGAGGATAGCAGGAATCTGCCAGCTGAGCTGTCTACAGAGGTATTAACAACAAAAAGGGAAAAGAAGAAGAAAAAAAGGCAGATTCTCAGTGCAAGTTTTTAAAATTTTTTAAATTTTTGTAAAGGTGAACTCTCTGAGTGAAAGATGCCTAGCTGAAAGCCATCGACAAGGAATTTCTTTCTTGTGCAAGCAAATTTATATACAGGTTCTAAGGGTCAAAGTCTGTTTCTTTCCCAAATTGCCCTTTCCTTTTCCTGAGCACAGGGCTGGTTGCTACTGTGTCAAAATTGGGGGTTATTCTGGGGCTTTCCAGCTGTGGAAGTGGCCGATGACTGCTGAGGTGCATGTGGAAGCAGAGAGGAGAGGAGGAGGAGGAGAGGGGTTGGCAATGGGAGGATGTGCTTTGAAAAGACAGAAGGAGCAGCTTAGGTGTAGGTGGAAGTTTTGGGGAGCTGGAGGTCTGGCTGCCCCCGGGTGGTTTTTGCATTTGCTGCTCAGATGCCTTTTCTTCTTTACTTCTCTAAGCAAACTGAGCCACGTTCAGTGAGACAACTGTTTTATTTGGGACAAAACGTGATCAAGCTTTAAGCATTCACTGTAGTAGAGAAGTGTATATCATCTGAAAAATTCCTGTAAATCAAGGAGCCCGTGGTTTTTTAAATCAGAGTAGTCCAGACCTCTAAAATTGTCTGTTTGCTGAGTTCAGTAGCTGCACAGTCTGACCTGTGGCAGTCTCTATTGGCCAGTGTACAATGTTACATCAGAGATCATTAAAAATAAACTTGATACTTATAATGAAACTAGAAAATAATTTTAGAAACCAACCATTTATTTATTCTCAGATAATTCTGTTATAAATGCATGTTCTATTCTTGCTCACAGCTTGCTGCTTTGCAGCTGCATGTGAAAAGGAGAAAGCACAAATATTGACAAACGTGTTGAACATCCTTCCCCACCCTGAGGTCCTCTTTCTCTCTGGTTTTCTGAAGCTGAACGTTTGTTTCCTCCTTTGCTTTTTCTGAAGTGGTTTTAGTAAAATTCCCCATTCAGAAAGGGAAAAAAAAAATCTGATGGGCCTAACTTCAGTCAAATGGAAAAGTAAAATAACACTTGGTAAGCTTTTATTTCATATCAAAACTGATAGACAGCTAATAAAGTTCCTTATTTGTGAATTTGCCAAAAATAGCTGAGTAGCCTGTGACCATGTTTCTTTAAGCTGAGTTTGTTAAGTTATAACATCTAAATAGTCAGACTAAGTCAACACATAGATATGATATTTTCAAGGATGACATCCTGAAATTGGATGATGCTGGTGGTAAAGCAGCTGCATGTGGAACCCATGGTACAAATACTGTAGCAGCCATATTCCAGCATCTGCTACTCATCAGTCAGAGTAATGCATGCAAGAATTAGAAAGAAGGAAATGCTCTAGCTTTAGGAAAATATGTAAACAAATATAATTTACTCTTGCCATTGCTCCAAATGAAAAGAAATGTGCAGACTGGGGGGAAAAGCATTGTCCCTAAGAAAGGTACTGCTTTTTTATAGGTTCATCCTTGATTTCTTTCATGGATGGAAAGTATTTCTGTGCCTTGTTTACACATTATTGGCTGCCTACACTGTTTTATTCAGTGTCTTTATTGATGTACCAGGATGTTCAACTACTCTTGTGCATCCTTTTTCTTTTTTCTTTGCATAGTGGGGTGTTGTAGTTTATACTTTTATCCTTGTTGGGAAGCACCTGTTGTGAAGTGCTACTGAGTCCTTGGGTATCAAAATTAAAATAAACAAGGCTTTCTAAGGTGGTCATGACCCTCTTGCAGAGTCCTCTAAGAGTTTATTAGTGTTATGATTTACAGTAAGTAAATATGAGGCTACAAATCTGTTTTGCCATTTGTAAAGGCTTTTCTTGAGCTAGTTTGTTATTCCAGCATAGCAGCTGTGGTCCTCTGTTTATTGCCTTGTATTCAGTCAGTATTTTCTTTTCCTCATTGTTGGTCAGCATTGACTCAAGACTTACTGATTTTGAAAAAAGGCACAGTTAGCATTTGGAAGAGGTGCTTGAACATCCAGGAATTCTGTGAGAGCCAGCTGTGCTCAGGGTTTTCAGCATGAGGCTTCAAGCCACAGGTGCTGCTGGAGCTGTGAAATGTGAGTGTGTGAGGGTGAGCACACTGCTTCCCTTGTGAGTTTGTACAATATTGACTTGTTTAATTCTTAATTTAGCCTACAGGAAGCTGAATCTTGAATTTCAGTGTTTGTTTCTGCAGGAGAGAGCATGATGAAGAGCCAAGATCAATACTGCTTGCAGGAACTAAACAGATCAAACAAACTTGGACTTTTATAGCATCGTGCCTCAGCTGACAAAGATTCCTATATAAGATGGTAGATAATTGCTCATTGTTCAGAAAATCTCATTACAATTCACTGTGCAAGGATTTTTATACAAAAATAGAATTCTTTGTGTGAATGAGATGAACAGGAATGGTTTGTTGCAGTGCAGATCTTTCATTTGTCAAAGGTGTAGTTTTCTGACATTGGAAAGAAGATGAAGAGACAGAGTTTTTGGCTTTTGATGGGAGCTGCATTGGAGTTTGGAGGAAATAGATTGCAAGGTTTGGTTTGTGCTCATTTTGAATAATAAACAAACATGGAATTACTCTGCTACATGCAGATCTAACACGTGCTGCTGGTGTAATGAATTCAGTGCAACACACAAAGTAATAATTAGTACTGGTTGTCAGGAGCTTTAGCTCTGGGGCTTAGAAGCTGGATATGGGCTCTAGGTGGAATGCTACTTCTAAAATAGATACATAAATCAACAGAAAACCCATTTTACAGCAAATGTGTTAATTTCTTGGCTGTGGATGTGCATGGACCCGTTTTCCTGGAGCACACGGAATGTTCTGCACAGCTAAAACAGTCATATGTGGTGTCAGTCTGTGCTGGAATGTGTTTCATTTTTCTTCTGTGCTTCAGTGAACATTAACCCCCTATATTCTATTCTGTACATAACATGTTCTGGTGACAGATCCTGCAGGATCTTTCACTCTGTCTGAGGGAAATGTGCTTTCCCATTTTTCCCACTATAGTGCACCACAGTGAGTACCTTTGGTGTGGCAGGAGGAGACTGCATCAGGACATGAGTACCGTGCTTCCATTTTCCATTTTTGTTGCAGTTTAATGACAGGCTCTTCTGTATGTATGCCTCTGAGAGGACTTTTGTTCTAGCTGTAGCTCTTCAACTTGAAGTAGTGATTGGAGGAGGAGGTTGTTAGACAGGGTGGTCGATCCTGCTGCTGACTGGCACAGATGACCAGTGCACACATAGAATTGTTCTCGTCTGTTCCCTCCTGTGCTTGGTGTGACAGACAGGAAAGGAGATAAACTTTCCCCTGCCTTCTTGTCTCCACAGCACTTCACAGAGTTCCTGGATGAATTTTCACCTGATGTCCTAGGCCAGCTGTTGAATGATCCCTTTTTGTCTGAGAAGAATGAAATCATGGAGGTGGAACTGTCCCCGGCGTCCCCAGCGCCCCTCATCCAGGCTGAGCACAGCTATTCCCTCTGTGGGGACTCCCGACCCCAGTCTCCCTTGACCCACATCTCGACTGATGACAACTTTAATGAAGGTACAACACACTGAGCCCACGTTCATTTGTTGTGATAATGCAGTAATGAAATGCTCCTGGTGGAACTGTGGCTGTGGAAAATGGTGATGCATAGAAATTGATGAAAACCCATAGCATTTTTAACATGCTATCTGGAATTCAGCAGTTATAAACATCTGGAGGGGAAAAAGGGGAAAGGCAAGAATGGTGGGAGGAGGAGATCCAACCTTCTTGTTGTGGTGTGAAGTGGGTTGGTGGAGGAGCAAGACCATGAATATGTGGTAACTATAAGGAATAATAGCAATGCCAGACTTTGACTCCTAAAAATTGGTTTGTCTTCACCATTAGCTTTACAGTGCAAAGAAGTGGAGTGTTAAGCTGCATTAGAAGAAAAGGGAGAGAGATAAGTCCTTTTGGCTAAGCATTGACCAGCTTAACTGTGAAGATCCACCTTCAAAGGCTGAGAGTTTTGTAGTCCAAAGTGCTCTGTTGGAACAAGATGAAATCTTTCAGAGGTTTGACAAGAGGACAACTAATAAAACCTGTGAGAAGGATTTTTCAGTGTGGGACAGGATTTTTGGAAATGATTGGGAAACATAATCTGCAGAAAGTTTTCCATTTTTCTATTTACTAGCTGTTTTATAGGAATATTTTAAAATTAACGTATACAGGAGATATTAGTTGTGGAAGGGAAAACAAGCACAAGGAACATCAAGTTTTTCTGGAAGTTAATAGGGGGAAGCTTCAAATTAGGCTAAAAGTGAGGGGAGTTTCCTTTGGGGAAAATTCCTGAAGAAATTCATACTGCTGAGACTACTGTAATAGAGCTGTAGTCAAATGATGTTTTAAAAAGCCAAGAAGCATTAACAAGTGGGTTTAAAAATAGAAAATGAATGGAAAACACTTCGTCTTATGTTCACTCTGCAGAGTGTTTCATAAGAGAGGAGGAGGAGGAGGAGTTGTTCTTGGTGTTTGGGATTTTATTTAATCCTAACCCCAGAATCATGCTCATGACCTTTCTGCACCTATTGACTTCAAAACAGTGAATACTTAAAGATATTGCAATATTAGAGTGAACCTGTCTGTCTAATAGATATTCAAAGGCATCACCCTGATGATTTTTCATTCCTTGAATCTGTGAGAGCAGGAAAAGAGATTTTTTTGGGTGGCAGTACTGTAGGGCATGACGCTGGGGATTGAAAGCATCTCTGTTGTTAGACAGTGAAGGTACACAGTGCTCCTGACAATTCCAGTGAAGACCAGTCCCCTTGGTGGAGTAAGGGCACGGATACTGGGAGCACCAGTGTCCTTTTGGGCACCACCAAGTAAGAGTGTGAAGGGGAGGGTCCTTATGCTCCAGCATAATCCTCTGCTGCTGGGGAGCTGGGAGGGGTTTTATGGAGTGGCAGGAGCTGAGACACATATGGAATGTCCAAAAAATTTGGATTCTCCAAATACCCATCCCAGTGGGCAAATTAGTGAGCTCTTGTAGTGTTTTCACGATTTTTCCCTGGTTTTTGAGCTTCAGCATGCAGGAGGGAGGCTGAGAAAAAGGCCGGCCTTGTTCAGCACATGATCTTCAAGGCAGGTTTAAGCCTTTCGGTGTCTGTTTCTGTCTTTTGTTTCCATTCCCCCCGCCCCAAGTCTTCCACCATCTTATTGAAAATGTTATTTAATGTTTCCTTTTAGCCATTATGGTGGAGTGATTGGTTGCTCTGATTCCATTTTCCTGCCCACTCCTGCAGGGGAATGAGTAATTTCTGCTGTGAGCTGTTTCTTGCTGGCCATTGCTTGGCCATTACTATAATTTCTGAAACTGCTGAATTGACCTATTCCTGTAATTGTAAATTTTAGATGAAGTTTTTCTAAAAAGAGCTAGAACTGTAAAACTTAGGAAATTCATGAGTCTGGGTTTAACTTTTCCGAGAAGTCCTGTTAAATTCAAGGTGAGCACACATTTAAGTGTCCATAAAGTCAAGATCCAAACACTGGCTTTCCCCACTTACTGTTTTGACTTCACTGTTTTGAGGCCATTTCCCCAGCTTTGTACAGAATAACTTTTTTGAACGCTTGCAGCATGTTGCTAGTGTGGGATCTCTGAAGATGTGCTTTTAAAAGCACATAGACAAGACATCTGGCATTTAATGCATTGTTTGGTTTCTTCTCATGACGAGAATCTATTCTTAGATTCAGTTTTGCATAAACTTTAAAGATACTAGAGGGAGAGAGATTTAGAGGCTTGACCTGCCTGCTTGCAGCTGGTTGATCACTTTTGTTTGCCTGAAGTGGTGAATAAGACATATGACCTGGGGAGGGCTTCAGGCTGCAGCATGAAAAAGGAGGCTGTGTCCTGTGTACAAACTGTCCACATCAGCTGCACTACCACCTCTCTCCCACCAGGCTTCTGCTTTCTAGTTTTGATACCTGGGCTTTTTGAACCAACTGCAGAGTGGCTGTGGAGAAGGACAATGGGTAGCTGTGGAGTGGAAAATGCTCTTGAAACAAGAAGAAGAAGCTGGGAGGGCAGACTGGGAATAGGGCTGATGGGTAAGGGAGATCTCATTGCATCCTTCTGAGGCACAGCTTCATTTCTGACAGCTGTAAAGAAATAGGGAAAGAAGCCTGATTTTCTGTTGTGGTTGGTGCTGGTTTGTTTTCAGTTTTTCAGTCTCTGCAGCCTTTTAGAAAGGGGGGGCTGTGGGTCAGACAGCCAGGGGCAAGGCAAGACCCAAGTTTCAGCAGACACTATGGTTATTCTAACTAACAGGCTCAAGAGTGTCGGCTCTTTGCTTGCCCTCCCATGCTTGATCTTGGTAGCTGTGGGCACAGACTTTGAGGTTGTGGCTGTCCCTTGTTTTGGACATGAGATGCATGGGTGACAGCTGAGTGCAGGTAATGCTGAGGGGCTGGTGTGTAGCAGGAATGTGAAGGCAGAGCCTGCAGCATGTCTGTGGGGCTCTTCATCCTCTGAGATCAGTTCAAGTGCTGAGGGTGTGTTGTGGTGGGTGTGTGTTCGGTTTTTCCAGTGTTTTTCACTTAGTGAGCCTGGCAGGGCAGAGACAATGGACACCTGGCCAGTGATTTGGATGCTGTGTCTCCTCAGATTGTGCCCACATTGCTGGGTGCATTCCTTTCCCAGTCCCTGGAGGGCTCTGCTGTTGAGGCTAGTCTGGGTTCCCACCTGCCCTTCCTGTTGATGCTTTCCTGCTCAGGAATGCTTTGAAGTTACTTTTGGATTTGAAGAGGCTTGTCTTGGCTGAAGGTTTGACAGAGTGATTGCTGAAATTATGTGTTTCTGTTTTACTCCTAGCTGTGCCAAAATGAGCTGGCCCCAGACTGTAACCTGTATTGTTAACTGGGTTTTTTACTGCTAAGGTTATGATTTTCTGTAATGTGCTTTTAAAACTTGAATTTTCTTTTTCAGCTTCTAAATTTCAAGTCCATCTCCCTACATGGTTTGAAAAAGAAAAACACAAACAAATAAGAAACCCAAATGAACCAAACAAAACCCCCAACACCGTGGCTCCCACTTTTCTCCCTTCTACGGTAAATCCATCTCTCATCTCAGGCAGGGCTATGAAAAACCCTTGCTAAAGTGTAGAGTTTACAAGCAGTAGTCAGTGTCATGTGGTGACTCTGCATAGAGGCACCTCTGGGCTTGAGGCTCAGGTTGGTCTTCATGCGTTTTATTTGTATCCATATGTATGCACACATTTAATATGCATGTGTGTATGTGAGTCATAAGAGTTTTATTATTTATATTAGGTTATATTACATATCCTAATTTATTTTCTATATATAGAGAGGTGCACTGTCCTGCTACTGTCTGTTTTTGTTCAAATACTGAATCAATGTAATGTGAATGATGAAAATGGGAATCTCTGCTGCCCTGACTTTAAAGAAAACAGAAAGGAAAGAAGAAATTCACTTGTGCTTTCAAAAGTTGCTGTCAAAGCCCTACTGGTAATTTTTTACAGCATATTCCTGCAACTTTTTTTCTACGTCATTTTTTTTTCTTTTGTGTGTTTATTTAAGAAATGAGGAGGACGCCATTTAGTGGGAGTGGTCTGTATTTGTATTGATTTTTATGTGGAAAGGTAGCGGTCAATCCTTGTCACCATTTGCAGTGTTCAAGTCATAGAATCATAGAACTCCCTATGAGCTGGAAGGGACCCATCAAGATCATCAAGTCTAGTTCCTGGCCCTTCACAGGACACCCCAGAATCACACCATGTGCCTGAAAGCATTGCCCTGTATGAGAAAACAAAATTCATACCGGAGTATGAGAAGATTTTTTGAACTTCTGTATATCCAGGGTCCACAGTCTCAATAGGTTACTCTGCATCAACCCTGTAACTCCTACTTGAGCAGCAGCATGTCTGAAAAATGCTAGTTTTGATTTAGAGGTGGGCGTTTACTTATGGTTACTTAATTGTCAGCTTTATTTGCAGTCTGGCCTCCTTTAGCTTCCAGTTACACATAGATGAGATACCATTATAGCCTTTGTTTCTTTTAAAGAACCATCCGCTCTCTGAAACGTATTTCCCTAGGTGTTTGTAGCCTGTGACTAAGTTCCCTCTTGACTGCTGCTTGGGTACAGTCATCTCTGAAACGTATTTCCCTAGGTGTAGCCTGTGACTAAGTTCCCTCTTGACTGCTGCTTGGGTACAGTCTAAACGAACTGCACTTCCTTGGTGTTTCCCCTGGGTGGAATCTTCTGGACCTTCATCTATTGCCATGCCTTTCTCAATACAGGGACCTTTGCAGTTTCTTTTTCAAACTCTTTGTCAAGTGACTACAGGAACCGATTTCCCAGGAATAGTTTCCCTGATCATGCATGTTATGGGAATACTCCTCCCACTTCCAGTCCTGCTGTTTGCCAAACCAGTGATCTCATTTTTCCTGTAGTGTTGCACTGACAGCTTGTGCTCACTTAGTTATGTACTGTGAGCATCACGTCCATTTCATGTGTGTTGAAGCCATAATAATGATCTGCCTTCACAGCATCTGTGTGGGGTGTGAGGAGAAAAACTGGGACCTGAGAGAGAACTGTTTTATTTGATCACAGTGCTTCTGTGGATAACTCATACCTTAAAAGAAAAAGAATAATGATCTTATATAGGTCACTTAATGTTATCCAACCTTAACGCTGTAAATCCAGCCACCACCTCAGTCTGTGCCTGATTCCCATGTATATAAAGGTGATATGATTTTGTTTCTTAGTAACTTTGATAGTGATGCAAATGATCTGTGGGTTTTACATGGACTCCATGCTGGTCAAAGAGGGGATGCTGGTATGAACGATGATCATTTGTTATGAAAAAAAGCTATTTCTGCTATGCATTATAGTTACTGTGTATTACTGCTGCTCATCTTTGCCCCTTTATTTAATTTTCCCTTTCTGGCACTTTAGAAAGGACCCCAATGTTTGGTAGTCAAACAGTATCTCTTTTGTCCCAGCAGTTCTGAGGGCTTCGGTTTCATTATTTGCGGTGGGAGCCTGTGTGCGGTGGGAGGGGGAAACGCCATCTGGAAAATCTGTAAGAGGAACTGTTTGTCCATGAATGTGGGCTCTCACCTCCCAGAGGAGAGAGGGGGAGAGGTGGAGGCGTTGGAGTTCAGCATTTCAGGCGTAATAAACAGGGCTTGTGTCTGACAGAGAGTGCTATGTGAGCCCAGAGCTGGGCACTGAGAACCATCTGAACCCAGGAGAGTGAGAAGGAAGCAGTTATTTCTCCAGAAAGGTCCAATTTGCCTTTGGGAGGTGGGAAAGGCTCAGACTGCAAAGCTGGGGACACTGAACTTCCTTCCCTGAAAGTAGCATGTCCAGCAGCATGCCCAAAATGCATGCATGAGAAGCCCTTTTGGGCTTACGGTGCAGAGGTGCTTCTCTGACAGATCAAGTAGTCATTTTCCCCAGAAACAACTTGTGAGCCTTTTCCAAGGGGTGCTTTCCCTTTGCAGTTAGCTGGCTCCCAGCTGGCAGCTGTTCCGTGGTGGTGAGCGCTCCTAGGTCCCACTGCTCCGTGTATAGAGGCACTCCCCTCAGAGAGAGGATTCAGGTGAGGACTGAACACTAGTCCAAAGGCAGCTTTGCACACAGGGACCCTTGGTGCAGTTTAAGCACCCTCTGCATCAGTGTGTCATTAGCATGTGGTGAGTTGAGCCTGAGACTGCAGATGGTTGTCCATGGCATGGCTGTGCCGAAGCCAGGTGGGCTGTGCATGCAGCACCGTGGTACAATGTAAGGTCTGCCAGAAGGAATTAGTTGAAGCTCTACCTATTGTTCAAGTAACACAGCTGAAGAGGGAGGTTATTTAAGTGCACTTGGCTGGAGAACACTTTGACTCATTAGGGAACTTCTTGCATTACCCTGTTCAGAGATGGCTTTTCTGATACCTGTGCAGAGCACTTTGACTGATAGTCTGTGGTTGCCTTAAATTTTCAGTTTTTTTTTTCTCTAAGTTACTTTATCCATCACTTGAACAGGGAACTTGATCAAGGAGGCAAAAGTTGCCTCTTCATTCTGGTGATACAGGTAAGGATATATCCCTTGATGATTCTAGAGTTCTTATTTGCACACTGGTTTGAAATGACATGCAGTGCATGCATCTGTTCTCTGTGATGGAGATCTGTAATGGTGGTATGGGCTTTTATTCCCCTTAAAGATTGGGTTCAGTGGTACACCCTTCATGTGGGTTGTTTACATAGTGGTGCTCTCTTACTTTTTGCTGCAGGGGAAAAAAAGGTGAAACCCATGTTGTTTTTCTGGGTACTTGTATTCTCTGTACTTGAGAGGAGTGGGGGTGAGATGCAGAGTGCATCTCTCATTTATTTAAAAATGCACAATAAATGCACATGCAGCTTAATTATCCAGCAATAAGTGTCTCTGTATACTTTAATGAAGAGTGCTGAAAAGAATGTGGGGAGCAAGAGACATCCTTTTAGTTATTTCTGTAAGTTTTCCTGTACATCTATCAGAAAGGGTGAAATTTAGTCAGTGTTGGAGAAGATCTACTTTTTCACAGAAAGGAAGTGGTATGTTGGACAAGATTGAAGAATTAGTTGGATAGAAATAAAAAAGGAAAGCAAAACTTTCTGAGAACTCTGATATTAGAAAAACTGTACAGTTGAGGTAAGCATTTTTCACCTTGTTTTCCACTTTGCCTACCCTGCCTTTCCATACCATGTCCACAGAATAAGAGGAGAAACAAAATATTGCAGTTCTTCTGAGAGATACGAATATCCTAGAAGGCTGCACATGGTCTTGTTAAGAGACTAAGTAGAATTTTTAAAATATGTGTATAAATACAGATATATTAAATTTTTTTTATAAACACAGAAATAATATCTATTAATTATCACATGCAAAAACACAGCCATTGTTGCTTGTGTGTTTTTCATGTGTGCCTAAATCACACTCACTGATTACAGCTACAGCTGTGATGCTTGGAGGAGCACATTTCTGTTGACAGTCATCATCACAGTGTGTGAGGTGTGCAGTGGAAGATGTGTGCTAAACAAGTCTGCAGGAGAAGAGGCACAAGCTTGATGACAGAATAAGCACACAAAAGCTTTCTGGAGAAATGTAATTTTAGTCTTGGACACAGGAGATCTTAGGTGCATATGTCACAAAGCCTGGGTGGCTGTGATGAATGGGTTTTTTGGATGACAAAGTTGAAACTCTGATGTTTAACTTGCAGCAGTGGTAGGTACTCACAGCCCAGTCTGAAAGCGTGCTGGATTTTGATCAAGTGTAGTAACAGGGCTAAATCATCTGAAAAATCCAATTTCAGTTTTCTCCAGTTGTCTCCAGTTGGCCATTTTAAATTACTAGTTACTTTTTGGCCTTAGTCTCCCCATGTCTCACTTGAATTTTCAGCTCCACTGTGAAAATGAATTCAGGTTGTGGAGTATTTCCCTAGGAGGGAATTAAATAGCCCTGTGGGAACAAAATTTGGATTGTGTTCAGTAAAGGAGAGGTGTGACTGTGCATGAGACATTGCAAAGAACAAAACATGGAATATCTTCTCAATTAGCGAAGCACCATGTATTCTTCTTGTTGGATAAAGCATGGGTTCTGTAGAGAAATTGTTAGGTCACATTATTAAAGCATTCCTATTTTTAGGTGTATTTGATGTGCAAAAGGACACTGAGTTAAACATTCATCGGTATTTCTTAATACTTGGGTGCTTTGCAACCTGAATGTTCAGTTCACATGTGCAATTTACCAGCACTAGTGCATTGCATGTAGAAGTGTTAACTGGGATTTTGCTAAGTACTGTGTGGACTCCCTAAATTACATGTTCCATTTGCCAAAATGCCTAGCATTCATTGACTTAGGAAAGTGTAGGTAAAGGGGAATGCTACTCATCTAAACAGTCATTGCATGATAGAGTTCTGAGGTTTGTAGAAAATTTCAGCTGGGGAGGGAACTGACAGCCAGGATCACTTACCTATGGCTCTGTGAAGCCTGTGACAACAGTGTACTGTTTTGAAGCCTGAGAAGAGATTTTTTTGAGAGAACCAAAGTGACAGTTCTTAGCCATTTGGAGAGCCACATGTCTTGTTTAGGCTTTCTTGTCTCAATATCTGAATGACTTGCAGCATATTTTGTGTCACCTTTGAGGATGCAGTGTTGCCCTATTCATATTTGTCTAGAATTCGTACCATCATGAAGATCATACTCTCAGCTTCTTGTTTTGGACTGTGGCTCAAAAGTTCACATGTACCTCCTGGATCATGTCAAATATAGATATAAACATAAGCACCTCCAACTTCTTGATGTCAGTCATTTACTCTTACCACTGCATGTCTTGCTTGGTTTGGTTTGGAGAAGACACTTACCTCCCTTTTCCTCCAGTGGGTCTCTTGAGCCAGCTCCTGTTGTCCTTTTCATATCAGCATTTCACATGCACCTTCTTTCTTGTTCTCATTATTCTGTGAAACTTCTCTCGTGGTTCTCTGTAACCCTCTATCAGAAATACTCTTGTCTTGGAGGGTGTGCCATACCTCTCTGTATAACCACTGGTCTACTAGCCTGCTTCATTTTTCCTCTTCGCCTAAGTTTTTCTCATTTTGTGTTACATTCTGAAGGGTTTTGGGAGAAGGGTTGCCACTTTGCTCTGCTAGTACAGTGCTTGGCAGAGTAGCCTAAGATGCTAAAGAACTATTGTAAGAGTAAACTAAGAATGATTTTCAGATAATTTCAATTTGCTGTGCTCAGGAAGAGGAGAAAGGAGATTGGGAAATCCCTTGGAGCAGAGAGGGATTGTTGGTGACTTCAGAAACTAGAATGTGTCAAAAGAAAGTAACTTGTAGCACAACGCTCCCTGATCTTGGTAGGGAATGTGTAACTGCGGCATGGAAAAAGGCGGCAGCAGAAGGGGAGGGGGTGGGGGGGCAGGAGAGTATCAAGGTGAGATTTGACTAGTCCATCCATCCCTTCCTTTCACAGGATTGTTCATCTGGAATGACAGCTGTCACCATGCACTGTAAGAGGCAGTGTCAGAAAAGTGCCAGATGCAATTGTTCAGAATTATCTCAGTGCTAAACGCAGCGTGTTGCTGTGGCTGAAAACCATCTGTAACCCTGCAGACTGGTTAGACTGGCTTAAAGCCTGGAATAACTCTGAGCAGTTTATGCAGATCTAAGTGGTGATGGCAGGGATGTCAGGTTAATCAGCAAAGTTGGCTTCCAGAGGAGTAAAATGACGGATTCCAGAGGAGTGAAGTGACCAGCCACAGGTCTGCATATCTTGCTGTCTTAGAGCAGTTGAATATTCGTGATGAGCCTGAGGATTAGAGGTGATAAACATCATAAAGTGCAGCCTTAGAGGACAAACCCATGTGCTGGTCACCCATGGGTGGATTTCCCTTCTACTTTCATGAGGATACAAATTTAAGAAAATTAAGGGCTAATTACTGGCTTCACTAATAGCTCTAGTTTATCCATAGCCTTCACAATGGTGCTGCTCCAGGGGTAGCTCGACCCAGAGGTGCAAGAGGCAGCAAAGGGAGGCTCTGCCAAGGTGATGTGGGGCCAGCTTTGACTCAAGTTATCCAAACAGGCATTTGAATGTTGCATTTGCCAAGGGATTCTGGATTTCCAGGCAGGTACCACTTTAAAGGTTTTACCTGAACAATGCATACACAGCAACCTGGGAGGGAGCTGTGTTTTTGTGTTGTGACTAGAGAGGCTCTGGGAGGGTGGTGTCCTCTCTCCTGAAAGAGAAGTGTCCTCTCTCCTGAGTTAATATTTAGACAAGCCTACCTGGTTTGTTCCCCATAAATACTTCTATTTTTGCATTTTGGCATTTCCCAGGAAGCTTTGGGAGTAAGCTCTACAGAAGTTTAAATATGGTGTTTAGCCCTTACTCTGCAGTTAACCTGGCAGAGTGCTGCCCTTGCTGTTCTTGAGCTGCTGATTACAGGATACATATTTTTCATTTTTAATTCCTTGGTGTGTCTTTACTCAAATTACCTCCTTCCTTGCCAGTGGTGAAGGTTAGGCCCCACCACAAAGTAATTACTACCACTGGAGATGTACATTCTTCTCCCTTCCTCCAGGCACCCAGCTTCTGCCCAGTGCCTGTGTGCTCCATGTGTGTGTGTGGTCTTAATAGCAGGGACACACAGCAGCCCAGGCTGTAAGCCCACTCTTATTTTTGTTACCTGTTTGCTCTGTTGACGTCTCACCAGCTTGATACACTCAGCTGTGAATGAAAGGTCTTGTGCAGCCTTGCAGAATGCTGGTGTCACAGCCACAGCCCATGGCTGCCTCCCAGGATGTTGGTGCAGCACGCAGTTAATTCAGAGCTCTGTTGCTTTTGCCAGCCCTACAGTGTATGTTTTTGCTCTCTCTTTTAATTTTGTATATGCACTAAAGACTCTGTTGGAAGGCAGTAGAAAGCTTTGAAAGAAAGATCAGCACTCTTTTCCTGTTTGTGTATATTTCCTTTCAGATTCCAGCTGCTCTGTTTAATGGATATGCCTCTTACAACCACTGCTCAGTCGTGGCAGATGACTGTGCCCCATGCAGCTGGGATGCAGTGCCCCTGGTATAGGATATTCTCTGCAAGAGGAAAGACTAAAGTCTTTCAGTTGGAATAGGAAGTTTTCTAAGGCAGAATTGCAATTGATAAAAATGCATTTGATTACTTTGTGTTTTTAAAGGGGGTTGTTAACAGTCTTGTGGAATTGTTTCAAAGGTTGAGTCTTTCTAGGTTCTTGGTACTCTATTATACTTCAGACATGGGAAAATAAGTCATTTTTTAGCAAGTAAAACAGTGAATGGAAACGGAATGGAAATGGGGAGCTAAACTTACCATGCCAACCTTCTTCCAGTTCTTGACAATGCTGGGCAAAACCTTCAGCTTTGTCTAGAAAAAGGTTGCATGGCTTTCTCTTGACTAGGGAGCTTTCAATAAGTGGAGTTAGGGGATAATTCTGCCGACACATGACGCGCGTTTCATTGCTGCCAGATAAAATATTCATCCTATGCTGTGACTTCCCAGAGGCTCTGTGGAGGAAATCGGCCTGATCACCATGGCACTGGTGCTCCTGTGACATCATCAAAGCCTATATTCTATTTTGCACATACTAAATGAATGCTTGGGGGAAAAAAATGAAGTTAATGGTGTGACAAATACTTTGTTCTTAAAAGTATAATCCCACCATTTGGGCTATTTGCTGCCTGCAAGCAGTAGAAGAAGCAGAAGTCTGGCTAAAGGCTATCTCCAGAAGGAGGAATAAAACTGAGTCAGCAGGCATTAAGCTGTTTAGGACAGGGCTCTCTGACTGCTTTACCCAGTGGCTTGTTTAGTCTTGTTCTGCTACGCATTAGCAGCTTTCAGCAATGTACAGTGATTAGTGCTCTGTGTCTTTCCTCGCTGCTCCTCTGTGTATCCTGGGGCTAGGATTAGATTACAGCCCTGAAATGGCATGGTTGTCTGCATTGACTGAAAGCTGAATAGTAAGGTCAGAGTTTTGTTGATAGACTAAAATGTCTTCTGTGTTTGTTTCCTTTCTCTGAAGGTGGAATGACATTATTTTCATTTGTAGTCTTTCTGTTTCTGATCTAAACATGTGGTATCCAATTTCCTTCCCTGGCAGGTGACCTGGAAAATGAGGAATGGTGTCTGGCTACAGAGTTTACTCCAGCTGCAATAAAGACTGAGCCAGGGCTTTGTGAGACATCAGGCCTTGCTCCCTCAGTCAGTCTCACCATCACGGCCACGTCGCTGGAGGGGGAGCAGCCTGAGCTACAGACAGATGCGCTGGTACTGCAGACTGTTCTCTCTGCGCAGTTAGCTGCAGGCTCTCCTAAGGCTGCATAGTGCAGCAGTGTACCCCGTGTAGTACATAGTAGCCCCCTTGGCTACTATGGCAGCTACATGTAGCCTCCTTGGTGCCGGAGCTTGGCAGTTCGGGGTGCACACTGCACTCTGTTCTAATGGTTTTTAATGTTTGCTGGTGTCCCACTATTGCTGTAAGAGCTTGTTGTCTGCATCTTTATCTCTTAATGGTTGGATATACAACTTTGTCTTCTATGCTGGCCCCAAAGTCTGGGGTTTTTAGAAATATTTGAATAGTTTCTAATGAACCAGTTGCACCTGAACTGCCTAATCCATTTGCTCTATGAAGCCTGTGACAAGCTAAGTGTTTTTAATAAGACCTTGCTTTTATGCTGCAGTGCCTTCCCCTAAGCAGAACAGGACTCCTTGTTTGGATGGATTGGCGAGTTTCCCTGTTTGCCTGCAAAGTTACTTTTGCCAGATCTGTGAAGCTTTGGCATTTCAAGCTGCTGCTACTTCTGGACCAACCAGCCTCACAAGGAGCTTTGTGATGCTTTTCTGACCACAGCTGGAGCGGCCAGTGGACATTCTAAAGAGCTTAGTTTGGCTGTGGTTGGGTTAAGGAGAATGAACTGCAGCAGCTGGTGGCTCACCAGGGTCCCTAGCCAGTAGAGGAAGAAGCGTGGCTGTTGTCAGCCTTCAGGATGCAATGTCAGTCCGGGCTGGAGGGAGCTGAAAGTAAATGTTTCCACTTGCATGTGGATCGGAAATATATGCAACAGAAACTATTTTACGAGAAACTGAAGAAAGCTAAGCACAAGTTTCCCGTAATTTCCTCCTAGCTTGAATGTGCTGTTCCCAGGACACAGTCATCCTGTAGCTTGGGATGCCGTGATTTGCAGAGTACTGGGAGCTGCTGGTGGCTCATTGCTGTTGCATGGATTAGTTACACAGGTTACTGAGAGAGATTTTGGCTGCAGTTAGCCTGCTGGTGTGCCAGACTGACTTCCTCAGGCCTGGCACTGCAGCACACAGACAGGCACTTGGCAAAGCTTGGCAGCCTCTTGCCCCAACCTTGTCAGTGGGGCAGTCCAGGTGTCTTCCAAACTTCAGTCAGCAGTGACTGTCTCTTTTCCTGCTCCTCAGCACTGTGAAAGGAACCTGGGTCCCAAAACCTGGTGCTCAGTGACTGGCACCTTGCTCGTGCTCCCAGATGACAATGGCCTTTAAGAGGCTCTCCCTGACTCCTGGGGGTGTTCCTGTCCTTTCTCAAACAGACCGTGCAGTCCAGCAAATCCTAGCAGCAGCTCTGTTGCTAAGAGAAGTAATTAGAGTGGGTTACATGTTAGCTTTCAGTCTGAAATGTCATCTCTGAGGCGTAATCTTTTATTTTAGCTAAATATAGTAGTAAGAAAAGCCATAGTGGGAACAGTCAGGGCAATATTCTCTGTAGCCTGGTTTAGCAAAGTGTGTGAAGCAGTTAAAGCTTTGCCTGTGGCAGAGCAGGAGGAGAGGAGACCTCTCCATTTATGGAGAAGTAATCCTTGTGTCCTTCTATTAAGATTTTTAAGATGTGTACTCCAGGTTTTCATGCTGTTAATTTCTCTTTTCTAGATGAAACCACTGACCCAGAAAGTTCTTCCAGAGATTAAACTGGAGCCCCATGAAGTGGATCAGTTCCTGAACCTCTCTTCTAAAGAAGGTCTGTTAAATATCAAATGAAAATGTAGGGGTAGATGTCCAGCAAGTACAATAAATGTACTTTACCCTGATTAAGTATTTCAATTTCCCGTTCACTGTGTCAGATTTTAGGCTGAAGCTGTCATTTTATAGGGATTCAACTCAGGCTATTGAAGAGCCAGAGTCTCTCTGAGCCTTTATGTGAAGTTTTTTTTCTTTTTCTTTACCCTCCTTTTTTATCACAAAGAAAATGATGCCTTTTTCTCTGTAAGATATTAATAATTGTACTGAAGGGAGCTTGAGTTATTCAAGTACAGGATTATTTAGGATAGAAAAGAAAAAAATTTGAGGAGACTTAGTTAAGATATTAAGAAACTTTACTGTTAACCTCTGATGCAAAAGCAGGATGTGAGTTTATATGAAAATAAAAGTTAGGTGAATCTGTTTGTAGCATATTAGTTGGAAGAACAATCATTATCTCTTTGTCCTTGCACTCTAATGTGAAAGGAGGAGGAAAGATCCCTACCCTGAAAGCTAAACACAAAGCCAAGAAAACTTTGGAAGAGCCAATATTTGGTGTGAGATCTCAGCAGATAACTGCATTTCAGTTAGAAATGATATTCTGTTAGTGAATTAATTTCTGTGGGTAAGTAGCACTGGTCTAGGGAGAGAAGCAAATGATGTAGCAGGTGGATAAAGGGAGGTTTTATCTCAACCCAGGTATAGATTTGTTTACTCACTTCGTGGGATTAAGGGCCTTTCTGTTTTTCAAATATGCTTCTTCTTCTGGCAACTGCAAGAGCTACTGTGTGAGACAAAAAGAGTATTATCGATTTTTTTATTACTATTTTTCTTCCATCCTCCCTCACCACCCATTTGATCTTTTCAACTCAAATTTGCATAGCATAACAGAAGTGGAAGGTGGCAAATTAGTCCTGTGTCTTCCTACTTCAAAATTCAATTGCTGTAAATTTAGCTCAGAGAAAAAGTGACTTAGTTATGGCTGTTTTGAGCATCTGCTAAATTGTCCATTTAGTAAGAGTGGGTGAGACATTCCCTGTTTCTCTTGGTCCAGACCCTTTTGATCATAAGCAGCACTTTGACTGACAGTTCTAGAGCAGTTTCTTTTGGCTGCAGCTGAGGTTATCTTATGGCACCTGGACAGACAGCATGAGAGAGGTTCCTGTGGTGGCTGCCTGTGCTGCTCCTGCTCCATCAGTGCATTGAAGCCTTTGCTGTCACTAGTTTGTCAGTCACTTCCCAGCTGTGCCAATCGTGTCCTTAGGAGGCCTTTCTCTCCTTCCTGATCATGTAACTCCTTGGATATGATCCCTTCCCTTGCAAATACTGGCAGATTGTTTAATCTGTGGCAAAGTTAGAAAATACTATTGTTTTTGGAGAGAAAGTATGCTGGCTCAGAGCCCCTCTGTTAATGTGGTTTCCCAGGAACAGGGAACTTGTACTTTATATGTGAACCTCAAAGCATTTAAAGAAGGAGCTGAAGTGTAGGTAGAAGTGACTGGAGCATATGCAGAGTCCTGTTTTGTCTGTCAAACCTAAAGATAGCTGCTGCATTTCATTCCTTCTTTGGAGACCTGCATGCTCCAAACCTCTTCCAAGTTGTCACTTCTGCTTGATCCATCTTTTAGCAGACACTCATAGTCCTGGAAACTGTGTGGTGGTGGCAGCTTTAGTGACAATTTGAATCGACACCTTAAACTCTTGTGTTACTTTCTGTCTCTGTTGCCATTTAGCAGTGGATCCCCTGCATTTGCCTCCCACCCCTCCGAGCAGCCATGGCAGTGACTCTGAAGGAGGGCAGAGCCCAGCTCGGTCACTCCCTCCTTCCAGCCCAGTCCAGCTCCAGGCCACAGCCAAGGTTGCGTCGCGCACAGCTTCGATGCTCTCCAATTCCCCTCTCCTGACTGCACCACATGTGAGTTGAGCTGGCTTTCTCCATCATTTGTGTGTCTTTTTTTTTTTTTTAACTTTCTAAATTACTGGTTTTGACAGAGATTTGCTAACTTTGTATTGTTATTTAGATGAATTCATGTCTGGTCAAAACTGCAGATCCGGTAATTCTTGCTCACTGGTCTGTTCTGTTCCCACAGGGAACAGCATGTGCCTCTCCTCCAAGTTGAGACAGGGTTCACCAGTGTTATTAGGTTTATCCCATCATGGACTGTGTTTATCCCATCAGGGACTGTCCTTTGCCTTAGGGCCCAGACCTACTGGGTTGAGCTGTCTCTGGTAGATCTGCATCTGTCCTCTTGTCATGTCATTAGCAGGTGGTGATCTTTAGGGAGGGATTTTCAATAGTGTTTCTCATGTGTCTCTATCCCTGTTTGAGCCAAAGGCAGTTATACCGTTGGCCTCAGTGTGGACAGAGCTGGGTCAAGAACAACTGTTTTGAGGGAATCCTGTCCCAAAGGTTTGAACTCAGAATGGAAGTTACCTGAAAGGTCTTCCACACATTCCCAATTGCAGGAGGCTGTTCTAGTAGGCCTAGTCCTGTCTGAAGTGGGCGACCTCCTGCCTCTCCTCCCTAACAATCTTTTCTTCTAGGACTGTGTGCACTTACTGTTTCATTTTATTTCATTTCTATGACCCTTGAAGAAATTACAGGGGACTGGCCCCCTCATCCTGACAGAGGAAGAGAAGAGGACGCTGATAGCAGAGGGCTACCCAATCCCTACCAAACTGCCCCTCACAAAAGCAGAGGAGAAAGTTCTAAAGAAAATCCGCAGGAAAATAAAAAACAAGGTAAATCTTAGTTAGCTTTGCTGGGTAGTTCCTACTTGTCCTTTGCTTTAAAAAATGCTGCAGAATTCTGCAGTAATGGTCTGTGGTACTGTTGAATGCTGTAAGTTGTCTTTTAACAACTTACTTTGCTTTTCTTTGTTCCTAAACACATCCATCAAATTGTCTGTCAGCGTGAGTGTGCCTCAGTGTAGGTATTTACCTGACCCCATTAACAATAGAGTATTTAGCAGGCAGGGTATCAAGTTACAGTGGCTTGGCTCCATTTAAAAATCAGAACAATCTTACCCTTATGGCAGGCAAAGAGCTCTGTATTCTTTGCATGGTGAGGAAGGTGTTCTTTTCCGTTTCCTGTTTTAAAATATTACTCTGTATTGCAGTGCACTAGTCTTTTGATCACTGAATTCAGTAACTTGTAAAGTTGATGCCAAGGATGCCAAAAGCCCTGCAAGTTTGGGGTTTTTTTTCTTCTGACATGCGGAAGATCCTAGTGATAGGAAAGAATGCAATTTTTTTCAGACCCGGCCAGCTCACTTGTTCTAGGGGATTTTAGCACATATTTTGTGGTTACTATGTTCTGCTACTGGTTTTGCAGATAGAGGTGTAAATTTGGACACACTAAATTGGAATTTGGTCTTGTACTGTGTTTTTTCAGAATTTTCTGAAGTGATCTTGTGCATTTCATGTACCACTTACATAGCATCAGAGTCGTTTATATTGAGGAGAAATCTGGAGGTCCTTTGGTCAAAGCACTGGCTTGGAGAGCAGGGTCAGCTTAGGGTAGGTTGCTCAGGGTCTTGTCCAGTCACATTACACTGCTGCAAAGGATGATGAGTCCTCTGTGTCTCTGGGCACCATGTTTCCATATTAGGACACTCTTGTGGTAAAAACAAATAAATAGAATCCCTAATGTGTGACTGGAATTTCCTTTGCTGCAACTTGTATTTATGCCTCTTGCCATTTTGCTGTGTGCGTCTGAGAGCTCTGACATCATCTTTGTTGCACGAGATAGTTGAAGTCAGCAATAAATCAGATTCCCTCCTTGGCCTTCTCTTCTTCAATCTGAACAAGACCATCTTTTTCTTCCTTTCCTGAAATGTCATGTGCTCTGGCATGCATATTATAGCAGAGCTCTGCCTCTGGGCCTGCTTCTGTACATCCAGAGGATTTGTTTCTGAGCCATGGACTGCGCTGCTGTACTCAGCTGTGGTTTTGCAGCCACTGAACAGAGGGGGAAGAACCACTCCTCTGGACCTGCCAACTACAATCTCCTCAGTGCAGACCCACGTTTGGTTGGCATGCAGACCCACGTTTGCACACTGCTGACAGTTGTTTGACTTGTTCATCAGGACCCCATGTCCTTGTCTGCAAAGCTGTTTTCTAATACATTCATGGGCTTTTTCTCTCCTGGATGCAGGACATAATCCTGGGGTCATCTTTTTGTATTTGTCCTGGGATATTCTCTCCAGATGAATCTGATTTATTTTTTAAGGTTAGCAGGGGATGATTTTTTTTGTGTGGTTGAAAGGAGGAGCCTTGTTTCAGAATGTGGAAATAGATCAAGTCAGTGCTTTGCTTGCCAAGAATAGAATGAGAACAAGACAGATGCTTGAATCCAATAACACTGGGGCTTTTTACCAGTTTATTAATTCATCTCTGATGCTTTTGTTTTCTATGCAAATATTTGGTATTTTTCATCCTTTTTCCTTAGATCTCTGCCCAGGAAAGTAGAAGAAAAAAGAAAGAATACATGGACAGTCTGGAAAAAAAGTAAGCCAGCCTCCTTCCTGTTTCAAGCAGGCCAATAGGACTAGCTGTGGGACTGGGAAGGGATCCAGCTGTGGCTGCTGGGACAGTTCCATGCAGAGTGCCAGCTGCCATCTCGTGGCAGTGACTGAGAAAAGGCCCTGCTCCTGGCAGCTGCTTGTCGGGGCCAGGACTGTTCCTGCCTGCAGCAGGTCGCTAATGTGCCAGCAAACACTTCACACCTTAAATTAGGCAAGACCCAGCTGCATTGGCTTCACCTCAGGCAACTGTGTTGGCCTAGTGGACCGGCAGTGTTCAGGGAAAGATGGGTCCAGAGTGAGTAAGCTCTGTCTTCTAGTGCAGATGAAAACAGAAATAGGAAGTGAGTGAGTCAGGACTGCCTGGGAAAATAAGCAGGACTCAGGAAAATAGCATGTGACCCACGGACTTCCCTTAGCAAGCAGGAGCCAAACCCCCACTTAGTGATTTATATCCCAAATGAATCTTTCTTCCAGGAGATGAATATTGTAGTATTACTCTTATGCAATTTGCCAGATGGTTCTGTTAAAACCCTTGTACCATCTTTGGTGATATCCTTGATGTAATTTCCATTTTTTTCTTGTCTCTTTATAGCTCTGTCTTGCTTCCTCAGAGTTACTCTTCTGAAATTCCACCTCATGCATACCAAATATCAAGGATATTTTCTTTTCCCTTTTTTCTTCTTGAAGCTATTCAGGATTCTGTTTGTTTTCTTAGGAGTCTTGGGCCTCTTACATGTTATATGACAATGTCCTTTAGTTTGGGGATTTCCAGGGACAGTTTGGAAATGGGGTAGTATCTTGGGACAGTCTTGAGCACTGTCCTTAATCTCGTGGCTTATTAGACCTCATAAGCTTGAAATTTGAGGCTCTGATTTCAGAAGCATGGCATTTGCCAGACAGCTAATGCAACTTTTGGTTTGTGTTTCACGCTGTGAAGTGTGATTAAGTATTACTACTACTGAAGTTCATTGGTGTAATTGTTTCTTTAAATGCAGGCAAAGTCATGGAGCTCTCAGTGAATGCAAGTTTTGCTTGTTTTACAATCACTTGAATAAATAACTGATTTTTTTATATTTCTCTTCCATTGTGCTGTCTCCAGAGTTGAGACCTGCTCAAATGAAAACAGTGAGCTGCGTAAGAAGGTTGAAGTCCTGGAGAACACTAACAGGTAAGGTATGGATATCATCAAACAAAACTTGATAGCCGGATATTACCATGAGAAGTGAAAATCTGGAGGTTAAGAGATCAACTGAAATGTGAACAATAGCTGTGTCTGATGGGGTTCATGTCAGAGAAAGATGTGGAAGGCCAGTTATTGTGACTGCAGTGGGATGTAAAGCATGGAGGTTTTGATGTCATGTCTTAAACTGCCTCCCCAGCCTGTGGTGTGCTTGAGAAACCTTTTAGCACACTTCTCTGAGTTCCTTCACTGCCCAAGGGAATGTAATTAGCAGTACAAAACAAAAAAAGCCCCTACATTCCAGCTCTTCCAATTGTCTTTATTTAGTGAAATTTTGCCAGGAAGCCTTAATCTGAGGCATGACGCTTCCAGAATTAACAGTGCTGAAACTCAAGAGTCATTATTATTTCCTTTTGCACTACTAGATGTCATTGCAATTATTGTGCACCCTTCTAACTATCTCACACCCCAGAATTTCCTTCATTTGGAGGGGAAAATCATCTTCTTTCTTCTTCATTTCTGAAAAAATGGGTGACTCAGTGGTGGCTTTTTCAAAAGACACACGGCAGAAGATGTTGAATAGCTAAGCTTTTAATTCGATGTTAGCTGAGAGTGCAATGTCAATCCTGGCTTATGCTCAGTGTGGCAAATCCCAGTGAGTAGGTACTAGATGAGCCCACCCTTAACACTTCCCAGTTAGGGGCATTTGCAGTGATGGCTGAATACTACCAAGGAACATGATGGTGACACTGAAGTGTGGGGGGAGGCTGGGTTTTGGAGATAAGACCCACGATCATGGAAAATGGCCCTAGAGCTGATCTGGCAGCCAGTGCATTGCTAATTGAGTGGCATGTGTTGTTTCTACTCTCTGGATCCAATCTCTGATTTCATGAAGCCAGCCCTGTAGCACCGTGACTTGCTGCAGAGTGTCTCCCACACACTGCTCATGCATAAAGACATCTGCTGCTTGCTTGGAGAGAGCCAAGCCATTTCTGTGCCTCTTATGTCATCCTCCATGGTCTGACATAAAAGAATCAGGAACTATTCTGTAGGTGTGGAGTAGAGATGTCTCACCCAGAATCTGTCCAAGAAGGTACTGAAGCCAACTTCCCTTAAGAAAAGGTGCAGCTGTAGATTATCCCCTTGGGGACAACATGTTATCAACTGTTTCCCCGGTTAAGATAAATTTGGCCAGCTGTTTTCATCTCTGAGCTGTTGAGGATGCACTCAAGCTTTGTTGGTGTTATCCATCCTTTCAGAAAGGATCTTTGGCATCTTACCTATTATTTGATTATCTTAATTCTTTCATGCTAAATGCTCTAAAAAGTTTTAGGTAAGTGATATGATCTCCAAATCATTCATACTTTGGCCATGTGGGACGAGTTGCATTGTTTCCTTCCCTCTGCAATAGCATTGATATTGATCTGTAATCTCATGCAGAGAAGCAGATGTTCATCCTTCTGCACAGAAATTCTTTTCACTGATGGCAATGCTGTTTTGGCCATTTAGATATCAACTGAGTCTAAAATCTGCTAAGGCTTATGTGTGCAGTACTGAGAAATTTGTTAAAGTGCCTGCTTTCATCAAACTTCAGTTTTGTAACATATCATATTATACAGTTTTTCACCTTAACTCCAAAAAGCCACTTTTCCTCTTTGCTGTATAACTGTGCAACTGTCTCATTCAGAGAATGGGTCCAGGCCCTGGTTTAATGTACATTATCTACATCCTACAGTGAATTCAAAATGTCTCGTTTCCTCACTGGTATTTGCACGGAGCCTTGGCATGACATCCAGAAACCGTTCACATGTTTCAGAACTTGTCTTCACAGCATCCTATAGCTGGAACTTTCATCTCCTACATACAGTCAGGAATCTGAGTTTGGAGCAGTGGTGGTCAAAATTATTTCGTGTCAGTTTGGTGTGTCAGATGCCTGATTTTTTATGTTTAGGACTTTATTTCTCAAAGTACCTAGCACAGTTATGCAGACATGTATCTTATTTAATATGCACAAAGCAGAGCCCTAGTTGACTTTAGCTGTAACTTTGAGTATTCATTTCAGTAAAAATGAAGACATTATTGAACATATTATCTAAAATTAGATCTACAAACATCAAAGCTGTTCTCCCATTGTGAAAGACTGTAAGAGTGGAAGAAAGATAACAGGAAAATAAGATTACATGTTAAAATGATGCTTTCTACTGTAGATGTAGACAAAGTTGGATTTTTACCTTGTTAAAAAGTTGGGCTATAGTTGCTTACCTAAAGTTAATGAACATGTATTACTGTCAGTCACTATCATGTTTGTGTAGTCTCGCTGGATTGAGAGGAACTGAAGAGCAATTTCCAAAACATACAACTGTTGAACAGCAGTTTCCTTTCAGTATGTGCAATCAGATTTTAAGAGTATGTTAATCTATATATAGAAAACACTTGCATAGATACATACCTAAGACTTCAGGGAAACCCTGCTTGCATTTCAAAATCTGGCTCCAAACCATGGAAACACTAGAATTTTTTTCTGATAAAAGTTTTCCTTCGTTTCTCTCAGTAACATGAAAAAAAATAGAAGATTCTTCCTTGAAAGCCAGCCTTAGCCTGAAAATCTGGGTTTGAAAATATGTAGTGTCAAAGGTGAGGGTGTGGTCAAAAAAAACTGCATCCAGGAGCATCTCCCTTGGCATTCACACATCTTAAAAGGCAAGGCAGGAGGCTGGGGATCAAGATGCCAAAGTTTTTAATTCTCATTACTCTGAGTGGGTGAGTGCAGTGTTTTTGTCAGCTTTAGTATTAGAACACTAACATATGTTACCTCTCCTAATTTGTGTGACTCCATCCCTTAAAAGAAACCCATCCAAGTTCCTTCCTAGGCAGTTTTCTCAAAACTGAGGAAGCACATTATTACATGCTTACCTGTTTAGTCTTATAGCCACAAGTGAACCATTGGTTTGAGTAGCATCTAAGCATGTGGGACACTGCTCTCTCAGAAAGCAAAGGGTGTGAGAAGAAGCTGGTGCTGGGTATTGAGCTAAGTTGTCCCAGTCACCAAGAAGGCTTGACCCTCTCACATTTGAGACCAAAGGCAGGAACTGCCAGTGATCCTGAGAGTTGCAAACATTCTCTAACCTGGGAGCCCTGTTTGGGCTTTAAGACAGTTTTGAAACATGTGATTCTGGGTATCATGTGTTGAGAAGTGCTTTTGCTTCTCACTTCCGTTGAGTCTGTATTTTTAAGTATCTTGATGATCTCTTTTCCTGGAGAAATGATAGACATAGGATCCAGTGGTTGAGGGTGTCACATATGGACAGTGAATGCAAGTGGCTGCCACAGTTGCTCCCATGGAGTAACAGTAGCCAGCTGTCTGCCAGTAGCCAGATCCGCACTAACAAGCACCTTAAAGGCAGTGCCTTGGAAAAAAAAATAGGATATTCTTCCATTTCTTCAGCTCCCAGTCACCTAAAGATCAAGTTGCACATGAGTCTGACCCACCAAGGGTTTATCAGCACCAAAGCTGCCAGACTTCACTGGTTTGATTGGTTGTTCTTTCATTTGAAACTGATAAAGTCATTTTAGCAAATAGTTTTCAAGGAGTAAAGGATCTAGGTATAAGTTGCAGTGAGACTTCTTGCACCTAATTTCAGGCCACCCTTACAATAGTTGACAAAGCTTGGCAGCCCTAGAGTAACTCCTTACTTTCAGATCAAGAGGTTTTTATGATGAAACATATTCTATGGAAAATTGCTAGAGATTTTCTTTGTAATTCAAATGAGGGAAGATAGTGAATTTAAGTGGTCTTTTAGTTAAAACTTTACTTTGGGATTTGTCCCCTTTCCTACAGATGGGACAGGCAGAGAAGGAATCTCTGTGTAGAATTAAAGACAGAATGTTTTTTGCTCTCTTCTTATCAGAATTCGGTTTTGTTCCTCACACAATAGGAATAATCCTCTAAAAACTTTTGATTAGGATAAAGTGTTTGGTGGCACCTAGAAGATGTCTGGTTGTTTTTTTGTTTGTTTGCATCAATGTTAGATTTTAAACAGAAATAGTGACTTGAGGAAGTCTCCCAGGTGGTTCTGTAGTGACAAGTTTTCTCTCCTTAATTTAAGTATCACTGGAAGCAGAAGGGAAGGCTTGACTTGCTCCATACTTTGGTAGAGAAAAAGCCTTTTCTGAAGATGAATATATGTGAATATGCACCAGAACGAAGACATCACAGACAGACCGAGTTTGCTGGCAGCATGTGGAAGGAAGTGCAGGAGTCTTCAGTCACTTTACAGCTTTCCTATGAGGTGCTTCCATTGGCAAGAAGAAGCGTGAAAGCACACTCACACCTCCTACAGAATTGACCCTCTAATTGAATATCCCTGGAAAACGTGTCAGACACAGTGAAAATAATCCCTGTGGGTGCAAACCCCCTTAGCATGCTGTCTTGGGATTGCATTTTCTCCTGTTAGGATTTAGCCATAGGCAGTGTATTCCACTAAAAGCTTTTGTGGCCTTTCTACTAGTATTTAGAGGAAACATCAGAGATCTGCTCCTTTTGCCTCTCCTAGTCCAGATCACCCTTGCATCTGTCCAGTCACAAGCTTTTGCATGGGAATCTTTTGACCTCAGAATCCAGTCTTCCACCATTCCAGATTCAAACAGAGAATAAATGCACCAAGGAGTGCATTTTGGCAGTGGCAGGACAAACTGATGTCATCTCTGATCAAACTTGTTTCTTGTTCTTGCCTCAGTTCTTGCTCACAGTTTGCAAATGCACCTGTGTCCTGTCAGCTCCAAACACTGAGTTCCTTGTGTGTTGAGAAGGAAGCAGTAGCTCTGCTCAAACAGACAAATGACTTGGGGAAGAAAGAAATTTTATGTGAAGGTATTTGGTAAATAAGGTGGAGGATGAATCTTCCTCTGTCTATAGAATACCTCAGAATACCTGCCTAATTACACTTTCCAAAGAGACTGTTTTGTAATCAGCTCTCTGGGCCCACTCTGCCCAACAGGTTTTTTAAATTGAGCATGAAAAGGCAGAGACGAACAAACTGAGGAGAATTGCCTCTTCTCTGTTGATTTCCTCACCAGCCATTAGCTGTTTTCTCACTGACGCCTCCACAAAAAGTGGCAAGAATGATCAGCATTTCAAGGCTGCTGCTGCTGCCAGCCCCCGAGCTGAGGAGGAGGAGAGCTCCTTCCTCCTCACTCTGCAGAGCTGTTCTGCATCGAGCCCAGTGAGTCAGGCCTGAAATGGGGGAAAGATTTAGTCTTCCAAAATAACGCAGAAAGTTCAGGGTTTAAAGGGCATTGCTGTCTAACGCAGCTGCTGGCACGTGGCAGTACTGCGGGCAAGGTGTTCTGTGCCAGGAAATGATGTGCACAGGTCTGGTGAACCCTGTGCCATGCAGTGGATGTCAGGAGGAACTGGGGAGAGATGCCAAAGGGAGCAGGGAATTAGCATGGTCTCATTTGGGTGGTGGACACTGTTTGTATCTCTTAATTTGCCTGTGGTCTCTGTATTACTGAATAAAGGATTGCATTGGGCATATTGCTCTCTTTTTAAAATACTGAGTTGCAGAGTAAGCCATGCTCTCAAGAGCGTTCAAGATATCCTTTCTTAACAAGCTGAGAAGGATCTGCTGGCCCAGATAAATCTGTGCTGTGAGAATGCCTTGTGCTCATTTCAGAATGTATTCCTGAAGTCCTTAAATTCATTAAACCCTAATTAGCAATGAGCATTGATGATTAAAAAAATCTATGAAAATAGGCAGACCAGTGTATATTGAGCTGTGAAGGCACCTCTGGGTCTGTCCTACAATTAGCTTTTAGCCAGTTTGATCTTAAAATACTCCTTCTATTTTCTCTGACATCCTGACCTTGCCTCTTGCTTTAGCTTTTGATGTAATAGCTTCTGAAACTGTCGTCTGGAGTTTCTATGGGGTATCCTCCACAGCAGATTGTGAAACTTACAGGAGAAGTGAAAAGTAAACTTGGGAACAAATAGAAAGTTTAGCATCTTGATACAAAATTATACTATATTTGTGTTGAGGACAGGCATTTGGGTTGCTCATAGATTGTTAAAAAAACTGCTGTGAAAATCCTGTACCAATCATACTTTGAGATCATTTCCCATTTAAATTACTTGTGTTCTGGCTGTAGTAATTGATGCTACAGCAGAAAAAGCAAAAAAAAAAAAAAACCGCCAGAAAGTCTCTTCTGGTCTGGGACTGTTGAATCCAGCCATGTTTCCAAAGAGGAAAGACATAATCAGAGTAGCCACTTGAAGCATCTGTGATTGTTGTTAACAGGAGAGTCTCTTCTGGTTGAATCCAGCCACAAGGGAGTTGTCACTGTGGTTGGGACCTCAAAGAGGTCCTGTTTCCAAAGAGGAAAAACATAATCAGAGTAGCCACTTGAAGCATCTGTGATTGTTGTCAACTCTGAAGAATTTAACAAATAGTATGAAAGTGTTTTATTTAATAAATGAATGTGAAAAATGAAGCCTGTGTGTATGTCTGGTTTTTTAAGTTCTTCTTTTTAAAAGTCAGCCAGCATGTGTTCTAAACAACTAAATAGCAAGATTTTGGGAAAAGAGAGTTTTGATAACCAACTGGATTACTGACTAGAGCAGTTGAAGGTTTTGATAACTAACTGAGCAGTTATAAACTTGATTTTGCATCTTTAAAAATAATGGCAAAACTCCTGCTGAGTTCATGACATAGAGTCAGCTTATATATGCAACTGGTTACTTGCATGCAAGCAGTTTCAGTTGTTAATGTGCCATTTTCTATAGAAACACTGAAAATACAAATTTTATTTATAAAAGCTTACTGAAAGTACTAAAGAAGTAATTGTTCAGGGACCTAAGCTGAGGGAAAAGCAAAAAAATCTTGAACATTTCAGTGCTAATACATGTAAAAACTTTGTAAAATTAAAACCATTTCTTGCTATTAATTTTAAGGAGAAGACTTTAACTATTTTTACCTTGTCCTAAATGCTGTATTATTGCCCTGTGTGGAATTTGAACAAAAATCTATTTAACCAACAAGCAAGTCAGTGTGTGTGATGTTTGTCTGTTGTGTTTGCTTTCCAGAACACTTCTGCAGCAGTTGCAGAGACTCCAAGCCCTGGTTGCTGGCAAAGTGTCCCGCTCGTGCAAGGCAGCTAGCACACAAACAGGGACCTGTCTTATGGTGAGTGTCCCTAAGGCTGGGGATTCTGAGGGAAGGAGAATCTCTTTCAAGGCACATCTCTTGGCCTGCAAAGCCTCTCAATAGCAAATTTGCAGCTTAGGGAACTCCTTTTCATGATTTAACAATTTTGAGGGAGGTGAGACTTGTGACTGATGGAAAATTAATGATTGTGGGAAGGTACTGAGTTTGGGAGAAGACTGGGCCTGTGCTTTTGGTTGGGTGCTGCAGTGATGAAAGAAGGAGCAATGCTCTTCAAAGGGACTCACTTTATTATTTCCTGCAGTATTATATGGTGGAAATTGTATCTAGGGTTGTAAAATGAAAATGAGGGTGACCTTTGGGGCTCAGTGCTTTTGATACTAATAAAAATAAACTTGCTCAACCAGATCAAAATATGACTGAGGCCGTAAATCTCTGTCCTATTTTAGTAGTAGTAGTCAAGATAAGAAAATGAGTAGAATGAAACCAATCAAAATATGACTGAGGCTGTAAATCTACCTCTGTCCTATTTTAGTAGTAGTAGTCAAGGTAAGAAAATGAGTAGAATGAAACCATTCCTCTTCCCTTCTTACACTCAGCTGTCAAGTTTCCTTTATACCTAAAGTGCTGTAAATTGATGAAAATCATTTACAAGGCATAAGCTGTTCTCCCAGTCTAGCCTCACTGTCACTTGGAAGCAAAACTGGGGCCAGCAGCAGAAATAACATTGGAAATCCTCAGCCATGCCTGTAAGACACACATGGCAGCTTTATCTGTATGTCAGCCTTGTGTTTAAAAAAGGCAGCTGGTCAGGATGGTGCAGACACTGAAAACGAGCCCCAGCATTGACATGTGCCCTTTGAAGCACTGAATTGTTATTGCATAGGTGCCTTTGCTAGGTGTGCAGTGGTGAGGATGGCTTCAAATGGTTTGTTTTGGTAAAGTATCAGTTCTCATGTGCGCCTGTGGGTCAAGTGCACTCACCTCTCCTGCATCTTCCCTTTGCCAGATGGTGGTGCTGTGCTTTGCAGTAGTTTTTGGCAGCTTCTCTCAGAGCTATGGGCCATATCCTTCTGCTACAAAGATGGTGTTGCCCAGGCAGCATTCCTCACCAGAGTCTTACACAGATTCCATTGGTAAGTGACAGCTATCCCAGTCTTACTCTTTGCTTGGTTATACTTAAGGACTTGTTTTCCACATCCATTCTTAACCCCCTTCTCAAGCACCTCTTGCATTTCTGCTCCGTAAATGGCCATTTTTATATATATACCTGTGTTTTCCTAAGAAGGATAGCTTGGCAAACTATGCTGATGGCAGCAGACTTCATAAAAATGAGCAAAACCTTTTCCCCACTAGCCTGCTTGGTGCTTCTGTTTAAAGAATTTTTTGCCTCTGTTTGCAGAACTAAAGTTAGTGGTCTGTGAAAGGTAGCAGGGTTTCTACTTGGTAGCAGATGTTCATACTGTTAAAATGCACAAATTATTTCAGTGGCTGTTTTCTTTGCCAGTGTCACCAGAGACTGAAGGGGAAACTGTTAGTATTACATAACCATAATGAACCAATATATTATCAAAGTTATTATTTAATTTTGTTCTTGTTTTTTGAATAATTTAGTGCTTTTTGATCCCTACGTAGACCGTTCCTGTGGTTTCTTTCTTCAGCTATCAAATTGCCAGTTAATCACTATGAAAAGAAAAGGCTTTTGCAGCTTTGGCTCTGCCCTAACAGTTCCCATTTCCTGAAATGAGCAGGGTTGTTCTCTGAGCTGTCTGTTGCTCATCTCATTTTGCCTTCTGTCTTTGTATGCAGTGAGGTCAAGAAGCCTACTAATTTATGAAGAGCCTCAACAGCTGGAGGAGCCATCCAGCCCAATCTCCTTTGCAGATCGCAGTGACAGGCAAACAGACCCCTCCAAGTTCACAGCACTGTCCCTGGAAGCTGTGTCAGGGACACAGCCAGATGATATCATGCAGTTCACAATAGCCAACGAGACAAGGCTAGAGAAGTCAGTGCTGCTGGGCCTGCAGCAGCACAGGTGAGTGCAGGGTAGGCTGCTTGTCACACGGGTGTTCTTTGTCACTCTTGTTCGTGCCTGAAGGCCATAGCTGTGCTGGGCACCATGAAGCATGAAGCAAGAGTTTGGCTTTTATCTGGAGAGCCTATAGGCAAAGTCACTGTAGCTCTGGAAAACTGCATCAGAATTGTAGTAATACAGCTACCAAACTTGGTACTTCTGCCAGAAACCTAACCCCTGTAAGCCTGTTAGTTGGGCCTACCCACTTCTTTAAAGAACTTACTTATGTACTTCCCAAAGGAATAAGCTTTTGGCAGTTGTATGGAAGTGTGAGGTTGTGATTCACTGGAATTCCAATGAGGTTAGAGCATGAAGAGCTGGAATTTCTCACAGCAGTGATTTTACTAAAGCATTACTGCAGAAAGTTTGCAGGACTCAGTCTCAAGAGACGGAGATGTAAAATCATCTGTAAATTACTTAAGCTCCTACCCTGAGTTCCCTCACTTTTAGCATTAGTGTAAGGGATGTTTTTTTGTTTCGTTTTTTTTTTTTAGCATAAATGTAAGTTTTTGCAGGCCTCTGAAAAGAGACAGTCACTGGTTTAAATACGTGTACTTCTTTCTGCTGCGCCTTTGCTTGCCTAGAACCAAAGAGATGACTACTTCAGTATAATTCAGTATGTTACCAGACACAGCTAACTGACAAATACCTTGCTGGTAAATACTGAATGGCTCTTTAGGATTAGCCAAATCAAGTAGTATATGTACTTAAAAAAATTACTATTAGCATTAACCGTTGTTTTTTTGTTCCCTACAGAGTCAACTCCGAACTAGAAGGAAATGAAACACTGAAGATAATTGAAATAGATAGAAGAGTCAATGCCACCTCTTAAAAATAAAAAGGCCTTTTTTCTTGACTTCCCTCCTTCCCACATATTTTCAACCAAAGTTCCCCTGACTTGTCATCCTCAGTGAACCAAAGTACAAAAGAGAGGGAGTTCAACTTCTGCATTGACTGATGAGGCTGTGACTACAGATGGGATCTCTTGTCTTTGTAACTCCCTTCCTCATGTTGCACACAGTCCCTGTCTCTACTTTTATCCCTTTCCTGTCTAACACTGCAAGGGCAGGACTGAATTATGATGGCAGATGATGCCAGCAGTGTGCCAGTGACGGGTGGGTGTGTGTGCCTGTACATGAACACAGCCTGATCTGAGCACAAAGACATTCTGGAGAAGGGTGAATTGTGCAAAACCAATGGGAGCATGTGGGTGATAGTTTTCTTGGGAGAAGGTAATTGAGAGAGGAGATGCAGCTTAGATGGTGCTTAGAATCTCACCACAGCTCTGTGCCTACTGGTCTACAGCCCTTGAGCCTTTTGGGGGGATAGAGAAGCACGTGTGCAGCCTGCTGCTGAAGGGACAAGAAAGGGCCCTGATTTGCTGAGTTCATAGCGCAGGCAGGAGAGGGCTGGTCCATGATGCTGCTGAATTATCCTCCCCATGCTCTTTCTCTTCTCCCCTCCAGCCTCTTCACACTTAGCAGGGTAGGTGTCTCTGTGCATTGAAAGCAGTCCTGGTGGGCTTCCCTGCTTCCACCCTTGAGAAATTAAGCAAATATCAGTCACTGTCTTACCACACACTGTGTGGGAGAATTACACTAGTTTAACTAAATCTGTTTAGAAAGCAGGTTTTGTTACATTTATGCAATATTTTAGATGGATGCCCTTTAGTCTGCTTAAGGCTAATATATTTAGCTTAAGTCAGCTCCTTCCCAACAAACTAAATCAATGTACGGCTTAAACCAGAAGTGCCTCCTGAGAGGACTGTATGGATTTAATTTATTGGCTTCTAGCTGGTTGATGAAAATTCTTGTGTAGACCTGGTCTCAGATTGTTTTGTGTTTTCCTTTCCTTCCCATCTTCCTGTTACTGTTGTAAATAGTATTTATTAGCTTTGACAAATTCTGTTCAGGTAGTTGCAATTAAGAGAACTGAGCTTTCCTAACCCTGCAAGTGATCTGGGGAGATCCTGAAATTGGACAGACAGGCATCACTGAATACTCATTTCCTCCCCTTAAGCTTGAATTGTCCTAATTTTCCTCTTATTGTCTTATTTTCCTCTTACCTGCTTTTCCAGAGATGTGGTCTGAGACCAGCTGCTTTGGGTACAGATAGGGCCAGCTCATGCCTAGAGGTGGTGTGGATCCTGTATTAACTGTATGCCAAGGCAGCCTCTGATCTGAGGAGCTGATTGTGTAGGCAGGAGACCTCTCAAAAGAGGAATAAGATGAGCACGTGAAGGGGTGAAGTGACTGGCCCGGGCTCACTGAGAAAGCCAAGAGCAGCATTCAGGTTTGATCCTGCTCCAATACTCTTCTCCATGCTTTGTTTCTTTCTTGCCCTGTGGTGTTGTCTTCAAGCATCCCCTCTCTCTCTCCCTCTCTCCCCCTCTCTCTCTCTCTCTCTCTCTCTCCCTGTCTCTCTCCCTCTCCCTCAGTACCCTCGTCATGCCTTTGCCTGAGCTGTGCTTTTTGCAATTTGTCCTTGCAGGGACATAGTTGAACTCAGTCCAGAATTTGAGCAGGGTTTTATCTGGTTCCTACAGAAGGGCACTCATGCTCCATTGAGGATGGATCTAATGTGAAAATCCTAATTCAGCAGGCTAGCATAGCTACTTAATGGTTTACCAGAAGAAGTCAATTAAAAAAAGTAATTTGAAGCTCTTTTTTCTTTTATTTTTTTCCTGATGATAAATAAGGGAAAAACTAACCTAGCCTTAAAAATAATTTTTTACTATGTACAGTAGATATTTCTTGCAACTATTCTATTTTGTAAAATATTGAATTTGTATTTTATTACAGCAGCTGTTGCGCCAGCTCCTTTCTTGTTCTTCATTCTCCTTATTCTTTCTTCTTTCAGCATCCTATTTGCCACCTTCAGGCCTGACTCAAAATCCAGTGAAATGAATGGGAGGGATTTGGTGAATTGGAGGGGACTGTGGATCAGTCCTCCCTGTGCCATTTTAAGAGGGTGTTTCACATCAGTGACAGTGAGGCAAGTGCCTGACTCCATGAGCTCCTTCTGGTGTGCAGATATGCTCTTCTAGGTAATGCCCTATTCTTGTACCCAAGTGCCTTACTATTTTACCTGAGGTGACAGTGAGAGGAGAAATGCAGTTGTAGTCTGCTTTGCAGGTGTTCCCATCTTGGCATGGGTCAGCCACCACCATAGAGTCTGTTTCCCTTCACAGTGATCCTGCTGGGTTCTCTGCATCATTCCAGTATCCATTAACAACTTTTGTATTTGTGGGGTTTTTTAATGGTTTAAGGCTTCACATAAACAGTGATCACTTGTGAGTGCCACAAGGGGTGGCTGCATTGCTCAGCCACTTGAGGTCAGCAGAGTGACAGGAGAAAGCTGGGATTGACCCCAAACATGTCAGCATAAGTGGCCACGGTCATAGTTTAGAAAATTCCTTAAATGGTCTTTTTTTTCCAGAGCACTCTTGGTTTGATGCCTTTGAGGGCAACCAAGTGGTTAAATGTTTTGCAGAAGAGGCCCCAAGGTGTGAAGCACAACACCACTTACCAGTCTTGGAGTTTGCACTGTGCAGCCTGAGCTCCTGCCCATTGCCAGCTGAATTGGATCACCTCCCATTTCAGATACAGCTGGCTGACTTCACTGTGTGAAAACCAAAGTGGAATTATTTCTCAGCTCTTAAAGGATAGATGATTTTGCACAACCAAAATAGCTCCTGCTCTCTGAAACCTACTGCACTGGTGCACTGGCCCCCATAAAAACTTTGCCTTTTTTTTTTTTTGTTTGTTTGTTTGTTTGTTTAATTTGGGAGTATTGGTTCAAATCTGGTTGGAAGATAATAAATCATGTTTTCATCCTGAGCATTTTAAACTGGCCATAGTCTGGGTCAGGCCTCTGTACTAATCCACCCAAGCCAGTATGGTCATACTGATTTCTTGTAAATATTTGATAATCTATTACTATATTCTTAATTTGTGTACTCCTTTAAGTTATTTTTAGGTACTCTTTTTTAGGGAGTCTCTTGACCTAGCACACACATTGCTTGGGGATTTATTGTATTACATGTTACTTTATAATAAGAAAAAGCTTTGCTTCACTTTGCTATGTTTGTAATCATTTTTCATCAGGGGCCTTAATAGAACAGGTTTCTCTGCCAGGGGCCAAGGAATCCCCTCATCACCTACTCACAGGCTGTTGTGTGGCAAGGACCCACGATCTCCAGAGGGGGTTTGTGCCCGTGTTCTGTACCTAGCAGGGGACAGGAGGGCAGGACAAGGTGCTATTGCACTGCCAGCCTCAGCATGCAAGGGGGACCCCCGTGGGAATGTTGATGCACTGCAGACCACATGCAGAGGCAGCCTCTGTGCTCTCAGTTAAGGGCATAGGAGTAGTAAGGCACATTCAGGGAGGATGGCAGTAAGTGCTTTCAGTCAGTTCAGCTCTATTACTTCAGGCCTTAGTGCCAGTGTGATTTTTCTGGTGATCAGTGACTTGATGCTGTGGAATCATATGTGAGTGTATAGACAGGATAAGCAAAGGCCTTGTGTGCTACATAATTTTAATTTCCAGTAGAGGACATAAGTGATAAAGAGTCCTCAGCTGTAAGGTTACGTTGCTCACCAGCACAATTTTATACACACTAGTGAAGTTACCTTTTGGCCTGTAGCTTTAGAGCATGTTTCGATCTGTTGAGTCTTTGCTTCTAGGGAGATAAGCTATGAAGGAATATAGGGCATTATTTTATATATGTGTATATTTTAAAAGTCTGAATCACAGGGCATGGGACGTTTCTAACCTTGTTACTAGGGTGTAGATAGTGTTCAGTTTTTTCCCCCCAGGCTAGTTATAGTTCTTTGCTGCACTTCTTTCATTTCATCTGTATCACTCAATATTTTTCAGCAGCACAGACTAATGGATTAGGCTGAGGTTCTTAGGCCAGATCCCAGCCGATAAAACCAGCATGGTTCTCACACACTGCTCTTGGAGGCTGCAGGTCTGATTTATGCTGACAGGGGACCTCTTCCTCCACATCTCTGAAGTGTATCTTAATGTGTTCTTGATTCTTCTAACATAGACCAAAAATTAATCTAAAAACTTTTTTTTTTCCCTGCTAAAGAAACCAACCAACATCTTCACTCCCATCCCTCCAACTATCAGTGGTGAATTCTGTCTAGACACTTTTAGAATGTAGGTCAAGTAAGTGAATGATGCTAATTGCTACATTGGGAGGGATTTCCACTGAGTATTTGGGCTCTAGATTCTAGCTAATGCCAAGAGGCCATTGTTCAAAACCCACGCAGCTAAGAGCAGAGGAATATGGAGTATTTTTATACTCCTGGTGACTAAAATATTTCTTTCTCGAGTCACTAATTAAAAAGGGAACATTTTGTATTCTGAAGGTGAAATGATAGGTCAGTACTTTGTAGCTGCTGAAGTTGTCCCAGCCTATATAACACTGTAGTGCTATGATGTGTTGCTGCTTTGCACTATCTAGCATTAAGGTTTAACAACTTTGGGGGTTGCAAAGGGGAATGAACTGATGTATGTGTTAAGTAAGGTCTTTACAAAGAAAATGTAAGAATTCAGTCCATCTTGTAGCTTTCTCATGGCCAATAAAGTGACATTGGGCATGCAGAGAATTTGTTGAAAGTTGATCCTGATTAACACTGCATTGCTTAGGTGATCAGCATCCATTGGAGACTCCAGGACTGAGAGGGAAATTGCAATTTGGTTTTCTCATTTTTATGTCAGGTCTTTTTCTGCTTTACCAAGGTGTGTGTATATATACATATTATACACACACACACATATATATATATATATGAATCAAATTCCTGTGTAGAAAAAAAAAGTGTATCATGCAGGAAACTCATTTGTGATGCTGTTTGGATCTGATGCTGAATGGGGTTTGGATATTCTTTATTAGCAGCAGTCTCTTGTCTGCCCTACAACTGATCTCCAGATTCTTCCTCCAAGAGGTGCAACTAAAGAGGTGAGAACAGAACATGGGAAAGCTGGATTTACAGACCTGTCTTGCAGAAAGGGTGAAAGAAAAGGCAGGTGAGGGGACTCCGTGCATCACAGGGAAGCCTTCTAGTTCTTGATTCCATAAATCAGCAGTAATAGCCTAAATCAGCAGTGATAGTCTCTTTCATTAGTTACCTGCTAGGTTTAGGTTTACTCCTACTCCCCTTGCTCTTTAATGCTATGCAGTCCTGTTTATGCAAACCTGACCTTTATGGTATATCCCACTTTACCCTCTAAACAGCAGGTAAAAATCTTTCTGAGCCTTAGCGGTCCATAATGAAGGGAGTGGAAGAGAGAGAGGGAGAAGCAGAGTCAGGTACTGAATTTTGTTAAAGAGAACTCTGCTCATATCTGACTTTACCATAGCAGACTTTAATTCAGTGGTGCTGATATAATGGTATCTTGCTTTCTTTATTTGTACAGTTAACAGAGAATGAGTGTGTGTGTGTGTGTGTGCATGTCTGTGCACATGTGCGTGGTGAATGATCAAAAGGTATCAAACCCACACAGTTTTCTTCATGTAGTAAGTGTTGCTAAATAAAGGCATCTACCAGAACACACAGGGCACTTTGGGCTTGGTGCAGCAGAAAGTCCAGGCATTTCTCTGAAACCCGTTCACATTCCACATCACTGAGCACTTGTAAAACTGTTGTGTGCATTGCTCTGAAGACTGTCCTGTGATTAATTGTCGACTGAATGTTGTTGCACTGTGTAATTTTGTGTGTGTGCATAGATTGTCTGGCCTTTTTAGAGACCAGTTCTGGCTTGGTACAAAAAACTAATTATTTTATATTCTGGTATCATTTTTGGTCTGCAGAATTATGGCTTTGAATGCCTTTATTATTATTATTTTTTAAGTGGTGTAAATTGCCTTAAAAGATGGCCCCTAGGAGCGCTGATGCCCTAACCACCCCTCAGGCCCAGTGAGATGCAAGCCAGGGGAAGCAGCTTCCTCTCAGAGGGTAGT
Organism: Onychostruthus taczanowskii; assembly: GCF_017590055.1. Lineage (NCBI taxonomy): Eukaryota > Metazoa > Chordata > Aves > Passeriformes > Passeridae > Onychostruthus > Onychostruthus taczanowskii. Next base: position 1,889,488 of record NW_024498685.1, read on the forward strand.
CCAAGTACATCCCAGTTTCCCTGGGATTCACTAGGCTTCCAAGGGCAAATTACCTGGTGGTGCTCTCTTGAAGAGAAGTATCCATGGCCAATTCCATTGCCTTGGTCAATGACCAGTCACTCTGCTGTGACACCTGTAGGGCACTTAAGCTGGTGTTTGCCTTTCCCTCTGTTCCTGTGAATATAGTTCACAGTATAGGTTTGTGCAAACATCTAAAACTGTCTGAGATACCAGGGACAGTGATACTAGTGCAAAAGCACACCACTTCCCCCTCAAAACTCCTCGGTAAACTTCATTTGGGGCCTCTTCTGACTGCAGATATCTCTATTCTCTTGCCATGTCTATTTAACTCTGTGTCTGTGTTCAGTGACCTTTCTATTTTTGTACAAGTGCTGTCATGTGGATATGGTCCCACCTGATTGTTCACACTGCAAACATGTCCATTGGGTGGAAAGAAATTGCTGTTTTTCCTTTTTAAATAATTTGCCTGATTCTGTGAGAGAACAGACTACATGCTTTTTTAGCCTAAATATGTATGTAGTGAAGTATGTTATGCTTTTCATTTCTTGCAAATAAATATTTTCTGTAGAAAAAAGCAATTGCTATTTGTTTGATTTCCTGATGACTGGAAAAAATCTGGGCCCTTGACTTTCACAGGTGTGCCAGCATATGCAATTTGTCTGTCTTCACCATGGCAGAACCCTGGTAATTCAGTGATAGACAAAGAAGGATATGGGGTTTTACTGAAGCTGGCTGTCCCTTCCATTTTTGAGGTTAGCAGAGAATTACATCTCAGTAATGGGTGCAAATCAGGGAAGGCCAACAGCATTTAACAGTGATAAAGGCACTCAGTGCAGCACTGTGCTACGGCCCCATTAACAGTAAATTCTCTGTACAACTGGGATCCAGGAAGGCTGATGCTGGAGGGGGCATTGCTTCAGCCCAGTGACACTGAGGTGCTGTGGAGTCACCTGGAGTGACAGGGCTTGCTGGGGCTGATTTCTGTGGGCCAAGCACACCTCTGGAAGGTAAGGCCTTTCCCTGCTCTGGCTTCGCACTGGGCTTGTTTAAGCTGGAGCGAGCTCTTAAAGGAGCACTTTCTTCTTTGGCTTTTTAGAATTGGTTCTTGTGGTGGCCTCAGCTCCTTTCCTTTGCCTGCCTTGCCCCTGAAATAGGTTGGGAGCTTTCTCCAGCAATTCAGAAGTTATTCTGCCTGTGTGAGCACTCAACATGACACCCTGCAGACCAAACCCAGCATCCAGCCAGGGCACAGAGCTGACCTCTGCTGCTTTGATAGACAGGGAAAAGGAAATGCCTGATTCTTTCAGCGTGGGGACTCTGTGGCTATGCTGGTCATCCAGGGAACTGGACAAAGGATGACCTAGTGCCGATGTGAAAATTACCCTGTGCAGAGCTGGCATCACAAATGGTACAGTAATTTGTTTTATGCCAGTTGGCTTGGGTGCATCCTTTCCAAGGCCTCTTAAAGAAGGATGCTCTAGAGTTTGGGGAAGGTGGCATACAAAGGAAATTGGAACACTGTGGCCTGCACTAAATTTCCGGCTGATGTGGATTTTCAGAAATGCCTTGATTTGGGGCTAAAGAGGTTAAAGTAGCAAAATAAATTGGCAGTAAGGGAAGAAAAAAAGCTCTTCTCCAAGGATCTACCCTGTGTGCCTCTTGCTTTCCAAAGAGGCAGTTCCACTTGCCAGGACTATTGATCCAGGGCGCTTGTTTGCAGCAACAAGCCATATATAGCATTTTTAGAGGAAAATCTTTAGACTGTGACTGATTGGGAAAGTTACCCTCAGCTTAGTTTTAGCTGAGCTCAGTTCCTCCAAGCAAACAAACCACAGGCCGGTGATTAGCCATCAGTTAAGAATCTCCTCGGATCTCCCCGTGAACCTTAAAGCATCACACAGCAGGTGGTGCTGCAGGGAGTCTGTGACTGAAAAAGAAACCCCACACAATGGGGAGATGCTGTGTGATGATCTGTCAGCCTCCCTACCTATCAGCCTGTTATTGGAAAAGCATCTTACTGTTTGAATCCAAGGTTGGCTTTTGATACTTCTTTTTCAGGCTGATTCCTGTTGCAGGACAGGAGGAAGGATGTCCAAATGCAGCTTGTGATGCCTCTCATGGCATGTTTGGGTAGAAAGTGTTCGCCTTGTGCTGTTAGCTATTGTTTGTACCTGTGTTACAACAGCACAGACTTCACCCCCCTTGAAGGTATCACGGAAGATTTCATGGAAGATTCATTCCTGATGCTCCCTTTCCTGATTTGTTTGCTTTAGGATTTTTTTAGAAATGTGGGCCTCATGCTTGTGGCATGCTAGTGAATTTGGCTTGCCCTATTTATTCCATGCTTCAGATTCCTGGTCTGCAAAGCCTGTGGTAGTTTCCTCCTCTCTGTAAATCACACTGAGATTAAGTAAAGCAAGGTGATTGAAAGGAGATAGCAATTGGAAACAAAAGCATATTTCCCTTCTAATGAATAATAATGCTTGCATGTCTTGTCTCCCTCCAGTTTGTTCCTCAAAAAGTCAAAGTGATTTATTTGATTTCTCATTTTCTTGGTGTTGTCTCCTTGTAGGCTTAAAATGGTTACGCTTTCATTATTGAATTAGTCTTAACACTGTGTTTGCACGAGTTCTATGCATTGGTATAAAATTACTATTTTGTGTCTCTCTAGTAAGAAGGAAATTAGAAGTTGTGGCCCGTCTTTGCTGTGGTACAGCTGACGGAACATAAGTTCATGAATGTTGGATTGCCTCATTTTCTCTGTCTAAAGAAATGCTTAGGATCTGGTTAGCCCTCTTCTTTAAACCTCTTTGATAAAAATATGTGTTTGATCTGCTCAGCTGAGGTGGGTCCCTCCTTGCTGAGCCTCAACATCCCTCAGTTTCCTAATGGACGAGCAGCGCTCTACTAGACCTTCAAAGGTTGACCAAAGAGGAATGATATTGTGGGTGGATCCAATCTATCAACATTGGATCTGGAAAGGGAAGCTGGCCATTTATGTCACATTTAAACAAATATTTACAATTGGAGGAGATGCAAATACATGCATACACGTGTCTATGTGTATAAATTTATTTTTATATGTTTTGTACTTTTTTCTGAAAGTTGAATGTTGGGGGCTAACCTGGGGATGAATTTTATGTGAACTTAAGGAATATGGAGCATTTAAAGTAGACTGACTTCTCACTGGCTAGCCTGGCACACTGAACAAGTAAGGGTGCCTCATCCTTTTCCTCCTCAATCCCCCTTTTTATGTATCCATCTCTTTTCTATTAGAAAAAGAATTTTCAGTCCCTCCAACTCAGAATAAAACTTACCACAGTGCACTCAGTCTGTGCACACTGGAGTGTTCAAAATGGGATTTTACAGGCATGTGAGTAATAGAATAGACCTTCCCTTGGCTTTACTCCAAAAGGCTGAAATCCCTCATTTCACTGCAGTTCCTCCGTCATTCCCACCATCCACCCTCCTATTCATGGCATGCAGTATGGTGAGAAGTTTCCACCCAGGAAAAGTGCTCCCCACCTGCTGAATCTTGTCAGCTCTCCCAGATAATCAGGGGAGGCACCACGGAGTGGTGTGAGGTTCTTCATTTAATCTGACAGCACTTAAGAGATGAGAACCCAGACCTGGGAGTTTGGATTTTTTCTTAGCATGATAATCCCAGATACTGGCAAAACCTGCTAAAAATCTATTTTTGTGCTCATCCTTTCCCTCCTGGCCCAGTGGTATGTCTGCAGCCACGCCTTGGAGCAAACGTGATACTCCTACAAAGTTTCCGCTGTTGCTGCCTTCCTGTACCCACAGGGATTGACAGCTACACCACAGGTGTAATAGCGTAAGCAGGGCTTTCCTTCACAAGCCTCAGACTCTCTCATAATTGCTCATATTCAGAAAAAAAGGCAAAGGAAGTCAATTTAGCTCTTCATGTTGCAAATGAGTCATGCAAATTGCAGCAGTCAGAGGAAAAACAGGTGATCCCGGAGCAAAGTGTAAATTTGATTATGTGGATAAAAGGGTTATTGACAAGCAGGAGCTACAGGAGAGCTTGTTGAAGGAGAAGGTGGGTCAGTGGCATGGATGTTCACTGGAGAGGGGTAGGAAATCCTAGTTAGTTGTTAGGCTTTGCTCCAGATGCCCTGGGGGAGGTGGAGTCATTAGCTGGGGCACAGGCGACAGAGTTGTTCTCATGTGGACCAAAGGCTGAGAGAATAAAGCTGTGAGATGATGCACAGTGTTCTGCTCTTCGAGTGCAAAATTAATTTGTAGTTACAGGTTTTTTAGCACATTTCATTGGCATCTTCTCATAGCAACAGGCCACACAATTTTCACCAATGACAAAGCCTAAAAATGGCACTGATAAGAGAGGGAGTTTTGCTGGCGCTCCCCATCCTTGAAGCTGACTTTTGGGCTGGCTCTGAACTGCTCTTTGACAGGTCCACCCCAAGATGGTTTAGTTTGGCTCTGCAAAATATATTTGTCACATGGTCTTGAATGCTTTCCTAAGCAACATTCGCTGCTGATTCCCCTGGAAGTTCAACCTGAGACTTTCCAGTTGAGGTCCCAGCTCTTAATGGAAAAGGACCAATGGTTCCAGTGGAGCTCCATGCTGGTTTGTAGATCTCTCTGCACACAGTTCAGAGGAGGACCCAGACCTTCCTTTTACAGTCCTGCATAAGAACCTTAATTTTGCGGCTAACAAGCAAGGGTTTTACATTGCTTAATTATGCTTTATGTGCTTCACTAGTAACTAAAAGTAGTCTGGGAATGGTATTGGAAAGGAGCAAGGATCAGGTGTAAGGAATATGTTGACTGTCATGAACCTGATTGGCATAGGGTTCACACAGACAAGGAGAGACAAGGCTGCTTGGGAAAGTCATCTGTGGAGCACAGGAGTTACTGAAATGTCTTTCTATAGGGTTTGCCTTCTCTGTAGAGCATAATCGTTCATGCTTTTTTTTAATATCTTTCTATTTTGGATTGCATTACCTCAGGGAACTTTTGCATACAGAAAACAAAGCACTGTGCATAATTCCTGCAATAATTTCTGTATAGCTGCAGATCTCAACCTTTTCTGTTTTCTGTACTTTTTAATCTTATTATCACTGTCAGCTCTTGTGCTGAAACATGCTGACACTTTGCTCTGAAGTTTTCTTTAGTGTCCCCTAATGAAAAAAGGGGAGAAGCAAGGAACAAGGCGGGAGTACAATTAACTTTACGAAAGGGCGCCGTGATGCTCCAGATGTCTTTGCCTCTGGGTGCTTTGATTCTGAGCGCATCAAACTGAGATCACCGGGGGAACAAACTGGAAGCCGCTGGCAGACGAAGGCAGCCGGTGTGCTCCGGGGCTCGCTCGGGAAGGTGTTTGCGGTGCGACGCGGGTGCGGCCGCGGGGCGGGGCGCGGCCGGGCGCGGCCGCGGGGGCGCG